>NC_068302.1:15070900-15391745 GCF_025860055.1 Xyrauchen texanus | reverse complement strand
TCAGAAAGATTATCGCGAAGACAGAGCGATAGTTTATTTTCATCTTAACCGGACATCAAAGTTGATCACTGCAATAATTCATAATTCAATATATTGATACCCGAATTCTTTATCAACTGTTTGTTCAATTGAGACATAAGGGGGTAATTTCAAAGCATTTTGAAAGTGACACACTTCCTTCTGCCAGTTGGTGGCGCTATAACTTTGACTCACAGTAGTCACATCCATGCGACCGGCCTCTTCCGCAAAACACACTGCTGAAGTTTCATCGAGATCAGTTAATGTATGCAGAAGTTATAACACACTTCCTTGCTTTTATGCTGCCTTTATGTGCTTTTTGGAGCTTCAAAGTTCATTTGCAATGTTTTCCACATTCAAACCAAAATATCTGATTTTCTGTTGGTCTGTTTGTTCACTTGAGACATAAGAGGGTGATTTCAAAGCATTTTGAAAGTGACACACTTCCTTCTGCCAGTTGGTGGCGCTATAACTTTGACTCACAGTAGTCACATCCATGCGACCGGCCTCTTCCGCAAACACACTGCTGAAGTTTCATCGAGATCAGTTAATGTATGCAGAAGTTATAACACACTCCCTTCTTTTATGTTACTTTTGATGTGCTTTTTGGAGCTTCAAAGTTAATTTGAAATGTGTTCCACATTCAAACCAAAATATCTGACTTTCTGTTGGTCTGAGCTAATGACTGTAAATTAGAAAGTTGTTCGGCCCGACGAGATCTAGAAGTGTTCGAGTTTCATATTATTACATGCAAGCATGTTTGATATATGGACAAGTGTTTGAATCCCATTCCAGGTGTCGCTGTCGAGCCCCCTGCCACGCCCGGGTACCAGATTCAGCCCGGCCCTGATGGCCGCGGGTTCTGACCTGTGTGCAAAGTTTCAAGAGTTTTCGAGCATGTTAAGGGCCCCAAAAGTCCCAGAAACCTTGAAAAACAATCAAACAATCAAAAAGCAAATCTAAACCCAACAGAGAACCCCCCTCCCTCCCCACACACACACACACAAAAAAAATTTGGCAGGCCCATTCTGTCTGTCAGACAGAGAGACACTGAGAGAAAAAACACAGAAAGGGAGGAGGAGGGTCACTCAGAAAGAGAAAAATTTTAAGAAATCCACATTCAAACCACAATATCTGACTTTCTGTTGGTCGGAGCTAATGACTGTAAATTAGAAAGTTGTTCGGCTCGACGAGAACAATATACACGCCGAGTTTTGTAACTGTAGATAGAACTAACTAAGTTATAACACACTTCATGTGTCCTTTTTAGTCATAAATCAATTTCCTCGCCACGGCCAAACCGTTCGAGATATCAAAAATCCGTCCGAATGTAGCATCCTCAATGTCTTGACTTCATGCCGACCGAGTTTGGTGGCGATTGGATTCATTCTCTAGGCGGAATATATATAATTCCAGACCACGTGTTTCCAAACAACCCATAATAGCCAACTTCCTGTTGGGCTGGCGTAAATCTTAGAGCACGAAAGTTGTTCGGCCCGACGAGATCTACAAGTGTACCGAGTTTCATATCATTACATGCAAGCATGTTTGATATATGGACAAGTGTTCGAATCCCATTCCAGGGGCGCTGTCGAGCCCTCCTGCCACGCCCGGTACCATCTTCGGTCCGACCCTGATGGCCGCGGGTTCCGACCCGTGTGCAAAGTTTCAAGAGTTTTCGAGCACGTTAAGGGCCCCAAAACCTTGAAAAACAAAAATAAAAGCATTTTCACTCCTCAGCAAAATCAGCACCCTCCCCACAGACACAGAGAGACGTAGGGTCAGTGAGAGAGGAGAGAAAATTCTCCAAAACATCCACATTCAAACCACAATATCTGACTTTCTGTTGGTCTGAGCTAATGACTGTAAATTAGAAAGTTGTCCGGCTCGATGAGAACAATATAATTCCTGAGTTTTGTGACTGTGGGTCAAAGTGTAAAGCAACCCCCACTTTTGTCAAAAGGTGGCGCTACTGAGCCCCTGCACCACGCCCGTTTCTGAAACTTTGCACATGTGTACTGGCTAATAAATGTGATGTGTCTGTCGAGTTTCATGCAATTTCAAGTATGCTAAGAGTCTCAAAAGCATCAAAAAGAATATTCGAGTTTGAAGCGTTGCCGCGGTGACAGTATCGAAGATATCAATAATCCTTTCACATGTCTACATCTGCCGTGTGTTTACATTATACACCTAAAGTTTTAAGTAAATCGGGTAAAAATAAGTGGGTGATTTCAAAGCATTTTGAAAGTGACACACTTCCTTCTGCCAGTTGGTGGCGCTATAACTTTGACTGACAATAGTCACATCCATGCGATCGGCTTCTTCCAGCGATCACGCTGCTGCGGTTTCATGGAGATCAATTAATGTATGCAGAAGTTATAACACACTTCCTGTTTCTCTTTTAGCGCCATCATTTCGTTTCCTCGCCACGGCCAAACCGTTAGAGATATCAAAAATCTGCCGGCAATTTTTCATGCTCAATGTCTTGACATCATGCTGACCGAGTTTGGTGGCGATTGGTGGAATTCTCTGGGAGGAGTATTCCAAATTCCATTGCGTGCGTTTTCAAACAACCCTAAATAGAGCGGTTTCCTGTTGGTCTGGGGTAAAAAGTAAAAGTATGAAGGATATATGAAACGATGAGATCTATATGTGTACCGAGTTTCATATTATTACATGCAAGCGTGTTTGAGTTATAGACCAAGTTTTCGTACCCTGTTCCAGGGGCGCTGTCGAAACCCCCTGCCACGCCCGGGTACCAGCTTCAGCCCGGCCCTAATGGCCGCGGGTTCTGACCCGTGTGCAAAGTTTCAAGAGTTTTTGAGCACGTTAAGAGCCCCAAAAGTGCCCCAATAGTCGTAAAAAAATAATAATAATAATAATAATAATAAATATAGCTGCAAGCAGCGATGGCGGACCCAAGCGGTGGCACCGCCACCCCGTGCCTTTAGGGTCAGCTGTGCACGATGGGCAATAACATAACCTCGCTTTGACTGTCGAGAAGAAGATGTGTGCTGTAGAGCTTGCATCAGTGTGGGCTCTGCAAAAGTGCTCATCGAGGGCACATATCAACCACAAAGTATGCGTCCTCCGTTCTGGGGGAATTCTAGTCTTGAATCATATGCATTTGCAAGATGTAAACAGTATTTTGCCAGTATTGTGTTACCATTCATCTTCATGCAGTTATAACTGTTTTTTTGACATTACTTCTTAATCAGTAACATACAAGTAAACCAGGTGTAACTTAGTGTTACCATGTTAACTGTAACACCTGCGTACACAGTTTTTAATAACACAATAACCATAACGCGTTGTTCATTATAAGCGTGGGATTATGAATTATATTGAGAACGTCGTAGCGTTATGGAAAACATGCCGTAATGTACCCTGAGTGTAAACATTAGCCACATGCAGTTTAAGCGTTGTTTTGGTTAAACTCACCTCTGAATGCTGCTTTACCTGCAGTTGAGCGTTGTTAAACTCACCGATGAATGGGGTTGTACACCACAATGAGCGTTGTTAAACTCACCGATGAATGCGGTTGCCTATGAAGCAGCTAAACCTTTGCTGAGAGGGCACTTTGATATCAGATTGTGAGGGTTTTTAAACATAAAAAAACTGTTGGAGGGCCAGATAAAGATGATCTGGGGGCCACCATTATACTAGCCCTGCCATAGATCATTTATTGTAGCCTATTCCTTTTTATTTTTATTTATTGCAGTCTCGACCCATTCGCAGCAGACCAAAAGCGTACGTGCAGGTCCAGCTGTTTCGTTTTGGTGGTGCGATTAAGACTTTCGTCGAACATCAGCACGAACGGTCCCGTGATTTTGGAAATTAGTCATCATCCGCTATTCCAAAGCGCTAATGGCTGATGGCTGTGGTTTGCTGGAGACCCTTCACAGCAGTTAGATGTTTTTCACTTTTTGAATGAGACTCCAGCCCGTACACCCAACATTCCCAATTTAATAGCTTTCTTGCATAAGCAGTAGGCTTCAAATGCGTTATTTGCAACTGGCTTTAACCAAGCACGAAATTCAGATTTTTCAAGCCAAGTATCGCTAAACTTGCACTTCCTCATAGCTGAATAAAATCCGTTTAACGTCTTTCTGTGGTATCCGAGAGACTCGCGCCAATAACACGAAAGCTCAAAGCTGATTGGCTGTTGCATGTTGGTCTATTTTGTAGTCATAATACAGCGAATTACATTTGGACTAGCGAAATAAGAAACTACAACACCACGGAATTAAAAAAAAAACATTCCAAAGCGCTATGGGAGCATTTAAATGAGATTTACATGGACGTAGGAAAATTAAGACCTGTTAAAAATTATTTAAGACCTAGAACACAATACTTCAGCAAATGTAAGACTTTTTAAGGCCTTAAATTGTCATTTTGAAATTTTAGACTTTTTAAGACCCCTGGAAACCCTGTTTTTTTTTTTTTTTTTTTTTTGTAGAGTATTTTTTTATTGTATCACCAAAGCAATGACGCTCACGACTCCGTTGAAGTATCCAGTATCTCTAACGTCTGCAAATAACTCCATCCAGAACTGAGACCTATATACATTTTGAAGAGTCCTCAAGCTGATGCTTACACCGTGTACAGCGTCACGAGTGGCCCTCGTTAAAATATTGAACGCAATGATGCAGTATGTCTTGTTTTTCCGTCTGGTCCGCCTCTTTTAAAAACTCCAAACACCGTTCTCAACAGTCAACACGTACAAGTCTTCTTCTTACGTTAAAACAACGAGAATACAGAAAATGTGCTTAGACCTCCACCTAGTGGTTATATTATAGAATTAAAGGAGAAATTACATATGAGACAGCTTTATAACTGAAATGGCTTTAACTGAAATAGACAAGTTTAATATAACTATTCTGATAAGTGTATATTTCCAACATCATGTTTGTGTTATCTGTTTCTGTAAGTTTTTGTGACGTGTTTCAGAAAGATAATCGCTTAGACAGAGCGATAGTTTATTTTCATCTTAACCGGACATCACAGTTGATCACTGCAATAATTCATAATTCAATATATTGATACCCGATTTCTTTATCAACTGTTTGTTCAATTGAGACATAAGGGGGTGATTTCAAAGCATTTTGAAAGTGACACACTTCCTTCTGCCAGTTGGTGGCGCTATAACTTTGACTCACAGTAGTCACATCCATGCGACTGGCCTCTTCCCGCAAACACACTGCTGAAGTTTCATCGAGATCAGTTAATGTATGCAAAAGTTATAACACACTTCCTTGCTTTTATGCTTCCTTTGTGTGCTTTTTGGAGCTTCAAAGTTCATTTGCAATGTGTTCCACATTCAAACCAAAATATCTGACTTTCTGTTGGCCTGTTTGTTCACTTGAGACATAAGAGGATGATTTCAAAGCATTTTGAAAGTGACACACTTCCTTCTGCCAGTTGGTGGCGCTATAACTTTGACTCACAATAGTCACATCCACGCGACCGGCCTCTTACAGCGAAGAAACTGCTGAAGTTTCATCGAGATCAAGTAATGTATGCAGAAGTAATAACACACTTCCTTGCTGTTTAAGCTGCATTTATGTGCTTTTTTGAGCTTCAAAGTTCTTGTACAATGTGTTCCACATTCAAACCAAAATATCTGACTCTAGGTCAAAGTATGAAACCAATACCCCACTTTTGTCTGAAGGTGGCGCTACTGAGCCCCTGCACCAGGCATCAAAAAAGGAAATTCAAGTTTGAAGAGCTGCCACGACAACAGTATTTAAGATATCAATAATCCTTTCACACGTCTACATCTGCCGTGTGTTTACATTATACACCTAAAGTTTGAAGTAAATCGTGTAACAATAAGTGGGTGATTTTAAAGCATTTTGAAAGTGACACACTTCCTTCTGCCAGTTGGTGGCGCTATAACTTTGACTCACAATAGTCACATCCATGCGACCGGCCTCTTACAGCGAACACACGGCTGAAGTTTCATCGAGATCAATTAATGTATGCAGAAGTTATAACACTCTGACTGTTTCTCGTTTCTCGCCATCATTTCGTTTCCTCGCCACGGCCAAACCGTTAGAGATATCAAAAATCTGCCGGCAATTTTTCATGCTCAATGTCTTGACATCATGCTGACCGAGTTTGGTGGCGATTGGTGGAATTCTCTGGGAGAAGTATTCCAAATTCCATTGCGTGCGTTTTCAAACAACCCTAAATAGACGGTTTCCTGTTGGTCTGGGGTAAAAAGTAAAAGTATGAAGGATATATGAAACGATGAGATCTATATGTGTACCCAGTTTCATATTATTACATGCAAGCGTGTTTGAGTTATAGACCAAGTTTTCGGCCCCTGTTCCAGGGGGCGCTGTCGAGCCCCCCTGCCACGCCCGGGTACCAGCTTCAGCCCGGCCCTAATGACCGCAGGTTCTGACCCGTGTGCAAAGTTTCAAGAGTTTTTGAGCATGTTAAGAGCCCCAAAAGTGCCCCGTAAGTCGTAAAAATAATAATAATAATAATAATAATAATAATAATAATAATAATAATCCTAACGAAAACAATAGGGTCCTACGCACTTTGTGCTTGGGCCCTAATAATCCTAACGAAAACAATAGGGTCCTACGCACTTTGTGCTTGGGCCCTAATAATAATAATAATAATAATAATAATAATAATAATAATAATAATAATCCTAACGAAAACAATAGGGTCCTACGCACTTTGTGCTTGGGCCCTAATAATAATAATAATAAATATAGCTGCGAGCAGCGATGGCGGGCCCAAGCCGGTGGCACCGCCACCCCCGTGCCTTTAGGGTCGCTGTGCACGATGGGCAATAACGTAACCTCGCTTTGACCGTCGAGAAGACGTGTGCTGTAGAGCTCGCGATTAGCGTGGGCTCTGCAAAAGTTCGCATGGAGGGCACATATCAACCACAAAGTATGCGTGAGCACCCTTCCGATACCTAAAATGAAAAATGAGACACCCTACGGTCTCATGGAGTTAATGGACACACGAAATAAGTACACAAGACTGAAAATTCATATGAAGTGTGCCATTTGAGACAGGGACAGTGCCTAGGACCGTGAACCACAATAGTCACATCTATGAGGTAATTCAAATGTAGAATAATTTTTGATGTCATAGGTCAATATCTTTTGCAGCACTTAAACGTGTTAATCCAGAAGGCCAGTATTTATCCGGAGGTCTCTGTTCAGGTTTATTAATGTAATTATAATTTACGCACTGCTGAAGTTTCATCGAGATCAGTTAATGTATGCAGAAGTTATAACACACTCCCTTCTTTTATGTTACTTTTGATGTGCTTTTTGGAGCTTCAAAGTTAATTTGAAATGTGTTCCACATTCAAACCAAAATATCTGATTTTCTGTTGGTCTGTTTGTTCACTTGAGACATAAGAGGGTGATTTCAAAGCATTTTGAAAGTGACACACTTCCTTCTGCCAGTTGGTGGCGCTATAACTTTGACTCACAGTAGTCACATCCATGCGACCGGCCTCTTCCCGCAAACACACTGCTGAAGTTTCATCGAGATCAGTTAATGTATGCAGAAGTTATAACACACTCCCTTCTTTTATGTTACTTTTGATGTGCTTTTTGGAGCTTCAAAGTTAATTTGAAATGTGTTCCACATTCAAACCACAATATCTGACTTTCTGTTGGTCTGAGCTAATGACTGTAAATTAGAAAGTTGTTCGGCCCGACGAGATCTAGAAGTGTTCCGAGTTTCATATTATTACATGCAAGCATGTTTGATATATGGACAAGTGTTTGAATCCCATTCCAGGTGTCGCTGTCGAGCCCCCTGCCACGCCCGGGTACCAGATTCAGCCCGGCCCTGATGGCCGCGGGTTCTGGCCTGTGTGCAAAGTTTCAAGAGTTTTCGAGCATGTTAAGGGCCCCAAAAGAACCCCCCCCCCCACACACACACACACACACACAAAAAAAAATTTGGCAGGCCCATTCTGTCTGTCAGACAGAGAGACACTGAGAGAAAAAACACAGAAAGGGAGGAGGATTGGTCACTCAGAAAGAGAAAAATTTTAAGAAATCCACATTCAAACCACAATATCTGACTTTCTGTTGGTCGGAGCTAATGACTGTAAATTAGAAAGTTGTTCGGCTCGACGAGAACAATATACACGCCGAGTTTTGTAACTGTAGATAGAACTAACTAAGTTATAACACACTTCATGTGTCCTTTTTTAGTCATAAATCAATTTCCTCGCCACGGCCAAACCGTTCGAGATATCAAAAATCCGTCCGGAATGTAGCATCCTCAATGTCTTGACTTCATGCCGACCGAGTTTGGTGGCGATTGGATTCATTCTCTAGGCGGAAAATATATAATTCCAGAGCACGTGTTTTTGTCCGGCTCGATGAGAACAATATAATTCCTGAGTTTTGTGACTGTGGGTCAAAGTGTAAAGCAACCCCCCCACTTTTGTCAAAAGGTGGCGCTACTGAGCCCCTGCACCACGCCCGTTTCTGAAACTTTGCACATGTGTACTGGCTAATAAATGTGATGTGTCTGTCGAGTTTCGTGCAATTTCAAGTATGCTAAGAGTCTCAAAAGCATCAAAAAAGAATATTCGAGTTTGAAGCGTTGCCGCGGCGACAGTATCGAAGATATCAATAATCCTTTCACATGTCTACATCTGCCGTGTGTTTACATTATACACCTAAAGTTTTAAGTAAATCGGGTAAAAATAAGTGGGTGATTTCAAAGCATTTTGAAAGTGACACACTTCCTTCTGCCAGTTGGTGGCGCTATAACTTTGACTGACAATAGTCACATCCATGCGATCGGCTTCTTCCAGCGATCACGCTGCTGCGGTTTCATGGAGATCAATTAATGTATGCAGAAGTTATAACACACTTCCTGTTTCTCTTTTCGCGCCATCATTTCGTTTCCTCGCCACGGCCAAACCGTTAGAGATATCAAAAATCTGCCGGCAATTTTTCATGCTCAATGTGTTGACATCATGCTGACCGAGTTTGGTGGCGATTGGTGGAATTCTCTGGGAGGAGTATTCCAAATTCCATTGCGTGCGTTTTTCAAACAACCCTAAATAGACGGTTTCCTGTTGGTCTGGGGTAAAAAGTAAAAGTATGAAGGATATATGAAACGATGAGATCTATACGTGCACCGAGTTTCATATTATTACATGCAAGCGTGTTTGAGTTATAGACCAAGTTTTCGGACCCTGTTCCAGGGGGCGCTGTCGAGCCCCCCTGCCACGCCCGATTACCAGCTTCAGCCTGGCCCTGACAGCCGCGGGTTCTGACCCGTGTGCAAAGTTTCAAGAGTTTTTGAGCACGTTAAGAGCCCCAAAAGTGCCCCAATAGTCGTAAAAAAAATAATAATAATAAATATAGCTGCAAGCAGCGATGGCGGGCCCAAGCCGGTGGCACCGCCACCCCCGTGCCTTTAGGGTCGCTGTGCACGATGGGCAATAACATAACATCAAACCTCGCTTTGACTGTCGAGAAGATGTGTGCTGTAGAGCTTGCATCAGTGTGGGCTCTGCAAAAGTGCGCATCGAGGGCACATATCAACCACAAAGTATGCAAGAATATGTAACGAGGCACACGTGCCAGGTCTTGTGTGTCACACTTGTATAAGGTTCAATATAATTCGATATGGGCCAACTGATCAGAAGATAAGGAGCGGCTACTGGAGAGAGGGAAACAACACAGCAGGTAGGTGAAAACCAAGAGCTTTTTTTTACTGGTTGGAATCTTGTATTCGTTGAAGAAATTCTTAATTGCAATTTGTCTGGAGCATGTAAATCTCAATACTGTAATTTGACAACATACAATGTATGATAATGCTTACAATCAAATCTCTTTTTGAAATTCCAGGAAGTTGGACTCATCAACTCAAACAAATCAACTCAATTGACAACAGTTGTCATATACTTTGTATGAAAATGAAATAATAAAATGAAACTTGGAAAACTCAGACTCAGTTTGGTTATGACCCAATAACATTTTTAGAAACAATAAACAATGTTCTCAAAACAACATATTGCAACTTAATAACTCAAATCACTTAATAACAAATCAGTCTTTTCAGCCAAATGAATCAAATGTTCAAAATCCACTGAATTGATTCAGTTAGTGTCAGTTCAGAGTCAAATGTCTCGGATCAAAAGAGTTTTTGACTCTTTAGAATCGTTCAGTTCAGAATCGATGTCTATCCGTTCAAAGCTCGAGGAAAAATATGCAAAAACAAAGTCTAGGTCCAATTTGTCTGAAAACGAAAAGGTTTCTCATACCAGTTTCGATGAGTTCAAGATCAAAGTTCAATCAAATGGTCTCCGTGGGTGGCTCGCCTTTTACATACGCTCATATGCGTTGCACGTATCCAGGATGTTGATCACAATTTCTCGGAAGAAACACACATACAACAAAAAAAAAAACAGCCTTGCAAAAACACAAGGCAGAACAATAATTAATCTTCCATTCAAACACTTTCATCAACAAATGTCATGTATACACTTCAAACAACGTATTAACTCAATATCTTGACACTTACACACAACATAGTCACTTTTCATCGACTCGTTTGCATCTTCACATGTGATTAGCTTTAGCCCAACGTGCAAATTAACACTAGCTCACACACTATGCACAAGCGGCCTATATGAACTCTAATGTCACACTACTGATTTGCCGCTGCGTCTGCAACAGTTTCTTGTAAAATGTCAAGTCAATAAACCAAAAAAAAACAACTCACCAAGGCAAGAATTGCACATCTTATTTTGCAAGAAGATAATTTGCGGTGCTTTTTGGCGCTCCGTGTATCTACATCGGTTTTTATTCTCGACTTCGGCGTCAGCTCTTCAAAGTTATCACTTTCACTCAAATGTAATCTTTGGATTGCATTCAAGTTTCTTTTCCTCAATATCTACTTTTTAATGAGGAGTATCTGCTTCGTCTGACTCGCTCGCTCTCTCCCAATGTTTTTTTGACAGCAGCAGTGTGGCCCACGCACTCTCAGTGCGCTGCTACCATTGGCTCATTGGCGTGTCAGTCAATGCAGCACGATCCATAATTGGATGAAACACTTTCTCGTCTAAAGCACTCGTTGTTCTCTCTTATTACGCTTTTTCTTAATTTTCCCATCTTTTTACACATCTCTCAACTCTTCTACTGGTAGCCTGGATCATCTGGGTTACAAATATCTCAGCTCTGTTGGTCCTTTCAATGTAAGTAAATGAGAAGTGGTGAGAAACAGATCAATAATTAAGTCATTTTTTACTATAAATCTCTACTTTCACTTTCACAAGCTCTTCTCTCTTAAGAGTTCTGTTTCAGTTGTTTTTTGTTTTTTTTGGGTGATTTACTTAAGCATATCACCCCTCCTGAGCAGGGTGGACAATTTATAGTAAAAATATAAAAATACTATATATACTACATACAATATATACTATTTATCTTTTTCACACCCACACCTATAATATCCCTTCTGAAAGTATGGATTAAACCACTGGAGTGTTATGGGTTACTGTTATGTTGCAGTTATGTGATTTTTGGAGCTTCAAAGTACCAACAGAGAAATTCCCTCCCCTCCCTCCCCACACACACACACACACACAAAAAAATGGCAGGCCATTCTGTCTGACAGAGAGAGAGACACAGAGAGAAAAAACACAGAATGGGAGGGGTCACTCTGTCTGTCAGGAATTCCAAGAAATCCACATTCAAACCACAATATCTGACTTTCTGTTGGTCGGAGCTAATGACTGTAAATTAGAAAGTTGTTCGGCTTGACGAGAACAATATACACGCCGAATTTTGTAACTGTAGATAGAACTAACTAAGTTATAACACACTTCATGTGTCCATTTTTAGTCCTAAATCAATTTCCACGCCACGGCCAAACCGTTCGAGATATCAAAAATCCGTCCGAATGTAGCATCCTCAATGTCTTGACTTCATGCCGACCGAGTTTGGTGGCGATTGGATTCATTCTCTAGGAGGAATATATATAATTCCAGAGCACGTGTTTCCAAACAACCCATAATAGCCGACTTCCTGTTGGGCTGGCGTAAAACTTAGAGCACGAAAGTTGTTCAGCCCGATGAGATCTACAAGTGTACCGAGTTTCATATTATTACATGCAAGCATGTTTGATATACGGACAAGTGTTCGAATCCCATTCCAGGGGGCGCTGTCGAGCCCCCCTGCCACGCCCGGGTACCATCTTCGGCCCGGTCCTGATGGCCGCGGGTTCCGACCCATGTGCAAAGTTTCAAGAGTTTTCGAGCACGTTAAGGGCCCCAAAACCTTGAAAAACAAAAATAAAAGCATTCTCATTCAACAGCCAAATCAGCACCCTCACCCCAGACACAGAGAGACGTAGGGTCAGTGAGAGAGGCAGAGAAAATTCTCCAAAACATCCACATTCAAACCAAAATATCTGACTTTCTGTTGATCTGAGCTAATGACTGTAAATTAGAAAGTTGTCCGGCTCGATGAGAACAATATAATTACTGAGTTTTGTGACTGTGGGTCAAAGTGTAAAGCAACCCCCCCACTTTTGTCAAAAGGTGGCGCTACTGAGCCCCTGCACCACGCCCGTTTCTGAAACTTTGCACATGTCTACTGGCTAATAAATGTGATGTGTCTGTCGAGTTTCATGCAATTTCAAGTATGCTAAGAGTCTCAAAAGCATCAAAAAAGAATATTCTAGTTTGAAGCGTTGCCGCGGCGACAGTATCGAAGATATCAATAATCCTTTCACATGTCAACATCTGCCGTGTGTTTACATTATACACCTAAAGTTTTAAGTAAATCGGGTAAAAATAAGAGGGTGATTTCAAAGCATTTTGAAAGTGACACACTTCCTTCTGCCAGTTGGTGGCGCTATAACTTTGACTCACAATACTCACATCCATGCGATCGGCCTCGTACAGCAAACACACTGCTGAAGTTTCATCGAGATCAATTAATGTATGCAGAAGTTATAACACACTTCCTGTTTCTCTTTTCGCGCCATCATTTCGTTTCCTCGCCACGGCCAAACCGTTCGAGATATCAAAAATCCGCTGTCAATTTTTCATCCTCAATGTCTTGACTTCATGCTGACCGAGTTTCGTGGCGATTGGTGGAATTCTGTAGCAGGAGTATTTCACATTCCATTGCATGCGTTTTCCAAAAAACCCTAAATAGACGATTTCCTGTTGGGCTGGGGTAAAAAGTAAAAGTATAAAGGATATATGAAACGATGAGATCTATATGTGTACCGAGTTTCATATTATTACATGCAAGCGTGTTTGATTTATGGACCAAGTTTTCGGACCCTGTTCCAGGGGGCGCTGTCGAGCCCCCCTGCCACACCCGGGTACCAGCTTCAGCCCGGCCCTAATGGCCGCGGGTTCTGACCCGTGTGCAAAGTTTCAAGAGTTTTTGAGCACGCTAAGAGCCCCAAAAGTGCCCCAATAGTCGTAAAAAAAATAATAATAATAATAATAATAAATATAGCTGTGAGCAGCGATGGCGGGCCCAAGCCGGTGGCACCGCCACCCCCGTGCCTTTAGGGTCGCTGTGCACGATGGGCAATAACGTAACCTCGCTTTGACCGTCGAGAAGACGTGTGCTGTAGAGCTCGCATCAGCGTGGGCTCTGCAAAAGTTCGCATGGAGGGCACATATCAACCACAAAGTATGCGTGAGCACCCTTCCGATACCTAAAATGAAAAATGAGACACCCTACGGTCTCATGGAGTTAATGGACACATGAAATAAGTACACAAGACTGAAAATTCATATGAAGTGTGCCATTTGAGACAGGGACAGTGCCTAGGACCGTGAACCACAATAGTCACATCTATGAGGTAATTCAAATGTAGATTAATTTTTGATGTCATAGGTCAATATCTTTTGCAGCACTTAAACGTGTTAATCCAGAAGGCCAGTATTTATCCGGAGGTCTCTGTTCAGGTTTATTAATGTAATTATAATTTACGCACTGCTGAAGTTTCATCGAGATCAGTTAATGTATGCAGAAGTTATAACACACTTCCTTGCTTTTAAGCTGCCTTTATGTGCTTTTTGGAGCTTCAAAGTTCATTTTCAATGTGTTCCACATTCAAACCAAAATATCTGACTTTCTGTTGGTCTGTTTGTTCACTTGAGACATAAGAGGGTGATTTAAAAGCATTTTGAAAGTGACACACTCCCTTCTGCCAGTTGGTGGCGCTATAACTTTGTCTCACAATAGTCACATCCATGTGACACACTGCTGAAGTTTCATCGAGATCAGTTAATGTATGCAGAAGTTATAACACACTTCCTTGCTTTTATGCTGCCTTTATGTGCTTTTTGGAGCTTCAAAGTTCATTTGCAATGTGTTCCACATTCAAACCAAAATATCTGATTTTCTGTTGGTCTGTTTGTTCACTTGAGACATAAGAGGGTGATTTCAAAGCATTTTGAAAGTGACACACTTCCTTCTGCCAGTTGGTGGCGCTATAACTTTGACTCACAGTAGTCACATCCATGCGACCGGCCTCTTCCCGCAAACACACTGCTGAAGTTTCATCGAGATCAGTTAATGTATGCAGAAGTTATAACACACTCCCTTCTTTTATGTTACTTTTGATGTGCTTTTGGAGCTTCAAAGTTAATTTGAAATGTGTTCCACATTCAAACCAAAATATCTGATTTTCTGTTGGTCTGTTTGTTCACTTGAGACATAAGAGGGTGATTTCAAAGCATTTTGAAAGTGACACACTTCCTTCTGCCAGTTGGTGGCGCTATAACTTTGACTCACAGTAGTCACATCCATGCGACCAGCCTCTTCCCACAAACACACTGCTGAAGTTTCATCGAGATCAGTTAATGTATGCAGAAGTTATAACACACTCCCTTCTTTTATGTTACTTTTGATGTGCTTTTGGAGCTTCAAAGTTAATTTGAAATGTGTTCCACATTCAAACCAAAATATCTGAATTTCTGTTGGTCTGAGCTAATGACTGTAAATTAGAAAGTTGTTCGGCCCGACGAGATCTAGAAGTGTTCCGAGTTTCATATTATTACATGCAAGCATGTTTGATATATGGACAAGTGTTTGAATCCCATTCCAGGTGTCGCTGTCGAGCCCCTGCCACGCCCGGTACCAGATTCAGCCCGGCCCTGATGGCCGCGGGTTCTGACCTGTGTGCAAAGTTTCAAGAGTTTTCGAGCATGTTAAGGGCCCCAAAAGTCCCAGAAACCTTGAAAAACAATCAAACAATCAAAAAGCAAATGTAAACCCAACAGAGAACCCCCCTCCCCCACACACACACACACACACACACAAAAAAAAATTTGGCAGGCCCATTCTGTCTGTCAGACAGAGAGACACTGAGAGAAAAAACACAGAAAGGGAGGAGGAGGGGTCACTCAGAAAGAGAAAAATTTTAAGAAATCCACATTCAAACCACAATATCTGACTTTCTGTTGGTCGGAGCTAATGACTGTAAATTAGAAAGTTGTTCGGCTCGACGAGAACAATATACACGCCGAGTTTTGTAACTGTAGATAGAACTAACTAAGTTATAACACACTTCATGTGTCCATTTTTAGTCATAAATCAATTTCCTCGCCACGGCCAAACCGTTCGAGATATCCAAAATCCGTCCGGAATGTAGCATCCTCAATGTCTTGACTTCATGCCGACCGAGTTTGGTGGCGATTGGATTCATTCTCTAGGAGGAATATATATAATTCCAGAGCACGTGTTTCCAAACAACCCATAATAGCCGACTTCCTGTTGGGCTGGCGTAAAACTTAGAGCACGAAAGTTGTTCGGCCTGACGAGACCTACAAGTGTACCGAGTTTCATATCATTACATGCAAGCATGTTTGATATATGGACAAGTGTTCGAATCCCATTCCAGGGGGCGCTGTCGAGCCCCCCTGCCACGCCCGGGTACCATCTTCGGTCCGACCCTGATGGCCGCGGGTTCCGACCCGTGTGCAAAGTTTCAAGAGTTTTCGAGCACGTTAAGGGCCCCAAAACCTTGAAAAACAAAAATAAAATCATTTTCACTCCTCAGCAAAATCAGCACCCTCCCCCCAGACACAGAGAGGGAGGGTCAGTGAGAGAGGGAGAGAAAATTCTCCAAAACATCCACATTCAAACCACGATATCTGACTTTCTGTTGGTCTGAGCTAATGACTGTAAATTAGAAAGTTGTCCGGCTCGATGAGAACAATATAATTCCTGAGTTTTGTGACTGTGGGTCAAAGTGTAAAGCAACCCCCCCACTTTTGTCAAAAGGTGGCGCTACTGAGCCCCTGCACCACGCCCGTTTCTGAAACTTTGCACATGTGTACTGGCTAATAAATGTGATGAGTCTGTCGAGTTTCATGCAATTTCAAGTATGCTAAGAGTCTCAAAAGCATCAAAAAGAATATTCGAGTTTGAAGCGTTGCCGCGGCGACAGTATCGAAGATATCAATAATCCTTTCACATGTCTACATCTGCCGTGTGTTTACATTATACACCTAAAGTTTTAAGTAAATCGGGTAAAAATAAGTGGGTGATTTCAAAGCATTTTAAAAGTGACACACTTCCTTCTGCCAGTTGGTGGCGCTATAACTTTGACTGACAATAGTCACATCCATGCGATCGGCTTCTTCCAGCGATCACGCTGCTGCGGTTTCATGGAGATCAATTAATGTATGCAGAAGTTATAACACACTTCCTGTTTCTCTTTTCGCGCCATCATTTCGTTTCCTCGCCACGGCCAAACCGTTAGAGATATCAAAAATCTGCCGGCAATTTTTCATGCTCAATGTCTTGACATCATGCTGACCGAGTTTGGTGGCGATTGGTGGAATTCTCTGGGAGGAGTATTCCAAATTCCATTGCGTGCGTTTTCAAACAACCCTAAATAGACGGTTTCCTGTTGGTCTGGGGTAAAAGTAAAAGTATGAAGGATATATGAAACGATGAGATCTATACGTGCATCGAGTTTCATATTATTACATGCAAGCGTGTTTGAGTTATAGACCAAGTTTTCGGACCCTGTTCCAGGGGCGCTGTCGAGCCCCCTGCCACGCCCGGTACCAGCTTCAGCCCGGCCCTGACAGCCGCGGGTTCTGACCCGTGTGCAAAGTTTCAAGAGTTTTTGAGCACGTTAAGAGCCCCAAAAGTGCCCCAATAGTCGTAAAAAAAAAAAATAATAATAATAATAATAATCCTAACGAAAACAATAGGGTCCTACGCACTTTGTGCTTGGGCCCTAATAATTCTAACGAAAACAATAGGGCCTTGCCTTTTCAAGGCTTGGGCCCTAATAATCCTAACGAAAACAATAGGGTCCTACGCACTTTGTGCTTGGGCCCTAATAATAATAATAATAATAATAATCCTAACGAAAACAATAGGGTCCTACGCACTTTGTGCTTGGGCCCTAATAATTTCATTTTATTTTTGTTAAAGAAAATGGTTTTAGTTAGATTTATTTTAGTTTTTGTTAACTATACTAACAATGCTGAGAAGAAGAATATACTATAATCTTAATTAATTTATAGCATTTATTAAAGTCAGCAAGCCTCAAGTAGTCTAATAATTGTGTCTTTCTTGTGGGGTATAAAAAGATCTGATCATCAACGACCGAGGAAGTAAGGAGGGGAAATGAGGATTGTATAGCACCCCTTTCAACTAATTTACAGGTGAAAGCAAAAAAAAAAATAAATAAAAAAATAAATAAATACCCAAATAAATATATAATAACTACCCAAATGTGCCACAACATTCACCACCCTGTGACAAAGGGTCTGTATTTTTACAGAAGAAAAGGCAGAAATGTGGATGGAATACATTACTTATGCTATGTTTGTGTGGTAGATAGGAGCAAAAACTGCAAGTACCATATCAGACAAAACACAAAGAAGAAAAATCATATTTGGTAATGACGAGAAGGTACTTCAGTGGTTTAATACATATTTAACCTCTTATGAACAAAAATTAACTGAACAAATAACAATAGACAAAACCTGATTCATGGAAACAAGCATTGTCCAGAAATCATGATAAAGTGTCTGAATGTGTTGTAGAGAGAGGTCTCCTAAAAATAATTATGTGTTATTTTCACTGATTCTTCCAAAGTGCAGAAGCACAATAAGGTGTGATGTTCACAAATGAGTTTAATATGAATTAATTAGTGTGTAAATGTTTATATTCTGAATCTACAACATTCTGTTAACGATGTTCCCTTACGAGGGAACTCGCGATGCGTCGATGACGCTTTGGGAACGCCTTTGCGTGTTTACCTCTGAAGCACGTATGTCAACTAGTCAATGGAATGAATGAACGCCACGGGCGGGTGACGTCATGACCAGGAAAGGATATAAGCACATCCGGTGCGTTACTCGCATTAGCTTTTGTGCCTCAGCAAAGCGCTCTGTGTCAAAACTGTCTGTCATATTTATTGTTGTCTGTCTCTCATTATATTGGATATTATGGCGAAACAACTATTTAAAGCCTGTGCTTCTCCTTGCCCTCGTTATATCACGGGTGGAGATACACATGAGCTTTGTGTAGTTTGTTTGGGAGTGGAGCATGCGATGTCAGCCCTCGAGGGGACTGACTGTCAGCATTGTGAGCGTCTGCCGCTCTGCATGCTCCGCTCCCGTCTGTCCACATTTGAGAATGATGGACAGGCTCGCGAACCTCAGGGTTCTGGACCCGTGGCTGCCGAGGCAGCTCGGAGAAGGCTCACTTGGGGTTCGCAAATGGATCTCTCGGCGGGGTTGGAGACGGGCTCTGCCTTATCTCCTCCTTTACCCGAGGGATCCATTGCTCTCTTGCCGGTGTCGGAAGCCCGCGCTGCGGCTTCTTCCGCCCGGGAAGAGAGCCGAATGCTTCGGTGCTCTAGCTCTGAGGAGGTAGAGTTACTGAGCATTGTTGAGAGAGACACAAACACTAACACAATAAGGGGAGAGGATTCGCCATCCCTCTCCCCAGCATATGAGGAGCTAATTGAGGTGATAACTCGTGCTGTTGATAAATTAAATATTGACTGGCCAGCAGAAAAAAGAGATACTCGTCCTAAAAGCAAATTAGACGAGCGTTTTCTCACATCTAATGTTTCATCTCAATCACGGGTCCTTCCATTTTTTCCTGATCTACATAGTGAGCTATGTAGATCATGGAATAAACCATATTCGTCACGTCTTTTTAGTCCCCATGTTCACACATATTCGAATATAAGGGGCTGAAAGATTTTGGTTATGCGTCGATGCCCCCAGCGGAACAGACGCTCGCGAGCTATCTGTCTCCTGGTTCAGCATCGTCCCTGAAGGATCCCGTGTTGCTGAATAAACCACTAAAAACCACATCCAATTTAGTGGGTAAGGCTTATACGGCAGCAGGTCAAGCTGGAGCCTGTCTGCACACGATGGCAGTACTCCAAGCCTATCAGGCAGATCTGCTGGGGGATATCGATAGGAGTGAGGGAGTTAGTCCCGACGAAATTCGAGAACTTCGTCGGGCTACAGATCTTTCTCTCACAGCTACGAAGGAGACCGCCCGTGCTATTGGGCGGTCTATGGCAGCCCTCGTAGCTACTGAGAGACATCTTTGGTTAAATCTTGTAGAGATTAAAGATAAAGAGCGGGCTTTTCTTTTAGATGCCCCTATGTCTCCCTCTGGTCTTTTCGGTGACTCGGTGAATACGGTTGTTGAAAGATTTCAAGAAAATAAAAAACAATCTGAGGCTTTTAAAAAATTCCTTCCTCGCCGAGTCCATCCCCCTGGAGATGCTGGGCGTGAGCATCCCCAGCCAAGTTCCTCGCACCATGTGCAACAGAAAATAAGTGTTGCGTCTCGTGTTCCCCCGAATAAATCTTGGGGACTGAGCCAACGCTCTCAGCCGAAGTCGGCTAAGTCTAAGCCGGATCTGAGGACCGTACTTACGGCTAAGAAGGCTTCGGCTCAGAAAAGGTCCTGATGCATGCACGTCAGACCATCGAGGACAGCCCCAACCTGGGTGGAGCGGTGTACACCTCAGAATACGGTGCCCGCTCCACTTCGGGGTCCTCATGGGACCAGTCTGCCAACCCCGCCACCCTTGGTGCTTCGGGGCGCAGTGGTATCCAGCGAAAGTTCGGCGCAATGTCGACTCGACGTTGCGTCGGATGTGAGCCCTCTGAGGGGGTTCAAAAACAGTCAGTTCGGTTGTTTCCTGCCAATATGCTTCAGGTCGCCGAAGTTGCTGTTCCTTTAACACCAGAGGCCAGTCTCGAGAGACTGGTACCCTTAGTAGATTTTCTGACAGTGGAAGAATCTGACGAATATATCTCCTTGGGTCCTGCAGATAATAGAGAAAGGTTACAGAATCCAATTCGGTTCTCCTCCGCCTCGTTACAACGGGGTGTTACTCACAGTAGTACATCCCGAGCAGGCTCTGGTAATGGAGCAAGAAGTAGAGTCTCTCTTAGCAAAGGGAGCTATAGAACAGGTGTACTCCCCCGACAGAGAATCGGGGTTTTACAGCCGATACTTCATTGTTCCAAAAAAGGATGGGGGGTTGCGTCCAATTTTAGATCTCCGTTTGCTGAATCGTGCAGTCATGAAATTGAAATTCAAGATGGTCACCCTCAAACAGATAGTGACTCAAATCAGATCGGAGGACTGGTTTGTCACGATAGATTTGAAGGACGCTTACTTCCATTCAGTCTAGCTCTGTCACTCCGCACGTTCACGAAGTGCGTAGATGCAGCTCTGGCCCTGCTCGGGCTGCAGGGCATACGCATTCTGAACTACATCGACGACTGGCTGATTCTGGCAGAATCAGAGCAGTCAGCGTGTCGGCATCGAGATGTCGTTCTCGCTCATATGAAGAAATTGGGGTTGAGACTCAATGCCAAGAAGAGTGTGCTTTCTCCATTACAGAGAACCACTTTCCTTGGTGTGGTATGGGATTCAGTCACGATGCGGGCCACACTATCGCCCGTTCGTGTAGCTGCTATCATCACAGCCACAAAAGAGTTGAAGCTAGGCCAGTCACGCACTGTGAAACAGTTCGAGAGACTGTTAGGCCTCACGGCAGCAGCGTCCAATGTGATCCCCTTTGGCCTGCTGTACATGAGACCTTTGCAGTAGTGGCTCAGGACAAGAGGGTTCTCCCCGAGGGGGAACCCACTTCGTACGATCAAGATCACGCGGCGGTGCATCCGCGCCTTGATTATATGGAGGAAACATTGGTTCCTGTCCCAGGGTCCGGTGTTGGGAGCTCTTTGCCATCCAGTTGCTATCTCGACAGACGCTTCTCTCACCGGCTGGGGAGCGGTAATGGAAGGCCGCTCAGCTCAGGGTCTGTGGAGGAACCATCATCTCTCTTGGCACATAAATTGCCTGGAGATGATGGCCGTCTTCAATGCATTGAGACATTTCCTCCCAGATCTGAGGGGCCATCATGTGCTTGTCCGTACAGACAACACATCGGTGGTCTCTTATTTAAATCGACAGGGGGGTCTGCGCTCGCGTCCACTCTGCAAACTGGCGCACCAGATCCTCTTGTAGAGAAAAAAAAAAAGGGGGAACCCACTTCGTATGATCAAGATCACGTCGCGGTGCATCCGCGCCTTGATTATATGGAGGAAACATTGGTCCCTGTCCCAGGGTCCGGTGTTGGGAGCTCTTTGCCATCGAGTTGCTATCTCGACAGACGCTTCTCTCACCGGCTGGGGAGCGGTAATGGAAGGCCGCTCAGCTCAGGGTCTGTGGAGGAACCATCATCTCTCTTGGCACATAAATTGCCTGGGGATGATGGCCGTCTTCAATGCGTTGAGACATTTCCTCCCAGATCTGAGGGGCCATCATGTGCTTGTCCATACAGACAACACATCAGTGGTCTCTTATTTAAATCGACAGGGGGGTCTGCGCTCGCGTCCACTCTGCAAACTGGCGCACCAGATCCTCTTGTGGTCCCTGGGGAAAATACTCTCCCTGAGGGCAGTGTATATCCCAGGGTACCAGAATATAGGAGCAGACACCCTGTCGAGGCAGGTGCTGAGGCCAGGGGAATGGAGGCTCCACCCCGAGGCGGTGGAGCTCATTTGGGAATTTTACGGCCAAGCAGAAGTGGATCTGTTTGCGTCTCAGCTTACGACGCACTGTCCACTTTGGTTCTCCCTCACGCAACCAGCCCCCTTGGGGTTGGACGCTATGGTACAGACGTGGCCGAGGCTACGTCTGTACGCATTTCCCCCTGTTGCTCTGATCTCAGGAGTTCTGGAGAGAGTCCGCCAGGACGGAGTAAGTCTATTATTAGTTGCTCCACGCTGGCCGAGTCGAATTTGGTTTACGGACCTAATTCATCTCCTCGACGGCCCTCCTTTCGAGGTACCTGTCAGGAGAGACCTTCTGTCTCAGGCAGGGGGCACAATATTTCACCCCCGACCGGAGATTTGGAACCTATGGGTTTGGCCTCTGAGGGGGCCCAACTTTTAGAGAGTGGTCTCACGACTGAGGTCGTTGAGACCATTCTTAGCTCCAGAGCTCCAGCCACGAGGAAATTATATACACTTAAGTGGAAAGTTTTCACATCTTGGTGTCACCAGCATCAGCGAGATCCAGTTAACTGTTCAGTCAACACAGTACTTGAGTTTCTCCAGTATCGTTTTACATCAGGTTCATGTCCTTCTACCTTAAAGGTTTACGTGGCGGCCATTGCGGCTTTCCACGCCCCTGTGGGTAGTACATCTTTGGGTCGAGACCCCCTGATTATTCGTTTCCTTCGTGGCACCTTGAGGCTGAGGCCTGCGGTTCGAACTAGGGTGCCGGCATAACCAATATTCCAAGGCCTATTGTACTGCAGGCATTCTGTCCTCCTCCGTTTACATCTTCGGACCAGGAAAAACTGAATCTCTTGTCCACAGGGCTACCCCACAAGGCTGTCCACAGGGCTGCCCCGTGGAGAAGATCTGATCAGTTGTTTGTCTGTTTTGGTTCACCTAAGAAAGGTCTTCCTGCTTCTAAACAGACAATCAGTAAGAGGACAGTTGAGGCTATTTCTCTTGCATATGAGTCCTCTGGCCAGCCGTGCCCTTTGGTGGTCAGAGCTCACTCTACTCGAAGTATGGCGGCCTCTAAAGCCCTCTTATCAGGAGTTTCCCTCCAGGAGGTTTGTGATGTGGCAGGTTGGTCCTCGCCCCTAACTTTTGTGAGGTTTTATAGCCTGGACCTGGAAGCTGCCCCAGGATCCCAGGTGCTTTTTACTTAATTTGCCGACAGTTTTTATCATCTGGCATTTTGTAATTACGGCGGATTGGGTATTATCATTCCCAAAGCGTCATCGACGCATCGCGAGTTCCCTCGTAAGGGAACGTCTCAGGTTACGACTGTAACCCTAGTTCTCTGAGAAGGGAACGAGACGATGCGTCGCCCTGCCATACTTCCTGCATCCCTGCGATCGACTTTGCTTCGGCTCTAAAAGCTAACGCGAGTAACGCACCGGATGTGCTTATATCCTTTCCTGGTCATGACGTCACCCGCCCGTGGCGTTCATTCATTCCATTGACTAGTTGACATACGTGCTTCAGAGGTAAAAACGCAAAGGCGTTCCCAAAGCGTCATCGACGCATCGTCTCGTTCCCTTCTCAGGGAACTAGGGTTACAGTCGTAACCTGAGACGTTCTGTTATATAGACAGATTCTCAATGAAAGACAAATTAAACATGCCCCTGTAAATGTGTTTAAGAGAACCTGACGCTATATTATATTGATAATTATATTATACATAATAGGAGATAATTATTTGATTAAAAATTATTTAATTACTTGTTTGTTGTATGTGTTTGTTGATACCAATGTATAGGGAATGTGCTTTTTATACATTTTCTTAGACATTAAACCTAATTGCACAAAGAATAACAGTGCAATACATTGGTTCTCCAAATTCAGTGGTTCTCCAAGACCTCAAGGCCATTGTAATAGCCTGAAAAATATATTTTAAGTATTCAGTTAACAAAACTTGTGATTAAAGACAAAAGATACACATCTACCAGTTTTCTTTTAGTGCATCTTTCCTCAGTGGTTTTTGCAAATGACATTTAGATATATATCGTTCACATTTCTGAAAAGTACATGCCTTCTTTGTGATAAAACCAAGGGATAGAACTTCTATAATATCTGTCAACTGTGTTTTGATTAGGCCATTGGATCTAAAATGATTTGATGGGAAATCTATTGAAATTACATGGTTTTAAATGGTTTCCATAACCTTCATTGCTCCCTATACACAAAACATCATCCTATTTTTCTCAAGACAACAGATCAGAGCAAGCATGGTTAACAGTCAGCCTCACTGTATTATTCCCCTCAGATATTTCACATTTATCTGTCATTTTCATTCTCTCTTGTCTCTACAAGCTGCTTTTCAGCTCCTCTAGCATTCAGAGGCTGAAGATTGGGGAGTTAATATGATGTTTGCAAGCATGATGCTAAATGCTCTTTATTGAGAACTTCTACAATGGTACTGTAAGTCCATCTCTCCATGTCTGTTATTTATTCCTCCTGAACACAATTTTATGGAAATCTGCTGTCAGGTCAATCACTGATGGTCTTCCTGTGGCTTAATAAAAAATTCTGAAGTCCCTGCTGTTATAAAATAATGCACTAGCTAAACATATGTGTGCAATCCAAAAGCATAGACAGTGTAAGAGAGAGGAGACAGACAACTCATAGAAAAAATTAACAGTTGAAATCATAACACTAATATACATTAGCGGGTGTGGTATAGCTTTTCAGTCAAAAGAGCCATTCATTTTTTTGATAGTGTAACCCGCACACACACACACAAGATGAGACAGTCACAATGAGTGTCAAAACTGCGTTTATTTGCAGGCAAACAAAAGTACAGCACGGAAAATCCAGAGGGAGAATGGTCAGGGTAGCGTAGGGTCAAAAGCCGGGGAAACAAAGTCGAGTAAGGGGCAAATCCGGGAGAGAGTGGTCAACGAGAGTGGGGAGGTCGAAGCCGGGAAACAGGATCAGAGTAGACGGGACTAGTGGGAGCAAAAGACAGGGGAACAAGGGGAGCTGGCAAGCTAAGAGGAGGGCAAGAGGAGATCAAAACTAGACGAGACTAGCGGGGGGCAAAGACACGGGAAACTAAATACAATAACCAACAGGAGTGAGACGAACGGGTTGTGAAATATATAGGGGCGAGTGCAGGTGTAAACAATGATAGGTGATGAGACGAGTGCAGGTGAAACTAATGTGCAGGAGTGCAGATGACGCGAGTGCAGGTGGTCATAATGTTCTGGGGGATTGGAACCGCGTGAGAAACTAGAGGACGGGAGATAACCTACGAGCATGTGAGCGAGTAGGAGCAAAGTGATCGTGAGGGCTCGAGCGAGCAAAAAGAGCGTGAAAAGCTTGAGGGGGCGGAGCGAGGGAGTGAGGTCGAGGGGGTGAGTGTGTGTGCGACGAAGCGGGGATGGGGCAGAGGAGCGGGGTTCGTTACAGTACTCCCCCCTCTAAAACGGACGGCTCCTGGCGGCCGCACTCGGTTGCGAGGAAGTGGTGCTGGACGATCCCAACAAACAAAAAAACCCTGAACAGACAACCCACAAAACACAAAAACAAAATTGAGGGCAGTCCAAGGGGCACAGAGGGAAATGAGACAGTCCATGGGGTCAATGGGCAGTTTGAAGGCAAGGTCAGGGGGAACATAGCGGACAGGCGGGTGGTCGGGAGATCTAGGGGCAGCCGTAGGGCAGAGACAGGGTCAGGGGGTCTGGAAGGCGACTGGAGGACAGGGACTGGGTCTGGGGGTCTGGAAGGTGACCACCGGACAGGAATAGGGTCCGGAGGCCAGGGAAGAGGCCACAGGACAGGGAGAGGGTCAGGAAGTCCGGGCTGAGCCGTGAAAGGCGTTGCCGTCAGAGGCGGCACTGTAGGCGGCTCTGGAGGTGGGGTTCTGGAAGGCTCTGGAGGTGGAGCCGAAGGAGGCTTTAGGGGCGAAGGCCTGAAAGGCTCTGGAGGTGGAGCCAAAGGAGGCTTTAGGGGGGAAGGCCTGGAAGGCTCAGGACTTGGAGCCAATGGAGGTGGCGCCGTGGGAGGTCCCCGAGGCGACGACCTGGCAGGCTCTGTAGTCTCGGGGGGTAGAGCCATAGGAGGCCCGAGAGGCGGAGCCATAGAAAGCTCTGGAGTCTTTGGGAGCAGAGCCGTGAGGGGCTCGGGAGGTGGAGCCGTGGGAGGCTCTGGAGGGGGAGCCGTAGGAGGCTCGGGAGGCGGAGCCGTAGGAGGCTTGGGAGGCGGAGCCGTAGGAGGCTCGGGAGGCGGAGCCGTAGGAGGCTCGGGAGGCTCTGGGAGTAGAGCCGTGTGAGGCTCAGGGAAAAAGGTCGTGGAAGACTCGAGAGACTCTAGAGGTGGGGCCCTGGAAGGCTCGAGGGGGGAGCCATGAAAGACTCAAGAGACGGAGCCCCGAGAGGCTCGGGAGGAGGAGGAGCCCTGGAAGACTCGAGAGACGAAGCCCTGAGAGGCTTGGAAGGGGGTGGAGCCCTGAAAGACTCGAGAGGAGAAGCCCTGAGAGACTCGAGAGGGGAAGCCCTGAGAGGCTTGAGAGGGGGAGGAGCCCTGAGAGACTCGAGAGGCGAAGCCGTGAGAGGCTTGAGGGGTGGAGCCATGAAAGACTCGAGGGACGGAGCCCTGAGAGGCTCGAGGGGAGGAGGAGCCCTGAGAGACTCGAGAGGCGAAGCCGTGAGAGGCTTGAGGGGTGGAGCCATGAAAGTCTCGAGGGACGGAGCCCTGAGAGGCTCGAGGGGAGGAGGAGCCCTGAAAGACTCGAGAGGGGAAGCCCTGAGAGGCTTGAGGGGGGGAGGAGCCCTGAGAGACTCGAGAGGCGAAGCCGTGAGAGGCTTGAGGGGTGGAGCCCGGAAAGACTCGAGAGGAGAAGCCCTGAGAGGCTCGAGAGGAGGAGCCCTGGGAGGCTTGGAAGGAGGAGCCTTGGGAGGCTCGAGAAGAGGAGCCCTGGGAGGCTTGGGAGGAGGAGCCTTGAAAGACTCGGGAGGAGAAGCCCTGAGAGAAATGAGAGGCGGAGCTCTGGGAGGCTCGAGAGACTTGAAAGGCAGAACCCTGGGGGGCTTGGGAGGTAGAGCTCTGGGAAGCTCGTGAGGCGGAGGCCGCGAGGGCTCTGAGGGGCGAGCAGAGGCTGGCAGAGCCGTGGAAGACTCTGAGAGCGGAGCAGAGGATGGCAGAGTCGTGGAAGACTCTGGGGGCGGAGCAGAACCCGGCAGAGCAGTGGAAGACTCTGGGGGTGGAGCAGAACCCGGCAGAGCCGTGGAAGACTCCGAGGGCGGAGTAGAACCCGGCAGAGCCGTGGAAGACTCCGAGGGCGGAGCAGAACCCGGAAGAGCCGTGGAAGACTCTGAGGGCGGAGCAGAGGTCGGTAGAGCTGTGGAAGACTCTGAGGGAACCTCTGCGGTCTTGAGCACAAGACGAGACTGGGGAGAAGGTGCCCTCTTCCTTCTCTTACGTCTTCGGCCAACAGGGGACGTGGCTATGGGGACGGTCGAGGCTACAGGCGCTGGCTCGCTGACCTTGGCAGACATGGGCGCTGGCTCACCGGCCGTGGCGGGCATGGGCGCTGGCTCGTTGGCCGTGGCGGGCATGGGCGCTGACTCTCTGGCCGTGGCAGGCATGGCCGTTGACTCGCTGGCCATGCCAGGCTTCGAGACTGGGGCCGTGACAGGCTTCGGGACAAGGGCCGTGACAGGCTTCGGGACTAGGGCCGCGACAGGCTTCGGGACTAGGGCCGTGACAGGCTTCGGGACTAGGGCCGTGGTAGGCTTCAAGACGGGGGCCGTGGTAGGCTTCAAGACAGGGGCCGTGGTAGGCTTCAAGATGGGGGCCGTGGTAGGCTTCAAGACGGGGGCCGTGGTATGGAACGTTGGTTCAGTTTCTGCCTCCCCCACAGTAAACGAGGAACCAGCGTACAGTAGGGCGAGGTCAATAAACTGAGCCAGGTTGAGAGAGCAGCGACCACTAGGCATGAATGATGAGGCTGGCTCATTCAGTCCAAATTGAAAAATGTCTTTCAGAGCCACCTCATCAAAATGGCCGAACCTTATTCTCGGCTCCTCAGTGCAGAACCTAACTGAACAGATGCACAATTCTCCGCCTTTATACCCATATGTCCAAGTGCTGGACATACAAATTCTGTGAGCCAATTTTTCATTGGCCTTTTCTCAAATTCAGAGGAAACTGATGCTCTTGAAAGAAGCCACTAGTTTCACTAAATCGACACAACGTTTCGTTTGCTCCTTCAGGGAGCAGAGGTTACAATAGTAACCTAGACGTTTATACTGTACTACATTATGAGCATGTGCGTACTGAGGTTTTGACGAAGGCGAAATACATGTTTCTAATGTATTTTGGAGAATAGCATGAAGTATAATAAATTAAACCCACTGGAAATATGTTTTTGACTTGATCTTGTTACAGTTTATCATTATTTGATGATCCCGTTGCCACCGTTCTCAACCAGTTTACTGAACTGAGAACCTGCTCTGCAATGACATTTTTTTTAATGATCTTAAAAATGGCTTCACTGAACTGTAGCTTTCCTCCTGTTGTCCAAAAGATAATAGTAGACAGAAATATTCATTTATATCATTATTTTGTATCAGCTAGACTTTCCAATTAGTAGTGAAGCAGTGTGCATAGTGAATGAGACTCTGATATAATGACATCTTAATCATTTATGTTTCTATTCTATTATGTCCTAAATGAGATTCAGTGTAAGGATGATGCATTTCTTTCCAGATGAATTATAAGAGTCTTAATTACCAAACTTAAAAAACAAACTGCAACAATAAGAGGGCAGGGAAGGCCAGACATGTAATGACTTTATCTGAGAGACAGTAAAAATTTATTTTTGTGAGTTTGAAAGCTATATCACCACATATTCATTGATATTTACTCAGAAGCTTAGCAGAAAGTAAATAAAACTATAATAATAATAATAATAATAATAATAATAATAATAATAATAATAATGTGAACATCAGAGGTGCATTAAAGGAATAGCTTTTTTGCATGCAATTAAAACACATTGGACACATTAGCATTATAAAAGTATCATAAAAGTGGTCTACTGTACAGTATATTACTTGTTAAGAATATTCCAAAGTTTATGAAGCCATACAATAGCTTTGAATGAGAAACAGACTGAAATTTAGGTTTGAACATTTTTAGTTCAACTTACTGGGCTCTATTTTCATGAGTGTGCAAAGCGCAAAACTACGACCATGTGCATCATCTTATCCAGTTTTCTCGAGATACATTTTCGTGCCAGCACAAGGTATGAGTGTCCGTGTGTGGGAGTGTTTGCACTTTCTGTGGGTGTATGCAAACAAACCTTGGGTGTATTGTTTGTTAATGAAGTGGCACAAAGCACAATTTGCTATTTTCCAACCAAAATATGTCCATGACGATTACTGTTGTAGTCGTTTTTTAAACAAATATATCTGAGATTAGTTTTCAACTATTTTAAAGATCATGATTTATTTTTCAATTATTAGTAGTATGTTAAAATGTACAACTGTATCTACTTTGTATTGGTATTTTCCACCTGTTGTCGTAGAATGATTTTTAAGTTATTGCAAAAGGGGAATGTGGAAGAAATTGGAGAGAGTAAAATGGTTGGGTTTGGTGTGATTTTTTTGAAAACTTCTTATTTTTATAATATTATCTTTTAGTTTGAAGTGTAATTTGAATTTATAAAAATCTTTGGTTAAATATTTTCATGTTTCAATAAATGAATAAATTAATTTTTTAATCATAATGAATTGCATTCCGATATAATCACGGTTATTACTAGCCATGGTTTGTGTGTCATTAGATGAAAATTATTAATAATACTTATATTCTCTATAATTTAATGGACCTTAAAAAGAGCATGTCACTACCCTAGAAAAATGCCTGACATTCAACATGGAAGCAGTTAATGCACAAAAGAACTTCAGTCCATATTCTGTTCTTCTAATTCATTGCATATAGTCTATTTACACTACCAACTTCTTATTAATGTGCTTTCTTTGTTATATTGCTGGTACTTGACAGGGAATGGACTGTATCAGTGATCACCAATTAGTGGGCTGCGGTCCGTGTCCGGACCCAGACTTTGCATCAACACACGCAGCTGTACTCTCTACAGGCACTCAGAAGTGTGGACAAGTGCTGATCTTTTCGTGCTTTTTCCTTTTATAGCACCAAACATGCTTAATTTAAATGCTTTCCTGCTATGCATGCCTGTCCTCTCTCCCCCACAATAGACGCAAGGCGCCGTATGAGACGCGGTTATTTTAACAACAGAAATAGAGACACAGTGAGCAGCAATATAGATGAATACTGGCATCTCTTCACTAAAAATCTTCTTGTGAATAATATGACTCCAACGTTTCAGCTAAGCCATGTTTGTTACAGTACAAGTTAACTTGGTGCTATTGTGCCAGAGCACATTTATAACCTTTTTTCTGTCTGAATTTAGCTTTATTATTCAGCATATGATTATTAAACAAAGAGAACTTTGTTATAATTTTGTGAAATTGAATCAGAGATATAATCATTTCTGGCATGATGGCAAGGAAAAACAATGAAAACTTTTAAATTACTAGTACGTAGTCTAGTACTCACTAAAATCAGTTGGGTTAAAAATGACCCAACACATAACCCAATGGTGGGTTGATATAGCACCGGCCCATTGTTGGATTATTTTAACCCAAGTTAAAGTAGCAAGTTTTACCCAATGCATTGGGTTATAAAATAACTAATTTGTTAGTTTTATTTTTGGGGGGGCCAAAATGTTGTTTTAACCATCCTAGTATTATTGGTACTATTATTATTGTTGACATTATTATTATTATTATTATTATTATTATTATTATTATTATTATTATTGCTGTGTAAATAAATTATAACGCACAAGTTACCAATATCTTGAAAATGCTTTATTTCCATTAATTAAAAGTTGCAAACATTTAATTAATTAAGTAAATGGTTGCAATTGTGTTATCAATTTACTTCCTTTTTATAATTAAGTTACTTACAATCATGTTTCAATTATAAGAACCACCACAAATAAATAAGTAATAAATAAGTAGGCAATAGTGTAACATTGCTGGCAAGGATGATGACGATGTAGAGACGAACACAAGTGCAGTTTCTTAAACAAAAGTGAGGTCCAAAAACCCTAACTAGAAACATGAAATATAAACATGAACATGACTAAACTAGACTTAACACAAACAAAACATGACATGACTTGGCTTGACTTAAGCAAAACAACAACAAAGTTACATTAACAATACTCCACAAAGGACAATGGCAAACATGAGGGCTAACAGACATTGACATGGGTAACAAGTTAACAAGACCACCAATGAAAATACAAGACTGAAAACAATATAACAAGACAATGAAACATGAACCAATATCAAGACAAGACTAATAAACAAAGGAACCAATGAGAAAAAACACATGAAACATGGCTGGAACAGAATAATCACATGACTAGACAAGGAAGTGAACAAGTTTCAAAATGAAGGACCTGAAGACATGAACAGGACTAACTTTTCAAAATAAAAGACACGAAAAACAGGAACCAACAGAATAAATATGACATATACCCTCCTCTAAGGGGCGGCTCCCAATGCCCCAACACATTAAAAAAAACAGAATAAACATGACATTAGTCCAGTGTTCTGTAGGGAGCTGGGGGGGTGTCTTGAGGGGTGGGGCGTGGCGAGATAGGGCGTGAGGCATGGGATCAAGGCAGAGTCTGGGGGGGCATGAGAGGCTAGAGGGGTGGAGCCAAGGTGGAGTCGTAGGGATGGAGGTGGGCCTGGACCGTGGAGCAGAAGCAGGCCTGGACCATGGCGCAGAGGCGGGGCCTGGACTGTGGAGCAGAGGCTGGCCAGGACCGGTGAGCAGAGGTGGGCCTGGACTGGTGAGCAGAGTTTTTTTTTGGCATGGAGTAGTCTGGGACTACTGAAACATGGCCTGGAGCAGACTCTGGCATGGCTGTGACATGGCCTGGAGCTGAGTATGGCATAGCCAGGCACCTTCCTTTAATGGTAAAAGAACACCATCAAAATGTTGCTGCTTTTTGGCATTAAAAAGTCACAATAAAAGTGATAAATGTCACAACGTGAAAAAAGTCATATCTGAAAATGTGGCTTCTGGTTAGGCTATCACACAAAGTCATGTAGATGCTGGCTATTGTGTAATACAGGGGTCGGCAACCTATGGCACGTGTGCCAGCATTGGCAGGTGGAGGGGTAATCATTTGCATGCCAGCAGGGGCGAGAGAGGAGTAGACTATACTGCCCTACAAAACAAAAAGGCAGTAACTGCATTTTTGGTCAAAAATGAGTTATTATCATTTTCATGACATTCAAGGCATCCTTTGTTATGTGACAAAACATCTTATCTCAAATGTGTGTCGTTTTGGAGAAAAATGGTAGTCGTTTGTACAGTAACTGCAAAAAGCCCTAGTGAAACAAAGCATGAGTACAGTTACATCCATTACTGTATTCTTGTTATGTTTTACCTAACAAAAAATAACCGTGTTGCTGCGCAGTGAAGGTACTGTTTACATGGTGAACACACACAGCTGACTTCGTCCTCACGGGACGGTTTTAACATTTGCGATTTCACCCTTCTAACTTCACACAAATTTTGTTTGAGATGGCACAAAGCTGGGGAAAGAAGACGGTCGAACTGGCATTGAAAAGAAAATACCCGGAGAATGGTAAGTAACAGTGACAAATTAAACATTTAGAGGCTAGGCTATCACAATATAAACACCTGTCAGCCACCAGGGCGGGACTTCCTCTCAGAGGTCCATTCAGATAGCATTATGCTAATTGACAGGCAATGTTTTAAATAGCTTTGCTTACCTGCCCCTGATTCTCCCTGCTCCTAGCTGTAACTTTATTCTCTGTAACTTCACATCATCGCCGATGCCATGTCATCATTTTGTTGTTCATGTCACAAAGTTATAATCCAACCAGCGGTGGAAAAATATTCAATAACTAGAAAAGCATGTGGTCCTATTCAAAATAAATTGTCCCTATTTGGGCCTTGATACAGCTTAGCAATGTGAGACTTTAAGCAGCCGTTTCAGCATCAGAACAGCTTCCGGTGGAAAATATTGACCTAAAATGGTCAAATTAGTTTGGGTTTGGTATATCCATGTTCAGGAAAACAAATGGTTCCAATTATTTCAAATACAGTGTATCTAACACACCCAGAGCCCAAGTTGTGGCAAAATAGTTTTTGGAGAATCTGTAGTTACTGCCTTTTTCCTTGGTATGGTGCCACGTTTTTGGTAAGTAATACAAAGCAAGAATACAGTAACTGCAAAATAGTGGTAAAATATCAAATTAAATATGAGGATTGATATGTACAAAGAATAAGCTAATATAAAGTAACAAAACAGCCACATGTCCAATAATCTACCTACAACTACTTAGGCTGGATGACAGGATAACTTTAAAGTCATTTTTCTCAGTTCTGCGCTCTGCGTAGTTACTGCCTTTTTGCTTTGTAGGGCAGTATAGTAATATAAATTCTGCACCTGCATTCCAATCTACATCATGAAGCAAATCCTTCCTCATGATTATGCAGCGTGTTTTCATCAGCTGAATGGGAAGCTAAACACTATTAAAGTGTGATGAGATTGGCGGTGCGCGTGCAAGCCATTCGCACATCACGAGCCAGCAGCACTTCTCTTTCAATTAATCGCGTGAGTAAATGCACCCGCTTTGCTTCGGTCAGACTGCGAGGATGACAGCCTAATTCCGTGTTTCATTTATTTCTTTTTGCTCTCAGAACAACAGGTCATGTAATAAGGAAAACATCACGATTAATCCTTCATCGGCACAGCCATTGACCAATAAAATAAAAGATTAAAAGTTTGCCGATCTCTGGTGTAATATCTTGTTGAGTCCAATTTGAGTATTATATCATTTAGTGAATTGCAGATATAACTTTCTAGATAAAATGTTTAATATTTTTGCTTTTAAATATTTTAATGTTATACTATAAAAATGACAATATTCTTTTCTTTCAGTTGATAAAAAAACTGCCATGTCTGCAACACCACATAATGAGTCTTAAAGCCGAGGCGTCTTACAATTTCTTCGCACTTCGGCCAAATATATTAAATATGATTCCAAAAACGGGAATCATAACACAGAAAGTGATGGGGAGCATCCCAATTAATAGTTCCTACGCCACAGTTTAAAATAGGCTGGCTTTATAGCAAGAGTTATGTCGGTAGCCAAGTGAGCAGCAATACAGCAGACCCAAAATTAAGGTGAAATTATTCAATTATTTAATTAATCAGCTATTACTGTATGTTGATTAAAAAAATGAAAAGCGTTCATATAAAGTGATATTATTAACTTACCTCTGTATCTTCTGTTGGCAGTGGCACTGGTTGACCGTTGAAATTTAAATTTCCTCAAGAGACATTATAGAAACAACCCAATAAACGTTAGAAATAACCCAACAGAACGACTCAATATGTTTAAACAAGCTATTGGGTAAAATAAATCCTTTATAAAAACGATTTAAAAAACGTTCAATAAAACTGTTTTTTGGAGTGTAGAGTTCTCTTGTTGCCATTATTTAACAGTCAGCCCATTTAACTATAACAAACAGTAAGCTATTTTTAAAATGCTCTGTTGTGATGCAAATTGTTTGATGTTAGTAAAGGGTATATATATTTATTATATTATATGTATATATATATATATATATATATATATATATATATATATATATATATATATATATAATTTTTATTTACATTCAGATACCTATGCATGGGTCTTGGCCTTTTGACTGAGAAATATGTTTCAAAAATATGGATTCAAGGGTGTCCACTGTGAGAATTTTTATTTTGAAATGTTAAAAGTCTGAATGAAACATTTTTATATTTTACCAAAAGTAAAAAGACCACAAACTCTGTAGTGCCAACCCTACTTTATTCTATGGCTATGATTATTTCTGGATTGTCCAATCAAATTGACAGAGTTTGTGGTCTTTTAACTTTAGGTAAAATATACAAATGAAAATTTGCACAGTGGACACCCTTGAACCCCCATGCATATTTTCTCAGTCAAAAGGCCATGTCCCATACATGGGAATCTGAATGTAAAAATGTTTTAATATTAATGAAATGGGTCTGATGTGGCTCAGAGCCAGGATTAAAGTCTCATCACAAAAAACTCATCATGTCATGCAATGTCATCTTTAAATACATTTTGAAGCACTAAAGGTAAAATTGAAAAGACATCAGTGTTCATCAGCTCTGTATTACTGATTCTGATTTGGAGAGAACTAGAAAAGCACATGCATTTTCCCCTTTTACCACACCCACTACAGTGCGCAGCTTGCTTACTCATTGCTGACTGAAGCGATCAATGCAAACAATGTAAAACGCAGCCTTTTGCTTGTTTAATAATCTAATCTAATCTAATATTGCAGCCTTAATGGAAACCATACAGATGCCTCAGAGTTCGAAGTCTGCAGGTTTCAAAGTGTTATGGATGGTTTCCCCGCAACTTTTAAGTGCTCATTTTACAACTGTTGTGTCCGTTACAGAAAGATTATACGTCTGTAATGCCTGTTTATCCTCTATAATGTGAAAATCACAAAGAATAGAAATTAAATATTGCATGTTTTTAGTACCCTTCTTTATTCTCTGGCTATTATTATTTCTGGATTGTGCATTCAAATTGACAGAGTTTTTACAGAGTTTGTGGTCTGCGAATGTCCATTTTTCAAATTATTTGTAATTTTTAAGTTTTAATTAATTAAAATAAAATCTTATCACACTACTTCACCACTGAGTCTGATTTAGTTTAAAAATAAAAATCTATGACAGATTTAATTAATCAGTGCTGACAAGTGACAATGGTATAAGGTGGAAAATCATGGCTAGGTGTGCATAAAAGTTCATGCATGAGAAGGGAATGTGGTGGTGCAAAGGGTCTCTGATTGCACTAATGAGAATGGATAGCTGCAGACTGAATGTTTTCTGCTCTAAGATGAGAGTCTTTTTAATTGCAGTCATTAATTGCTTATAAATTGCTGTGTCTTCCCACTCACTGCCTTCATCCATGCATGTCAAAATGGTAATCCTCTCTCAGCGCCTCTTATTAAATACATTGATGGCAAAACCATTTACAGTTTTTTAAAACTTTCTTAACATTGTCACAATCAGAAACATTCGGCATCCTTAAAAACCTCAGGAACCTCGGCTTTTGATAACGCCCTACTTATTTAGGGGTCTGAAGTGTCATAATCAAAGTTACATTTAATGGTGTTTCTTCAAATATTATACATTTTAGATGAGTGATCTCATAGTTAATTTTTAAAACATCAGACTTTTCTTTACCTAAACTGTCAGTGCTTACCAAAATTTTATAGTGCCCCCAGCGACTGAAGCGGGAAGCACTTTTGAATGTAGAAGCATATATGATTTTCTGAGTGATATGCCAACAAAGGGGGACCAAAAGTAAATTGTAAAGAGAGTTGTTTTTGCTATTAACTAATATAGTAATATATATATATGTAATATAGTGAAGAGGAATTAATGTTTTATTTACTCTTCCACAAGCCTAACATTAATAGTATTAGGGGGCTTTCACACTTGGTTCGATTGCCTGTTCCGAACCAGAGTTCGATTGTTCCCCCCTCCCCCCTGCCCCTGATGAACTGTGTTCACATTATATATTTGTATCCGAACCGCGGTACGCTTGCGTCATCAAGCTGCAGCTGGTGCGTAATCGTGTTGCTTGATAACCGCGAAATGAAAACGCGTCAAAATTCAATGAATAGACTTGCTCGGTTCACATTCGTTCTTCTTTTTTTAACCTTTGGTTTTGTTTTCAACATCTGTCTGCCGCAAAAATACTGAAATCGTTCAAAAGACAGCGGGCTGTCCGCCGAAGACAATTTTTGCGAAGGCAAGCAGAAATCATCTCTCTGCTTGCAGTGCGTGTGCGTGTGCGTCAATCCCGCTTTTCGTCAAGGTAAGTGTATACACACACACATGCACGCACGCACGCACGCACACACGAAAGTAAACCCTTTCCGCTCATTTTGAAAGTGACGCGTGTGAGACTGACGACCACATTATACGTCATCAATAGCGGTTCACTTCCGCGGTTAGGTTCGATTGCGTTCATATCAGCAGCGAACCGTACTGGAGTTCACATGAACCGTACCCCAGACCACCTTTTTAAGCGGACCCGAGTACGGTTTGCGGGTGCGCACCCGAGTTCGGAAGACAGCGTTCACATCATCCAAACGAACCGAACTCTGACGTCATTCGAACCGGGGTGCGCACCAAAAGTGCTAGTGTGAAAGCCCCCTTAGTGTAATCTTAGAGTCATTTGGAACCTCAGAACTGCGCTTGTTACTCATGCAAACACAATTACTTCCTGGTTTTCATGTGAGGTGAGAACGTTTCCAGATGGAGGGAATGAGATGTTGTGTCGATGTAGTGACATTAGGGGTCAATCTTGAGAGACCCAGACACCTTCAGATCTTTGAGAAAAGGCCAATGAGAATTTGTGAGTAGAATTTGCATGCCACTCCCCCCGACATACGGTTATAAAAGGAGCTGGCTCACAACCACACATTCAGATTTTTTCTTCTGAGCCAAGCGTTTGTGTTTCAGCTAGCTGAATTCTTCCGCCGATCCATTAAACTCTGCAAAGCTGTTGGATTTATGGCGCATTACAGCAGCTTCTCCCCCTCTTCCACCAGTGGAGTGCAGAGAATTTCCCTGGGCACTTCAGCAGTCTAAAAGAGTGTATTCATCCTCTAAAAGAGTATATATTCTCCCTCTAAAAGAGTATATTTCCTTCTAAAAGAATGGCAACCACAGAGAGTGTCTTTTTAAAGATGCATTTCCATTTGTGTATAATTCCTGGTTGCGGTCATTACCTCTCCGCTTCCGATGCCTTCGATCGCTGCCTCATGTGCTTGGGTGCTACCAATGCGGGGACAGCATTCGTGGACGGGTCATGTTCTCACTGCAAGAGTGTGACTATGGCTATGTTGTGGTCGCGGCTTTCCTTCCACAAGGGAAAGCCACCCCAGCAGCTCCCTGCCGCGGTCCTTCTACCTACGGGTTTGAGGCCACATTGGTTAGCACTAGGGGCGATCTGGGGATTCCAATGTGAGCTGCTCCGCCAGGTAACCACCCCACGGCCCACCCCAGTCCCTTTCTTCCCAAAGGTGCATGATGTTGGATATTAGATGCAGAAGAATTGCAGCAGTATGACTTGGATCTAGAAATTCCACCCTTTTAATCATGAAATTCCTCAACATCATAAATTAAAAGACTAAGGCACCAACAAGTCTCATATCTGGCCAGTAAAGCTAACAAAGAGACTTGGCCAGATTGCACATGACTTGAGAACCCCTCTCTAAGAGGCCCTAAGTGCAGAGGTCACAAACAATAAAGGACAGAGTGAACCAGCTTCCCTTGTGAGATCCTAATGTGATCCACATCCCCGTCCCAGTATTTTTGATTTAACCCTATAAAATATACACAATACCTAGCCTTGCTAGATAATTCTGAAAATGACTCACTTGCATAAATGACAAATTAATGATTGTAACAATGTACATTTTAAAATATGTGCAGTGATTGGTAATCACTTCTAACTAACAAATCGTTGATTATAATCTTTAATCTGTATGGTAACTTCAAGGTTCAACTGGATATCATACCCCAACAATCAGTTTTCTCAAAATGTGTTATGTATTATCCATGTTGTAAAACAAATTAATTAATCAGTATGATTTGTAACCAGGAATTTTCATGTTTTGTTACTTACACGTCTACTATTCATGAAAGAATGTCATATTTAGTATGTAGATGCTTCCTTGTTTACATAGAGAATGTTGATGACAACGAATGTTATGTCTCTTGTACAGTTGTCAAGTTATAAAAGTTCATGATTAAACATACATTAAGTGGGAGTTTGTAAGAATCCTCCAAAAGGATCATAAATCAACTTTTGAAAAGGACAGCCCAGTCGACCATGTGACTCCCAAAAGTCACTTCTGATTGGCTCAGAACACCTTTGGGGTGCGTACAATGTCAGTTAAAAACTTTCCTATGGGTATTAGTACCCACAGTATTTTGGGTAATCCGATTGCAAATCGATTTAGTCTTAAAGAAGGATAAATGTTTCTTAAGACATTGTTAAAAGACTCCAAAAAGTACATCTAAATCAAACAAATTTCCTACAACGAGGAGCTCACGAAGTCGGGGCGGGCACCTTTTACTGCTCGGACCCGATCTCCAAGTTCCTCCCCTCTCTCAGTACCCTCGAATGGTGGGGCTTGCCAGGGGGATAATCAGAATTGCTTGCCAATTCCCCAGGTGGATAAAGTTGTGACGGTGCACCGTCCGAGACTCCCGTCCAGGGCCTATAGGTTTACGTTGTCACTGGCGATGAAGGCCTGCAGTGCCGCTGGACAGGCCACATCTAACCTGCACGCCACGGCTCTCTTGCAAGTGCACCAAGCCGAGGCAGTGAGAGAACTGCACAAGAGTAGTTCTGACCCGGAATTGATGCAGGAGCTGCACTCGGTGGTCTCTCGGGTAGTCCACCCTGGTGTCCAGGAACACCACCTATGGCTCAACTTGGTCTAGATACGGACGGAAAACACGCCTCATTCCATCATAGAATCTCTCTGTGGTCCTGTGTGACCTGCAGCGAGCCTCGTTTGAGCCCCTGTAGTCAGTTGAGCTGAAGGCAATCTCTTTAAAGACTGCCCTCTTGACTGCACTCACATCCATCAAGAGGGTAGGGGACCTGCGGATGTTCTCTGTCAGCTACACATGCCTGTAGTTCAGTCCGGAATACTCTCACGTGGTCCTGAGACCCTGACCAAGCTATATGCCCAAGGTTCCCATGACCCCGTTTAGGGATCAGGTGGTGAAACTGCAAGCGAAGCTGCCCCAGGAGGAGGCATACCCAGCCTTGGCATTGCTGTGTCCGGAGCATGCTTTGCGCATCTATTTGGATTGCACGCAGTGCTTTAGATGCTCTACTGAGCTCTTTTGTCTGCCTTAGAGGATCGCAGAAAGGGAGTGCTGTCTCCAAACAGAGGATCGCTCACTGGGTCATTGACACCATTGCATTGGCATATCACGCCCAATATGTGCTGCCCCCCCTTGGGGCTGTGGGCACAATCTACCAGGAGTGTGGCGGCCTCCTGGGCCCTGACCAATGGCGCCTCTTTTCCAGACATCTGCAGAGCAGTGGGCTGAGCAACACCCAACACCTTTGTGAGGTTTTACAAGCTACGGGTTGATCCAGTCTCGTCCCGTTTGTTGTCAGGTATGAGCACTTAAGTTGCAGGACAGCTGGCTAAGTGTACTGCTTATTTACAGCATCTTTCCCCTCCCGGAGGCGAAGACATGTGCTTTTTACCCTCAGTCGTGTTCACAAAGTCATGGACCCTGGTTGTCCTTTCTCCTTAGCCCTGTGACAGGCAAGTTTGCAGAGAAACTCACTGCTGGCCCAGTACGAATGCTAACTAGGACCTGTACTGGGGTAGTTGCTCCACATGCGCTGGTTGCCCGGTTGTAAGTCCGTGTGATGTATCTTCCGTGAGATGGTTTCTCCATTGGTAAACCCAAGTCTTCCTTGGGCAGAGGCACCTCTGCCCCTGGTCGCCGTGTTTGTAAAGTCCCACCCCTGGGTAGGACGTACCACTGGGACTTCTCCACATAAAACACTGCCGACAAGACTCGGTAAGACCATGAGATGTATTTACACAATTCCTCCCCCCCCGACAAAGTGGATGCTATATGGCCCCCTGCTGAATGTTTTTTATAACTTTTGGGTAGAAGAAAGACAAGAGGCCATGGCTGGGGCAGCTGGTCCCCATTTTTTTGCAAACGACTTGTCCCCAAGTGGCAGGGGACCGTATGACGCTCGTAAGAGTGTTGCGGGAGGTTATGTGACGGCCGGGTGCTCTGGCTACAAGGCACACAATGGTCTGCCCATCTCGCACTGCCTGTCCATGTAACAAAGTTCAGCTAGTTATGGCGTTTGTATAGGGACCCCTAGTGTCACTACATTGACACAAAGTTGAGTGAGTGACAGATTTTTGTAACTTTCGTAACCTCCGTTCCATGATGGAGGGAACGAAACATTGTGTCCCTCCTGCCACAACAATGAACTACATGCTGAAATGGCCAGGACCTTGCCTCGGCTCCTCAGCACAAAATCTGAATGAGTGGTTGCGAGCCAACTCCTTTTATACTCGTATGTCTGGGGGAGTGGCATGCAAATTCCACTTGCCAATTGCCATTGGCCTTTTCTCAAAGATCAGAGGTGGTTGGGGCTCCCAAGGGCGACCCCTAGTGTCACTACATCGACACAACGTCTCGTTCCCTCCATCAGGGAACGGAGGTTACAAAAGTTCATTAACTTTTAAATAAACTGTTTTAGGGGCTACACAGTTGGTGTCAGGATCAAGTCACTTTGATCAGTTCCTTTTTTTATTGACTGTGACTAGATCCTGTCATTCACGCCGGTTTCTGTGTTTGTCTTGCCTTTGTTTTGTGTTGAAGCACATGGCCTCTGTTTGTGTTCAGGGTAGGGTTGCACCAGCTCTGCTTAAGTTCTCATGTAAGTTATGACATAAAATTTACACTAAGGGCTTAGTTTGTAACTAAGTCAGTGCTTCATTTGGTTGCACCATCTGTTCTTCACGCAAGTCTTAACTGCTGTTCGTAAGCTCTACATAAAATAATGCAAAGTCGCATAATATGACGTTTACATTAATTGATCCAAAAAGCAGCCTTCAAATTTGTACACAGAAGTACTAAAAGGCTGTGCATTTCAGTTTGATATTGTTACTGATTTTCAAACCTTGTTTGCATACATAACTGTCATCTGTAATAAATTATATCCCCATTAAAATACAATTTGTAATAAAACAAGATTATATTAATGGTATATAAATAACAATATTTAATAATTATCCAAAATGAATAAGGGACGATAAATAAATAACGGCTTATGCAACAGGCTGTAAAAATAGACATTTATTCATTTTAGTATCTTATCTATATCATACATGTTGAAACTTGAGAGAAAGTGCACCGTTAGATCGGTTTCATGCTGAAGAAGTACGTTTTTTACAAAATGTTTTATCCCATAAATGTAAACGAGTGTAATTACCAGCCTCATTATATACAAGTCGAAAGGACTGAAGCATGTCAACCAAAACATGAGCTCATTGATGTCATTAAATAAGTCTCCTTTTTTATTCCATCCATTACTCATGGTCAGAGGCTTACGTAAATATTTATTTTATATGTAGGGTTATGTCCTACCTAAGTTTAATGGTGCTATTTTCAAATATTTAGTAGTGCGTAAATTGAGACTTAGTGCCATTTTGTGCCACAACTAGGCTAAGTTGTAATGTATGTATTGCTGGTGCAACCTGCCCCAGGTCTGGCACATGCTTTCTTTCTCTACTCCTGCTTGTTTCCTCTCACCACACCATCATCTATGTTATCATTCTCACCTGTGGCTCGTTTCCTCCTTTACTCCGACAGCCTATGTATAAACTTTTGTTTTCTCAGTTGGCTGCTGGATTTTTTTAATGAGAACTTCTCTGTCTGATAATCCAGTGTTGAGAACCTCTCTCTCTCTCTCTCTCTCTCTCTACCGCTGTGATTTCCCCCAGTTTGCTATTATTCACTGTTCCTTGTTTGCGTGTGGCATTAATTTCTCAGCGACGCTTTGATTTCCAGTTTGGCTTAACTCTATCTCTCTGTGTTGCCAGCCCATTTTGTGCCTCCTTTATTCCTCAGAACCCTGTGATCAGTCTTCCAACATCTCCCTGTGCTTAATATCATCTTCCTGGAGGATCAACCCATCTACCAATCTTATAGTGGTCCATTTTGCAACATCCCTTTGTGTGTTCATCTCCCTCTCTCCTGCTGAACTCCACAGTTATTGTTTGGTGACTGTTAAATAAAACCACTGTCTATATACAGCAGACCTTGACAGTTGGTTGTGGCAGAAATTATGCCATAACAGAGGGACAGTTGTAATTTGTGTAAAATGAAAACAACAGCAAACAAAAATCACTATAAAAATGTAAGAAGAATAACTATTCTCTTGATTGATTTTTACATTTTAAGATTGAATGTCTGGGACAAGAGTTCAGCAATAAAATCTATGCTATAACAGGCATTCGAAAAGGAGCAAATACATGCTAAAAAAACATGGTAAATGTTTTCAATACAGTTTTAATGTTTGTTAGTTTTACTAAACCTCCACCCACTGGGACATAAAAGTACCAATAGAACAAACATTCAATAATAAAGTAAATTGAACTAATTTTAAAATCCAACTTTATTTTAGTTTAGATTACTCTTACATTTGCTATTCCCTATCTGGCACTCACTCGACATTGAGTCGATGAGTTGACACTAGGGGTCGCTCCTGTGGAGCCCAGACATCTCTGATACCTTTCTTCCCGGAAGTGCATGATGAGCTCACGTGATTGCGGCGGGCCCCTTTTACTGCCCGACCCGGTTCGCGGGCTCGTCCTCTCTCACTACCCTCAATGGTGGATGCTCGGCGACTTCCCAGGTTGGTAAGGCGATCGTGGTGCACTTGTTCCCGCAGAGCGCCGTCACCTGGCAGAGCCGTCCGAGTCTCCCATCCAGGGCCCGTGGGTCTACATGGTCACTCACGACTGAGCCTGCAGTGCCGCTGGACAGGCTGCCTCCACCCTGCATGCCACGGCTCTCCTGCGAGTGCACCAAGCTCTGGCGTTCAAAGAACTGCACAAGGGTAGTTCTAACCCGATATTGTTGTAGGAGCTGCGCTCAGTGACTGGTCTCGCCCTCCGAGCGATGATGGTCATGGCGTGGTCTCTCGGGCAGGCGATGTCCACCTTAGTGGTCCAGGAGCACCACCTTTGGCCCAACTTGGTCGAACCAGTTTGGCCTATTCAGCGGCACTGTAGAGGATTTCACCCAGCAATCCTCAGTGGTTAAATGGCAGATGGGGACCGTTAAACACATCCTGCCCCGGCGCGACGCAATGTCTCGCACCCCCGTCTGTTTGTCGCCAAGGGGAGTGGTGGTAGTGTAGTGGGCTAAAGCACATAACTGTTAATCAGAAGGTCGCTGGTTCGATCCCTACAGCCACCACCATTGTGTGCTTGATCAAGGAACTCAACTCCAGGTTGCTCCGGGGGATTGTCCCTGTAATAAGTGCACTGAAAGTCGATTTAGGGCCGGGTGGAGGTTCTTTATTTCCTTTTCTTACCTCACCGCATGACCCAAGGGCCGCGGTACCCACATTCTAAGAAAAAAGCAGTCTTCTCATTTCCTGGGCCTCACAGTCGGTGTGCCCGGCCGTCGTTATCACGACTACCAGGCACCGTTTTCTCTCTCTGGCAGGTATGGTACGTGCCCAGCTGTGGCAAAAATCCGCCCCTGATGTGATGGTCTCCATGGGCTATGAGGACGAAAATAGAGGCAGCCCTTGCCCCACTAAGGGAAGTGGGCGTCCGCATCCTCAACTATCTCGATGACTGGCTAATCTTAGCTCACTCGCAGGACATGTTGTGTGCTCACAGGGACCTGGTTCTCAGGCACCTCAGCCGCTTCAGGCTTCGGGTCAATGGGGAAAAGAGCAAGCTCCTCCCATTTCAGAGCATCTCTTTTCTCGATATGGAGTTGGACTCAATGATGGCATGCCTCACCAACGAGCATGCACAGTCAGTGCTGAGCTGTCTGCATGCATTCAGACAGAACATGTTCGTCCCACTGAAATCCTTTCAGAGGCTCCTGGGGCATATGACATCCTCAGCGACGGTCACGCCGCTTGGGTTGATGCATATGAGACCACTTCAGCACTAGCTACAGACCCGAGTTGAGAGATGAGAATGGGCTTCACGGCACACACCGCGTCCTTGTCATGCAGGCTTGTTGCCGCTTCTTCATTCCCGGTCAGACCTAACGTTCCTACGGGCAGGTGTTCCCCTAGGCCAGGTCACCAGGCACGTCGTGGTTATGACGGATGCCTCCCAACGGGGATGGGACACAGTGTGCAATGGGCACTCAGTCGCCGGCCCTTAGACCGGCCCTCAACTGCGCTGGCACATCAACTGCCTCGTGTTGCTGGTGGTACTACTTGCCGTGAGGAGACCCGCCGTCTCCACCGGCTCAAGTTTCTGTGAGCCACTCATATCCCGGGCCACCTCAACAGCACAATGGATGCGCTGTTGCGGTAGGTTACACCCAGGGTGGAGTGGAGGCTCCACCCTCAGGCGGTCCAGCTGATCTGGAGTCGATTCGGCAAAGTAGACCTTTTCGCTTCCCCAGAAACCTCACATTGCCCACTATGGTACTCTCTGACCGAGGCTCCCCAGTGAGCCTACTTGCACAGATGTTGTGCAAAGTCAGGGAGGACAGGGAGCAGGTCCTCTTAGTGGCCCCTTATTGGCCCTCCCAGATTTGGTTCTCGGACCTCATGCTCCTCAGGACAGCCCCCTCTGGCGAATTCCCCTGAGGAAGGACCTTCTTTCTCAGGAACGGGGCACCATCTGGCACCCGCGACCGGACCTCTGGAATCTCCATGCCGTCTGTTTGCTCAATGGTGTTCTTCCCGAGGTGAAGACCCCCAGAGATGCGCAGTTGGGTCAGTGCTTTCCTTTCTGCAGGAAAATTTGGAGGGACGGCTGTCTTCAGTGGAAGGTAAGTATTTAGGGAAGCACGATTTGATCATCAGGTTACCGAGTGGTGCGAGGAGGTTAAACCCCCCCAGGCCGCACCTCGTTACCTTGTGGGACCTCTCCGTGGTCCTTCAGGGCCTTCGGGGAACTCCCTTTGAGCCCCTTGAGTCAGCAGTGCTCTCTCTGAAGACTGCTGTCCTGACGGCACTCACCTCCATCAAGAAGGTAGGGGACCTGCAGTTGTTCTCTGTCAGCGAACCTAGAGTTCGGTCCGGCTTACTCTCACATCATCCTGAGACCCCGACCGGGCTTGTGTCCCTCCTGCGACAACACTGAACCAACCGCTGAAATGGCCGGGTCTTTGGCTCGGCTCCTCAGTGCGATACCTGATGTGTGTTTGCGGTGTCACTCCTTTTATACCCGTATGTCCGGGGGAGTGGCATGCAAATTCCACACGTCAATTTCCATTGGCCTTTTCTCAAGATCAGAGATGTCTGGGCTCTGCAGGAGCGACCCCTAGTGTCAACTCATCGACACAACATCTCATTCCCTCCATCAGGGAAAGGAGGTTACGTTAGTAACCGAGACGTTTTCACTCTGTAGGCATTTTCAGAAAGCAGGGGGAAGATGAAAATAGAGAAGGAACATGAAGATTGCCTCTAGTTAATTTCTAAATAAATGAACCTCTAAGATCTACTCAAATGCCACTGAATTGAAGGTAAGATCCATCACTCTAAAGCAAGTTAATATGCTTTGAGGTGAATGTTTTAAGACAGCTACTCTTTTCAAAGAAACGAAAAGATGTGGGGTTTTTTTTACATTTACTTTTATCTTTCAACTATGGAGTACCAGAAATGTTACATTTTGCAAATAATTTCATGTAATATGTGAGAAAAGGTCAACATCAAATAGCATTAAAAGGTTTACAGGATAAAGAAGTCTCCTGATCACTGATCCTTGAGAAATGCTGTTTGAAAACCTAAATGAGAGAAATTATACAATTCAGGAGAAGAGTCAGACGAGAACATATATGATGTTGATTTTTGTGGTCTTAAAGGGATACTTTACCTCCTAAAAAAAACACATCATTTATTCACCCTCATGTTGTTCCAAATGCGTATGATGTTCTCCAGTATTGTGTTCTGAGGAACACAAAAGATGTTAGGTAAAATGAAAGCCTCAGTCACCATTCACTCTCATTGTATTGAAAAAAGATAATAAGTGAATAATAAATGGTGACTAAAGCTAAAATTTTGCCAAACATCTTTTCTGTCCACGAAAACACACACACACACACACACACACACACACACACACACACACACACTTGTTGTAAACATTAACATTAATTACCACGTTATGACATGAACTAAAACTTACAGATCATACAAAATCTTTGTTTAAACACTGGCCCTTAACACTCACTTAGTTGACTTATTTTAAACCAAGACTTGCACTGCACAAAAATAACTAATATTGGCATTACATTTATGCCGGTTAGCCAGAGGGGAACTGGCCCCCACAGTGACCCTGGTTTCTCCCAAAGTTATTTTTCTCCATTAACCAACATCTTATGGAGTTTTGTGTTCCTTGCCACAGTCACCTTCGGCTTGCTCACTGGGGTTTTAAATACAATTATTATTGAATTATATATATTTTTTCACTATTTAAATTCACATTTAATCAAACTACATAATGATGACTCTAAGACTTCATAGATATTGCAGTTTAATTTTCTGTTAATGTGTGATTTTCTGTAAAGCTTCATTTAAATAATGTGTGTTGTGGAAAGGGCTATAAAAATAAAAATGACATGACTTGACTAGATCTCAATAATCAGGCAATTAGAGTCCACTGCATACCTTTATACCACCTTGATTATTTCTTGTTGAACTGAAATTATGAATGGCCAAATCCCTGTTCTCATAAGCATGTAATTAGGTATGTTCTTCGTAAGCTGGGTCCAAAGGCTCGCACCAGGTTCCTAGACCATTTCCCAAATGAGATTAGCGGGATGGCTGGAAACCCTTCCTGGTGATTTAAACATGGGGAACAGAGTGACAATGGGAAAATGGTTCCCTCAGGGGTTCAATTCGTACTTTAATTACTCTTTTTAATTAATCAAAAATGTACAGAGTGGTACTGTAGAACGAGTGCATCTCCTATCAAATATGCAGTGCAGTTTCATCTTACTCAGACAAGTGTCTTTTCTTACAAATATTCAGAGTGTGATCTAACAGATTGAACAGAAAATGTGTATATACTGTAGTAAACATTAATAAACTGTATACAATGTCAAAAAACTTGTGCAATCACTAGTGCATGAAATGCACACAATTTGTTTTATTCAAAATTACATAATGTACGAGTGTTGACAAGGTGCTCCGTTGTGCATGGAATGAAATTCAATTAAAATGAAAAAAGGTATAGGAGATGTGTTGAAACTTCAAAACCACAGTTTGAGGATGAAATAGAGTGTTTTTAAAAATGTCTGTTATCATACGGATGCACATGGCTTGGTGTACTGGCAGCATTTTGCAATTTGTCACAGCACAGTGGAAAAAGCAAAACTCTCAACTTTTAGGACCAAACTGGACAAAATGCTTTCAAAGTGCCTCCTCTTTTTGAATAGCCTCTGATTATATGAGCTTGAAAGGATGGAATTTGTTTGTGGCAACTAGACTGCCTCATTTTGTGTGCCAAGCAATAAACATCTATTCTGTGTCAGCAGATGTATAAAACAGACATGGAGAAAGTGGTCAGGATATTTTCATTTAAATCCACAAGAGCCTTTGTTGTTTGAGCAGATACACAATGGAGCCAGAGAGTGTCAGATACTAACCTGTAATATTAAATATGAATCTAGTCTTGAGTCTAGCGATCTTGAGTTTTCCAGTGCTGTCTGGTTAGTAATCTATCAATAAGTATTGTGCTGTAACAAATAATATAGTGAATCCTGATTGTTTACAACTGTTCTGAATGACTGCAGTAGTGGCGACATGTGTTTTAAGTGAATGGAGCTCAGCAGTAGAGTTACAGAAGTAAGAAATCCAGAGAAACCATTTCAAGAAATATCTTTGATGAGCTCCAGGATTGTTCAGTGATAGCATATGTGTTTGTAGCCATAAAGCCATGAGTCAGTGTGATTTGTATCTGATTGATTAAAAAAAAATAATTTAGATTTGAAAACTTGAAAAATTGAAACTGAATTCCCAGTGATAAGCTACAATACTGTTAATCCTGAGAGAGATTCACTGATCAGAGAAGTCATGGTCTATCTATATTAGCTAGTAACATTAACTAACAATCACACATTTTTTTGAAGCATTTATTCATCTTGGGTAATGTTAATTTTATCATTCTAATTGATTTTTACATTGAAAAGTTGTATTTTTACATTGATTAATATGATGTGAATGATGGACAACACAGCAACCGTGGGGTACATGAACCACCATGGCAGCGAACTCTCACGTTGCATGTCGCAACTGGCCCGCCGCCTCCTCCTTTGGAGGAGGCAGACGGTGAAGTCTCTGCGAACCACTCACCACTCACCACCTGGGAGTCCTCAATTGTGCAGCGGATGCACTCTCACATCAGGTATTGCCCCATGCAGTCCAGCTGATTTGGGAGAGATTTGGGGAGGCGCAGTTGGATCTGTTTGCCTCCCGAGGGTCCTCTCATGGCCCTCTTTGGTACTCCGTGTCCAAGGCTCCCTCAGCACAGATGCCTTGGTGCACAGCTGACATCGGAGGCTGCACAAGTACGCATTTCCCCCAGTGAGCCTTGTTGCACAGACATTGTGCAAAGTCAGGAAGGATGCTTGGCAAGTCCTGATGGTTTCGCCGTACTGGCCCAACCGGTCTTGGTTCTCAGACCTGATGCTCCTGGCAGTAGCCCCTCCCTGGCACATTTCCCAGAGGCAGAACCTTCTCACTCAGGAGCAGGGCATGCTTCGGCATTCTCCCCCCTAGAGGACGTGTGTGCAGACCTCTGGAATCTCCATGTCTGGCTCCTGGACAGGATGCGGAAGACCTAGTAAGCCTTCTGCCAGCAGTGATAGACACAATCACTCAGGCCAGAGCCCCCTCCATGAGGCAGCTGTACTCACTGACGTGGCGACTCTTCGCCAATTGGAGTTCTTCTTGCGGGTAAGATCCACAGAGGTTCGGGGTCAGGTCTGTGTTGTCCTTCCTACAGGAAGGGCTGGAGAGAAGGCTGTCTCCCTCCACCCTAAAGGTGTACGTGGCTGCTATAACAGTGTATCATGATACACTGGATGGAAGACCCTCACAGCAGCATGACCTGATCACCGGTTCCTCAAGGGCACGAGGTGATTGAATCCTCCTAGGCCATACCTGATCCCCTCTTGGGTTCTCTCTGTGGTTCTATCTGCCCTACAGAGAGCCCCCTTTGAGCCCCTGGAGCAGGCCAAGCTCAGCACTTTGTCACTGAAGACAGCCCTCCTGGTTTGGAGAACAGCAGAAGGGGACAGCTGTCTCCAAACAGAGGCTGCCCATTGGATTGTGGATACCATTTCTTTGGCTTACCAATCACGAGACATGCCGTGCCCCTTGGGAGTCCGGGCCCACTCCACCAGAGGTGTTGCTTCTGCCTGGGCACTGGCGAGGGGAGGCTCTCTAACAGACATATGCAGAGCAGCGGGTTTGGCTACACCAAATACATTTGCGAGGTTCTACAAACTCCACATAGAACCAGTTTTGACCCGAGTGTTACGGGGTAACAACAAGTAGGCCGGGCAGCCGGTTGGATGTATTGCTTGTGTCAGTGCCTTTCTCCTTTCAAGGTGATAATGTGCGGTATCATGTCCACAACAGTTCCCCACAACTGGTGAACACTGGATGCCTCTTAAATTTCTTAAGCACTGTTTGGCTCAGTACTTGTGGTATGCCCCTTTTCAGATGAGCCCGCATACTTGAGCTCAGTGCTCCATATGTGGTAATCCCCCCCTCAGTAATCCCGTATGATGCATTTCCACTGTTCGGTTTCCCCTCAGCTTGGCTCTGCCTCGGCCACTGTTGCTGTGTACCCTCTCCGTAGATAGGGTCCTCCCAGTGGTATCATTCCATGTGTGAACTTCCCCATCGGTAAGTATTCTCCACATGTTAAAATCCACAACAAAAATCAGGAAAGACTACCGCTTGTAGCCTCCTCGGGAAAGTTCCTCCTCCCACCCTTAACGGGACCAGGGAGATGCCTTACCTAACTCGCTGGAAGGTCACAACGTGGTAGAATGCTCGCTGCAAGGCACGCAGCAGCTTGCCCATGTCCGATCCTCCGTACCTTGTGACACGGGTCAGCACCTGCTGCATATCGTATAGTCAAGTCAAGTTATCTTGTTTAGAAATAAGTAATTAAATAGTAATTGTATTAATAACCCCAGTGAGCAAGCTGAAAGCGACTGTGGCAAGGAACACAAAACTAAATAAAATGTTGATTAATGGAGGAAAAATAACCTTGGGAGAAACCAGACTCACTGTGGGGGCCAGTTCCCCTCTGGCTAACATCATGAATATAATGTAAATATGACTTATTAGTTAAATTCATGGTTTAAAATTATTAAACTAAGTAAGTGTTAAGGGTCAGTGTTTAAACATGGATTTTGTTTGAACTGTAAGATTAATGACCAATGTCTTTGAAGTCCATCATGGATTAACTGCAAAAGTTCACATAGGAGCAATTGTCCTTGTTAATAGGCTGATGAAGGCTTTTGTTGGCAATTGTTAGTCTATGCATTCCATTTCAAGATCGTAGTCCATCAATAGACAGAGATGATGCAGGCAGAGATCAGGGATGTGAAACGCAGTTCAACCTGGCCGGTAATTTCGGTGAGGTTCGGTGTGGTCCATCCTAAATCCAAGGTTCAGACAATGGTATATGAAGTATCCCATGTCTTATGGTTAGAGTTGGCATCAGTTAATCCTCTGAAGCCCATCATAATAGAATGAAGTGATGTTTGGCTGGCACCGGCTGCATTTAGTCATCATCATTCAGCAACATGTAGCAGTGGAGTCCAACACGAAGCATGAATGGTACTGGATCCAGCCGGTTCTGGTGACCTCAGGATAGGAGTCCCGAGGTTGAGACAGGGAAACAAATTAAATAATATAAGCATAGATGCCATTCAATTTATTGCAGAGATATAAATCATGATCAATAGGATCCCTAGTGTCACTACATCGACACAACGTTGAGTGAGTGACAGATAGGGAATGTCTTGGTTACTGATGTAACATCTGTTCCCTGCTAGAGGGAACGGGACTCGACCGCTGACATGGCTAGGACTCTCTCTCGGCTCCAGAGCACAAATCTGAGGCATGCAAATTCCATTCGCCAATTTTCATTGGCCTTTTCTGAATAAAGCAAAGGTGATTGGGGCTCTCAAGAGCGAACCCCTAGTGTCACTACATTGACACAAAGTATTTTTCACTCTATCAGGGAACAGAGGTTACATCAGTTACCAAGATGTTTATATAGTAGCCTACCATAATTATTGATCCAATTATGATAATTTGATGAGATTCAAAGTACACAGTCTTTTTGTTCTGAATTGAATAATGCTTCAAAATGAAATGTTGTAATGTTGTGATTAACCAAGTGGTTGGTTTAGTTCATAGCTTAGAACTCTTTAATTACGTTTTTATTTTTAAAACCCTATGAAGAAAATAACATAAGCAAGGCCACTGGAAATGTGGGCGATCACTGTTGCACTCTATTGTTAAAGGATGCTATAAAATGCACAGGAACATATGCTTAACAGTGGTTTCAAAATACATAAAATGAATGCTAAACTCATTGACATCCCAATGCTTAAACAGACTACAGTATATAGACTCTATTTAGCATTCATAAAAGGCCTCTGATGACAAACTGTCCAGCATTCCTCTCCATCAAACAAACAGATTAATGACTTCAATTTAAATGCATGACTGTTCTGACCTATTGCTTTTCTCCAGACGACCATCAATAAAATGTGTGTGCCAGTAAGTGAGTAGCTACTAAACCACAGAGAACAATGTTAAGTAAAAACACATTATTGTGATATCGGATTAAGCACATATTTTGTTTTGGCTGGTGTGGCCTGTTTATTATAGTAATAAACTGTGGACATTTCCTGCAGAGATAATGCAGTAACATTAGCAGGTTACAAAAACGACATAAAGGCAAAAAGCAGTGCCTGTTTGTATGCTTTATAGCTTAATATTAGAGGGTAACACCAATACGTTTATTTAATATACGTTTAATACAGCATACAATTTACATATGCGTAAAATTTTATCATAAATAAACAGTGCTTCTCAAAAAATATTTTGTCTTATGTACCCCCGACAGCCATGTCAGTAAGGCTCACCAACTCAATACCAGAAATTAGCATATTTTAACTCATAATATATGGATATCATTTAGCATTATTTAATAAATTATTAAAGTGGTCATTATTATTATGATGATTCAATTTTAAACAAAAAAATAATAATATTCTATAGGACTCACTGAATAATTTCCACTCTTTTTAATATGATTTCTGAGCTTGTTTGTCTTTAACAGTTGACAGTTCAGGGAAAATCCTTGAGGAACTTTCTCAGAGAAATACCTAATGACAAATGTATTTATATATATATTATATATATAACCAGTTAAAACAATTAACAAAAGTAAAGTAATTTGCAGTCTATTATGGTGGGATTATCTTCAAAGTTCAACAATTATACAATATCACCCATGAGTGACAATTTCATTCAGTTCAATTAACGTCATTCCGTAAAATTTTTGTGAGAATTTATTATTAAACTAACCAGAAAACAAAATGTGGTCTTATGGATAATGTGTTGTAGAAGTGAATCTAGAAGTGGAAAATAAACAGAATGAGGTATAGACAGGAACCTTAAAGGAAAACAACATGGCGCCGATCACAGCTGAGTTTGTCTTTGGGAGAAACGCCAAAAAAACTACATCTGGTGAAAAACCTAATTACATTTTTACATTGAAACCTGTTTGAGTCTCCTGTTTCATCCGCCACACTGCTAAACACAATGTACACTGCTGTGTACTTTTGCACTTTTTATCCTTAGAAATCCTATATATAATTTCCATTATCACATTGAAAATCAATGGGTTCATCCAAAAGCTGAATTGTTTTTTTCAGACATGGGACAATGGTAGTACATTAGTTTTGAGTTTATAATGTATACTTTTATGTTAACATGGTTGGGAGTGATTGGATGATGCTGGCCATTACATTAAATGCTATTTTCTGCTGTAATTTCTGTAACATCTCAAAATCGTGAATAACCAACACTCCAAGAAACATAATAAACAATATGATAAAAAAATATGATTTTCTATTGCTAGGTATTATTTAAAATTGTACAAATTAGTCCCACTATCCATATATGTTGCCATCAATGTTTTGGAAATCTATTTGCTCTAGACTTTAATTTAGCTTTTTTTTTTAACTTTTTTTAAATGGTGAACTTTTGTGAAAACATGACCCAAAAGCAAGGCATATTTTCACACATGGCTTACTTTTAATTGACTCTGCATACTAAGCTGGGATTCTAGAAAGTTTCAATGCTAGTTTCAGCAAGGCACAACGATAAGCCAGAAAGAAGCCAGAAAGATCACAATAAGTCAGGGCTTTATTAGACTGTGGGCTTAGTTTTCCCTGATCAAAAGAGTTCTCCTGGATTAAGTCAACAGCTTTATCTTCTTCACACAGCAGGTGACAAGGAGTTGCATCATTACTTTAACACAACACATCTGGCCTCAGTCTACAGTACCTTTAATTGGGTGTGTGCACAGGTTCCCTTTAAAAAGGTGCAATTTTGTAACTTTTTCAACATCAAATTGCCATATATCATTTGTAATGGCAAAATACAGCATCAATGGTGTTCTACTAGCTTATTATGGAGGAGACACAGTGTTCTGGAAGATCAGATTATGCCTATCATCCAACACATTCTCACCCCGACTCGTCACGTACGGACGCTTACACATTCTCACACCCCAACTCGTCACATACGGACGCTTCGGGCAGTTTTGTCGCATATTGACGCGCCGGGTACACCTTTGGCGTCATTTTTCGACGCGCAGGGCAGTCCCATAGACTTCCATGCATCTCCGCGAACCGGAGCGTGCAGCGTTCAAATGTCACGTCTCGGGTAAGCTCATGCCGCGAACGGGTGGACAGTCGAGACCGCGATCAATAACAATCAAAAGGAATAGGCTGCAATGGCCCTCCAACTGTTCTGTGACGTTTAAAACCCCGGAGACGTCACGTTCTACATATCTCCGAACCGGAGCGCGCAGCGTTGAAATGTCACGTCTCGGGTAAGCTCACGCCGCGAACGGGTCAAAAGTCGAGACCGCGATCAATAAAAATCAAAAGGAATACGCCACAATGGCCCTCCAACCGGTTTATTATGTTTCCAAACCAGACGCGTCGTAAAACGACGCCAAAGGTACACCCGGCACGTCAATAAGCGACGCCATGGGGTCCTGCCCGAGCGTCCGTATGTGACGAGTTGGGGTGAGAATGTGAGCGTCCGTATGTGACGAGTTGGGGTGTGAGAATGTGTTGCAACATCAATTGAACAGAAGTGTGTATTACAGAGAGAGGAACCCAATCCAACATTAGTCAGAAATAGATACGTGGCAAAATCAGGGCCTGTGCTGGTGAAATTGGTGCCCTTAACAGAGTTCTGTGATCGTAACGTTTAATGAAGGGCAGCCGTGGACTTTTTGGTGCCCCCTGGGGTAAGATGGGGCCCCTCTAGGCTGTTGGGGCCCTACGCAATCTGCGTAATCTGGGAAAAGGGAGTGGACATATTGGCAATGGGCATGACACATCACACAGGAACTCGACATGTTGCTACCCTACCATGATGATATCGACCCCATTCTGTGCAATCTCCTATCAGACATCTTTGCTCAATTCACATTTGATTAAATTTTCCTGTTGTATGAACCAGCCTCACAGGCAAGGGTTCTTGTCCTTATATACAACAGTACAATGAACAAGTACATTTAAAAAAAATTGGAAAAGCTGAGTACGGTCATAAAAATGCATTTGTGTATGGAACTACTTTATTACACGGCGGATCAGAATCTGCCATTGCTGGTTCAAACCAAATTATGCTTATTCATTTCGATCTTATTTTCTTTTCGATCAGTTACCAATATTTTCAAGTCCAATATCATCGATACCAATACCGATACAGATACTTCTGTTAAATACATTTTTGGGTGATTACGTTGGATAAAATGGGTAATTTAAACTAATACTTTTAGTCATTATGCAAGTCATTATTTATTTATTTTTTTTTTTTTTGCCTAAACAGAAAATGATTAGATTTCTGTTTTGTTTACCCTTACAAAAATTAACCATTTCACTACAGTAACTATAATTTAACCATGGTATTTAGTTAAACCAGAGTTACAGCACAATTAACCATGGTTACTACTACAATATTACTGTAGTAAATCAATGGGTTCAATGGTATAGTAACTTCATGTTAAATATATATTTAAATTAATAGGTGTCATTATTGTTCCTTTTATTATGTTACTATGAAAATTGTTAATACTTTATTATTATTCCAACTAATAAACTAATTCATAATACGCAATAAACTGTTAATCATTAATATGAGTGTAGTAATGTTCACGTTAACAATTTATCTTGTATTACCATAGCCTACATAAAAATTTATGTTTTTTTTTTTATTTATTTGTGTAATATTGTGTGCTTTTCTGTGTAGAATGAAATTATTTTCCTACTTAGAAATATAAATTATTTGATATCTCGAGAAAAAGGCACCACAGACAGCAGTGAAGAGCAATAAAAAAAGAAAAAAGGAGCATCAAAAACTATCAGGGATGCAATAACATGCAGTATTTTCTCAAAGTTCAATTGCATAAGTTACATTTAAATGTATATGCATATATTGACGTTTAACAGGGAAATAAATATGCAGGGTGGGACCCTGGAAATGTCCCACCCCTTACTAAAACGGAAAAACATGATTTGTTTGAAAATATTCAATCGCATCTGAAATAAACGTTCTGATTGGTGGATCAGCTCCCCAGTGCATCTCCGTGCGGGTTTAGAGAGAATCTTTTATAAAAATTTAATAATAATAATAAAATGCAATTCACTCAACGGTGCTGCGGCATCGCATTATTAGATTGAAAAAGTTACGGGTCAAATGCTCGTTGTTCTGGCGGCCACACGTTTCATCAGTTATTTAATGTGGGCATTCGCAAAATCCTAAAACTGAACGGATGCCCTAGACTACACACCAGAAGCTGTTTATCTGATTTTCTTTCATTACCTCTACAAGGCGCTGATCCCTCTTTTTTGAATGAGTCTTGTGACATCACAAGTGCTTGTCTGCTTGTGCCTTTCAGCATTTATGAAGTTAAGATGAGCGTAAGAAGAAACCGTTCCCATCCTGCACAAATATTGCTAATATAGCCTAATCCATTTTATTTCACTTTGAAGCTTATGATTATTGGTCGTGCCATTCTCATGGCATCCCGGTGCCATACCTCAACAGTTCCGGCATGCCGGATGCGGATCCTCCAACTCCGGACTCATGACTGCTGCCCCCCCGGCCGGCCGGTTCTGATGAGTCCAGAGGACGCATACAAGGGACCTCCTCCTCAGTCACTAACCCACCCCCTGCCGGGTGTGCGGAGCGAGTTATGTGCTTCGAGTCTTGTCTCAGCACCAGAGCCTTGGGACACAGTTTTGCCTCCCGATGCCACATTACCTGCTCCGCACCGCTGCAAAGCCCTGCCGGGTACGTCAAAAATGATCGTCTCCTTAGTGCCCCTCGCACAGAGCTTGGCCACATGGCTTTCACTTCCCAACCCATTGCGCTGGTTGGCCAGGACCATCAGACTCGGCTATGCGATCCAGTTCGCCAGGCCCCTGCCCCCTTTTGGTGGTGTCAGCTTTACCTCGGTGCACGGCGAAGATGGCAACACCCTGCGTGTGGAGATCGTGACCCTTCTACTCAAAGATATGATAGAGCCTGTCCCTCCAGCCGAGATGAAGAAGGGTTTCTACAGCCCTTACTTCACCAAACCCAAGAAAGGCGGCGGCCTTGTGAAAACTTATGAGTTTTCAACCGGGCACTGCACAAACTCCCGTTCAAAATGCTCACGCAAAGACACATCTTAACTTGCGTCCGGCATCAAGATTGGTTCGCAGTGGTAGACCTGAAAAATGCGTACTTTCACGTCTCCATCTTGCCTCGACACCGACCCTTCCTATGGTTCACGTTCGATGGCCAGGCATATCAGTACAAGGTCCTCACCTTCAGCATGTCCTGTCTCATCGCGTCTTCACGAATGTCGCAGAGGCATCCCTTGCCCCTCTAAGGGAAGTGGACATCCGCATACTCAACTACCTCGACGACTGGCTCATCCTGGCACACTCCCGAGAGTAACTATGCGCCCACAGGGACCAGGTGCTCAGGCACCTCAGCCACCTAGGGCTTCAGGTCAACTGGGAAAAGAGCAAGCTCACCCCGGTTCAGAGCATATCTTTTCTCGGCATTGACTTAGACTCAGTCTCAATGATAGCGCTGCTCACCAACGAGTGTGTGCTGTCAGTGCTGAAATGCCTCACTTTATTCAAGCAAGGCACGGCGGTTCCTCTAAAACATTTCCAGAGGCATATGGCATCAGACCTCTGTTTTCTGTGGACAGGAGTCCCCTTACAGCAGGTGTCCTGTCACGTTCTGGTCACAACAGACGCCTCCAAACAGGGTTGGGGCACAGCCGCTGGCTCCTGGAAAGGGCCCCCGCTGCTTTGGCACATCAACTGCCTAGAGTTGATAGCTGTATTTCTTGCCCTACGGAGGTTCCTCCCATTAATTCGGGGCAAGCACATCTTGATCCATTCAGACAGCAGTGACTCAGATCGCTGTGCGCCACTCACATCTTGGGCAACCTCAAGACATCAGTGGACACACTGTCGAGACAAGGTATGGTCAGCGGTGAGTGGAGGCTTCACCCCCATTCGGTCCAGCTGGTTTGGGAACGGTTCGGTAAAGCACAGGTAGACCTGTTCGTTTCCCAGGAAACCACCCACTGCCTACTCTGGTACTCCCTAATGGAGATTCCCCTCGGGACAGACGCACTGGCACACAGCTGGCCCCAGGGGCTGTGCAAGTATGCATTTCTCCCCAGTGAGCCTTCTTGCAAGGGTGCCGTGCAAGGTCAGGGAGAACGAGGAACAAGTAATTCTCGTGGCCCCTTACTGGCCCATTCAGACTTGGTTCTCAGATCTCGTGCTCCTCCTGACAGCCCCTCCCTGGTGAATTCCCCTGAGGAAGGACCTTCTTTCTCAGGGACGGGGCACCATCTGGCATCCGCGCCCAGACTTCTGGAACCTCCACATCTGGCCCCTGGACGGCATGCAGAAAATCTAAGTGGCCTACCACCTGACGTCGTAGACACGATCAACCAAGGCAGAGCTCCCTCTACCAGGCAACTTTACACCCTGAAGTGGCGCTTGTTTGCGAATTGGTGCTCTTCCCGGTCCGAAGACCCACAGAGGTGCGCAGTCAGGTCAGTGCTCTCATTTCTGCAGGAGAGGCAGCTAGCGGTTGTGTTATTGTTTTGGTCAGTTTGTGTCATGGTTAAGATGATGTCACGGCAGTAGAGGCGGTGCAACAATGACGATCATCCTATAATCCCACCCACGTTGAGGGACACTAATCTGCAGTGGAAATGCAAGCTCAGAAAAGTAAAGCAATTAGAGTTGAGGGGAGTTGAACCGTAGTGTGCAGTCAAAAATTGCCAAATGAGGGTGAAGGTATCTTGAGCCCAGCATTTTTTTTTTTTTTTTTTTGATCCCTGTCAAATCTCAATAAAAATTATGTAAATAATAATACTATCAAAGTAAATGTATAATTATATATGTATTCCTTAAACTGCTCTGGCATTTTGTGTGATAATTAATTTGTTGAAATGTTACACATTGTAAACTGAGGTAACGTTTAAAGCGATTGTTCGCCCAAAATAAAACATAATAGGAGATGTTAGACAGAATGTTCACGAGTGCATCAATGGTGCACTCACCATTCACTTTCGTGGTATGGAACAAAATGCATGGAAAGTGAGTGGTGGCTGAGATTGTTCTGTCTCCTTTTTCTGTTCCATGAAAGAAAGAATGCAGAAAGTCATACGTGTTTTAAATGACAGGAGTGTGAGTAAATTATGATGACAGAATGTTTCTTTTTAGTTTAACTGTCTCTTTAATCTGTTATAGGTTAAAAGGTGTGAATTAAGGTAACCAATAGATTTTACTGGAGTAAAATCCAAGCACCTTCTAATTGTAATACATAGTCATATCTTGTCTAAATAATGAATGAAAGAAAGAAAGAAAATATGTCCTTTTTGAGGGTCTACAACAATGCCTTTTTGATTCCAGGTTTATTTGATAGCAAAGCATGGGGCTTCTTTCAAAGGAAAAAGCCAGTTTGTGTCTGTCAGAGGTGATGGATCCGTGCACTGGAAAGCAGAGGGCTGACTGCATTAAGGACTCAGACTGAAGGTGAATGAATGTCTTTATATAGCTGCCCCGGTCTCACAAGAGGAATGGGAGGGAGAAGTTGATGCTATTAGGAATTGAGATAATTTTTCTCAAAAACCAATGTGAAGTCCTGAAATCCACTATTTAGAAATGTATTTGGTAAAATGTTTTTCATCAAAATGAGTTGAGAGCTTTTAATACAGGTGGGCAATATTTCATATTTATTAAAAAAATATAATTTTCTCACCCTCATGTTCCTAAGGACTTCACAACCATATGAATTTCTTAGCTTTTTTTTCATTAAACATTAAATGAGGATTTTAAAGAAGTGTATTGGCCATTCTTTTCCATGTAATTACAAAGAATTGTAAAAAATACTCCTTAATATTTGTGTTATATGTATGTCTTCTAAAGCCATACCATAACATCATGTGAAGAACAGTTAAATTATTCACTGATAACCTTCCCCCCTATTGATCTGTTACGTTTCAATACAGAGTACACACGAGAAGTGATACGAGATACGAAAACAAATGCATGATCATATGTTATGCATTTCAGAATATTTTGTGTATGTTTTTAATTGCCTTAAGGCATAATATATTTTATTGGTTACAATATGAAAAAGTACCTCCTACTGAAGAATCTACCTATTTGCTTACCTGACTGTCCAAGAGAATGGGCAATTTCTCTCCAACCCTTCTCTTTCTCCAGCCGGTTGTGGTACAGTTCAGATGAAACATCAAATATGCACTGGTGTTTCTGCCAATGTTCCACAAATGTTTTCCTCCATTTCTTCGGTCCAATGAGACTTTCTTGATACCGTGCTAGCTGATGTTCTGTTGCAGGTACATCAGGACTCCACCCACTGAAACTTCCCGTGCCCGTTTCTTGCTCTCTCTCATTGGCTGTCGGTAAATGCTGCAGTTGCATTCAGTCAAAACACATTTCCCATTGCGCGATTTGGAACCGCAGACTGGTCCAGATATTTAACATTCTAGATATCTTGCTGACATCGGCGATGCTTCTGCGATTCTCTCATATCATGTCTTTGAAAATTTGAAAATTATTTCGGGCTTTTGTTGGCGATCTCCTCAAAATTGTCAGAGAGTGAAAATCCAGCATACAATTGTGTAGTGTAAACTCATAAGTTTAGGCATAAGTGTCACATCATCGCAGAGTTTATCTTAGTTTCACAAGCCAGCATACACACACATTTATCCAAAGCGACTTACAGTGCACTTATTACAGGGACAATCCCCCCAGAGCAACCTGGATTAAGTGTCTTGCTCAAGGACACAATGGTGGTGGCTGTGGGGATCGAACCAGTGACCTTCTGATTACCAGTTATGTGCTTTAGTACACTACGCCACTCCACATGCATAAACACACACCCTAGTTCTGGAATCAGTCATTCATAAAGGTCAGTTACATTATGGCCAACATCAACTCGCCTAATGGTGTCCTAATGAAGAATACCTCATGAAACATTAGACCCTTCCACAAAGGATGTATATGCATACCTCCAAACACTTTAACCTTGGACAAACAGTGCAATCACTTCTGTATATCCCAGTGCACACAATCAATCTATCTATCTATCATCCATTCATCCATCCAATGCAATGTTACAGCCAAGATATCCAAGCATTACCACAGAAATAAAAAAAAATATACAGAGTGAAACAAATTATTTGCAGTTGAAATACAATGTTATAGAGTATTGTGTTAAAGTTCTATTAATTAAAGTGATTGTACCAGAAATCAACTTTTTCTTATTAATGAGTTGAGTTATTACTGTATGTTACTGAACAGTGATTAGCAATTATTGGAATAGTTCACTCAAAAATAAAAATTCTGTTATTATTTACTAATATTATTTATCTATTTGTGTATTTATTGTGGAACCAAAGATAACAAATGTCATTTAATTTTTTGTAAATAAAGATTTTGAGAAAATAATTATTTAAAATTCAGCCTGTTCCTCACATATGGCTTCAGAAGAATTGTAATATAGTGTACAAGTCAATATAGGCTATTATTATGGTGCTTTGTTAGCATTTTATTTTATTAGTCCTAGTTGGAGCTTGACAGACATGGTCACTATGAAGGTCGTATGGAAAAGAACTGTGTGAAGATTCTTCAAAAAGTCTGCATTTGTGTTTCTCTGGGGAAGAAAAAAAACATCATGCAGGTTTGGAACAACATGATGATGAGTAAAGCATAGAATTTTCATTTTTGAGTGAAGTATTCCTTTGAGATCCCATTGGTTCAAGAAAGAGAGGGGAAAAGTTAAATGAGATTATCTCTCTCTCACTCTCTTTCTCTCTCTCTCTGTTGCATGCTGGGAAGTGAGAGGTTTATTTAGTAAGGGTTTATTTGTATTTTGGTAAAACTTTTGACTATTTATTTTTTAGATTGCATCCATTTGTGGAAGATGGACATGGCGTCACTCTCTGATGAGAGAGCTCCAGTTTTCTCTATTAGAAATGGATGTAAGTCAAGGGAAATGCTGTTGGCCATGATAAAATTGTTTCAGCTTCAAGAATGAACAAGATGGTTGTTGTGTTTCTGAAGGAAGAACATTTTGTGAACATTCTTGTGGAGAATGGATTTGTAATATCTGACACCTTTGCGTGCACCTGCAACAAGAGTAACGATTTCAAGTGTGCCTCCATTCATTAAAAGAGCTTAGTCTCTTCATTTGCTAGTGCAATTAAAATGGTCCCACTTGGCTGTAAAAACACTGCTCTGAAACACGTAATGTCTTTTCTGAGACAGGTTCACATGTTTCTGAGCTCACAGTCAAATTTTTTTGAAGTTTCCTTCCGTGTACAACATGGCGATAGCTCTTTCAAGATCTTCACAACAATGGACAGTATGCAATGTTTTGAATGCGGAGATATAGGTCACAAGAAATGTTATTTTCCGCACAGAAAACAAGCAGAGGAGGAAAATGCAGAGACTGGTGACATTGAAACGATTAATCAGTTAGATTAAGGAAGAACTAGTGATAAATCTGAAAAAAGATCTACTTTGGCAAAGGAAACGCCTGTACCACCAAAAAAACAAAAAACAAAGAATACAAGGTGAAGTTCAAGAAGAAGGGATAGAAGATGAAAGTCCTAACAGTGGGTGCACTTCTCATTTCTGTGAGATATCCCAGATTGAGGGTTCAGAAGGGCAAGCTGTGTCAGATAAGGAGTCAGTTTCGAGAACAGAGGTGAGTGATCTTTATTTTCCGATTTTGCTTGGCGGTTCAAAGGAAGGTGCGGGTCAGTTTGTTTTGAATGGCAATGAAATGGAAATCGAAAAAGCAAGTGGTAGTGGTTTACAGTCTGAAAGAACGACGATGAAGTGTGTGTTGAGGATTTGAGGAATGATAGTGACAGTCTTTCAGACATTTCCGAATTTGATTTTAGTCAATCATCCACAGTGTACAGATCATCGAGATCTGTACACTGTGGAAGAAATTAATGGGTTTCTGGATCAAACTAAAGGACAGTAAAAAATTTTCCCTGATGCTGTAAAATTCTTGAAGTCGGTGATGAATTTACAGAAAAGTGTGGGTTTTGATGATATAGCAAAACAAAAGCGGTATCGTTCGGAAAAAACTTCAACAGTAGTACGTAGAAGTCAAAAAGGAAAGATGAAAATGTCAAAAAAAGAAAGATAGGTTCACATGATTATGGGTCCTGCCTTCATCTATTTCTTTATCTGTCTGTTCTCTTTCTTGTTTCTTTCTCCCTCTTTTGACATGCAAGTTTTAAGAGTTAGCTCTATAAATGTTAATGGTGCGAGGGATAGAGGAAAACAAGATTTATTTTCTGAGTTTCTTAAGCTTAAAGACACACATGTAATATTTTAGCAAGAAACCCATAGTGATGTTAGAAATGAGACAGACTGGGGATTGTGTTGGGAGGGCAAATACTCTCTTAGTCATGGAACAAATTTAAGTGCAGGTGTAGCTATTCATTTTTCACCTTACCTCAATGTAGTAATCATGTCAAAGCTAGAATTGGAAAAATGTCATCTTCTTATTGTAAAAGCTAAAATGAACAATCATGTTTTCATGTTTGTTAATATGTATGGCCCTAATAGAAGTGCAGATAGAGTTGTTTTATTTAGAAAACTGAGAGACTATTTGAAAAGTATACATTCAGATGATTTATTAATTTTATGAGGTGATTGGAACTGTACAGTTGATTTCAACTTGGATGGAAATAATGTCAACTTTTTTAAAAAGCATTCTGACTCAACATGATTTGCTGGATGTGTGAAGAGAGAGGAACTTGGAAGTTAAAAAAAATACTTGGATAAAAATGTCACAAGGGAGAATTAGTGCAGCCAGATTAGATAGATTTGAGATTAGTAAATCGATCAATAATAGGATTATAGCTGCTATCATTGTACCTTGTTGTCTGTCCGGTCAGTTTTATGCACTAGCAGTACAACTTTTTTTTATGTTTATTTAGGACTTGGTCTGGTATATGTGTAGGTGACATCTTTCATAATGTAATTAAGTTGACTGCATATGCTGATGACATCAAAATTTTTGTTAAAAATCAAAATGATGTAAACATAATTAAGAATTATCTTTGAATGTATTAAAAAGCATAATTGGCAAAGCTTTATTGGAGTTAAATGGAAGCCTTATGGTGTAATTAAAAAACAACAGAGGTTTTACCAGTTATCCCTGAAAATGTCCAATGGGGAAAGGTAGGTTTACCATTTCTAGGGATTTATTTAGGAAGTGAAGAGTTTCAACAAAAAAATTGGGAGTATCTAAAGGACAAATTTTGTGCTAAGTTGTCTAAATGGAAATGGTTGCTGCCTCAGTTATCCTATGGGGAAGAGTGCTGTTATTAAAAATGTGGTCGCTTCCACCCTGTGGCACAGGCTGAATGTTTTGGACCCACCAATTAATTTTTCTGTAAGCATCCAGAGAGTTCTTGTAAATTTTTTCTGGTCTGGATTATACTAGTTGAAAGAAGCAATTTAGTTTTTACCGGTTCACGAAGGAGGTCAAGGACTGATAGACATCAAGTGTAGCGTTGCTGGTTTTCGTCTACAAACTATCCAGAAATTACTTTATCATCATGGAAGTGGCGTGTGCCCTCTTGAGGATAGTTGGTCGCATGGGTCTTGACAGACATCTATTTTTACTGAACTTGAAGAATATAGACCTTAATGTACTTACATATTTTTATGCTTCAGTTTTACAAGTGTGGCAAATTTTTTCAAAGATTGCTGGATGAAATTAAAAATTTGTATCTGTCCAGTCATCACAATTTGAGATCGCTGAAGGATTTTTCCCTGAAATACATGTGGCAGCTGAAGTGGCAGACTGGGAGGAGACTGAAGGGTAGTAACTTTTAGGACACCTGAACTTGGATATTTTTGTTTCAAAGAAAGAGCTTTATGTTATTTGTGTCAAGGCTCTTAATTTAAGAGCACTTGGAGCACTTTCAGAATGAAAATGGACTGGTTTAGTCGAGCTAGGCTATTCCCGGAAAGGTAGTTGGAGGTCCATTTATAAGAAGCCTATTGAAAAAAGAATAGGAGATTTTCAGTGGCAGATTGTGCATTGGGCAATAGCTACGAACAGATAAAAGGCACATCTTAATCCTTTGCATAAGGAAGAATGTATTTTTTGTAGGGTCTCTGAAACGTTTAATCACATTTTTGTTGAATGCTCATGATTAAGAGAATTGTTCTGTAAATGACTTTAGCCAACTTTTTTTTGTTTACTAACAGTTTATTTGTATTTGGGCCACAATATTGTGCCTTAAATAAACAAAAAGTAGTTTATTGAATTTCATTTTTGGCAAAGCAAAGATGGCAATTTGGTTGACCAGGAAAAACAAGACTCTTAATTTAATTGGAGTAGATCCAGTATACATGTTTAAAGGTTTTAGAAAGGGCCATTTTATGCTGGAGTATGCATGTTATGAAATGGTTAATGCTTCTAATACTGCTTCTTTCTTTTTAATGTGGGGAACTGAAGGTGTTTTGTTTCGGCCTGCTGAATGGCAAGGTTTTCAAATAATGTTTTTTTAATGAGTTACTTGCAAATTTTGGAATATCAATTGTAAAAAAAAAATATATATTGTGTGTGTATATATACATATAGTGTTAGATTAACACTTTTAAAGACAAGAAAGAAAGGTTTTGTTATGATTACATTATTTATTTGTAAAATAAAGAGATCTTAAAAGTCAAAAAGTCTCTCTCTCTCTCTCTCTCTCTCTCTCTCTCTCTCTATGTGTATCTTCTTTTTCTTAATTCCAGAGAATGCTTAGCTGCAGAGATAACGGCAGCTGCAGGAGGAGAAAATTAGCTTCAAAGAGCCCAGCATCTTTTCATCTCCAACAAACACTTCAGATGCGCAGCAGTGAGAGGGAGGAATCAAATTGATCTTGACCTTGATCAAAATTATGCATGTTCAACCGGTGCAATTTTGTTTGTGTGTGTGACTTGTGTTTGTGCCCTGCATTGCAAAATGAGTTTCATGTTTATTTACTCTAATGTAAGGTCCGGTAATGAACGTTTAAGAGGAGTCAATGTCAGTTGTGATGATATTGATGTTTATTATTATTTGATTGATTGCCAACTGTATTTTGGGCCAATCCCTATAGGGATACCCACTCTTATTAGGTAAGTAGTTTAAAACATGGTCTTATATTCCTATTCATTTAGGAAATTGTATCACAACCATAAATGCAGAAAAAGGTGCTTCTCCACCATCGGCCACTGCGAGCCAGGGCTATCAACTGGCCAGCCGGGGCCAATAGCCTCGGACCTTGAGCCACAAGACCAAAATCTATCTATGTTACCACCATTGGGCCAATAGACCTGCAGCATTGCCCTAAAACATGCCCTTAATGTGCTACCCCAGTGCCAACGTCAGACATCTCATCCCTTTCACAAGCAAAAGGGAAGCTCAATCTGAATTATCATGTTATCTAGTTATCAAGAATATTAGGTTTATATTGAATGTAAATGTCAAAAACCCATATTGTTTTTGTTAGTTTTCTTCATCTTCTTTTTCTTCTTCCGCTTTCGATTCTATGGCAGCCCATAGAACTCCTTACGGGAAAATTATGACATTTTCATACAGAGGTCAGTTTGATGTGTTACCACAGCAAATTTGGTGTATCTACATCAAACCCTCTATGAAATGTTTTCCACCATTTTTTATTTTCTGAAAAACATACTTTTTACAGAATTTTTTTCATACAGAATTTTGATAAACCATACTGTTTTGAATGGTGCTTCAACAGATTCAATGAAGAATTGAGGCTTTATTTCTGCTATGCTTTGAGGGATTGGGATGAAACTTGGTATGTGTTATTATCATTAGGCCCTGAGGTTACCTGCAGTATTTTGGCAAACTGCCCCCTACTGGTCTCAAGATATGAAAAAAAAAATGCTAGCATTTAAAGTTTGTAAATGCACTTACATATGCATGTTATTTGCATTTGTGTGTTAATATTGTGTTAATATTATATGTTTCAGTGTATTCTCACATACAAAATGTTTGTGTACTCTCCATACAGACACAAATGAAATCACCCTGGTGGGCCAGTCCTAACAAGATCCATGTCACTCTAAAGCTGATAAAGCTGACTTTTTTATTGAGGCAGCACAGCTGTGTCTTAAACAAAGCTATTGTTCAACAGATCAGCATCTGATGTCCACTCTTGACATCAATAGATGCATCTGCTTCCTAAGTAATCAGAGTTGACATTTAATCAAGGTCTTAAAAGCCTACCCTTCTCTATCTGAAACAGGCATACTTGATTTAACATTCTCAACTGACTAAGCTAGATGTTGTAAGAATACTGGATACTGAACTCTTATTCCCTCAACCTGTGTCTGAAAACTGGATCTGACAAGCAGAGTGAGCATTTTTAAATTTGTATTACATTTACGACCTATGACATTTAAATGCAGTACTATCACAGCATCTATCTTTTTAATTCGATTTTTTTTTTCAATTCTTTATTGTAAGTACAATGTCTTCACAAACCTGGATGATGCAGTCTTGGAGTCTTGAAAGAGAATCTCTTATATTTGCTATATGCTCTGATCGATACATCTTCAACAGCCATGTAGGCTTTACAAATCCAATCACAGTGTTGAATAAATGAAATTGGCTCTGACTGCTGTTGTTAGTCCTTTGAAAGCGATTGCTTTATCAATAATCATTTGAGAAGGGAAGCCAGCAAAGTAAGATACAGGAGTGGACATCTGTCCACAGCAGAAAAAAAAGAGAAGTCATCTGTATTATTGTTTCAGTGCAGTGAGCTTTCATCCTTCAAATTCAATGTCCAGTCTGTATTGTGAAGCAGAGAATTAAACAATGCAGAGCACCAAACCCATTTCACTTTGTTTTGGCTAGGCCTCGCTGCTAATGACAGGAGAAGTCAAGTGCTGGTGGAATTGGTTATGCTTTTCAGATACTTTTTTATTATTTTTTTAAAGGGACAGTTTACCCAAATTTGAAAATTATAGCATCATTTATTCATCCTCAAATTGTTCAATACCCATATGATATTCTTTCTTCCATGGAAAACAGAATTAGTTGGATGGCAGAATGATGACCATCCAAATCACTATTCATTTTAATTTTCATCAAAAGTTAGAAATTAATTGAAAGGTGACTGAGACTGTCAGCACCTATCATTCAGCCTAACATCTCCTTTTATGTTCCACAGTAGAGATGAAGTCATACAGGTTTGAAACAACATGAAGGGGAGAAAATTATGGCATACTTTTCATTTTTGGAGAATATTAATATACACTGATGGGTCAAAACATTATGACCACAAACAGGTGAATCGAATAATGTCATAGACCACATGTCAAGGTCTGGGTTGATTAGATGGCAAGCGAACAAACAGTTCTCATAATCAACATCTGCAGTGGTGAGTACATACCGATAGTAGTCCAAGGAGGAACAAACCTGAAACCAGCGATATGCATGAGAGCAACCAAGGCTATCCTGTCTGATCTGAACCGAAAGAAGGTCTACTGTGGCACAGGTCATAGAAAGTTTTAATGATGGTTACAAGAGAAATGTTTCACAACACAGTGCATCGCACCCTGCTGTGTATGGGGTTGTGTTGCCTCTGACTGGTCAGAGTCCCCATGATGATCCCTGTGCACCATCAAAAGTGTTTACAATGGGCAAGCAATCATAAGAACTGGACCTTGGAACAGTGAAAGAAGGTCGCCTGGTCCGATGAGTTTCTTTAACATCATGTGGAAGGCCGTGTCAATATGTACAGTTTACCTGGGGAAGTGATGGCACCAGGATACACTGTGGGAAGACAATCTGGTGAAGGGAGTGTGATGCTCTGGGCAATGTTCTGCTGGGAAACCCTGGGTCTGGCCATTCATGTGGACATCAATTTTGCAACGTGCCATCTACCTAAACATCTTTGCAGACCAGGTACACCCCTTCATGGCAATGGTATTTCCTGATGGTAGTGGCCTCTTTCAGCAGGATAATGCACCCTGCCACACATTGTTCGGCAATGATTTGAAGAATATGATGAAGAGTTAAAGGTGTTGCCCTGGACTCTAAATCCACCAATTCCTACAGATTAAGCATCTGTAGGATGTGCTGTGCCAACAAGTCCGATCCACGGCGGCTCAACCTCGCAACTTAAATGACTTGAAGGATCTGCTGCTGCTGTCTTGGTGCCAGATACCACAGGACAACTTCAGGGATCTTGTAGAGTCCATGCCTTGGTAGACCAGCGCTATTTCGGTGGCACACGTAGGACCAAAATAATTTTAGGCCGGTGGTCATAATGTTTTGGCTCATTGGTGTAGTACCGCATACCATTGATGTAGTACCGCATGCCTGACATGCACTTTTCAAGTTGATTCTGATTGCTCCATTCTGCAGGCCTTATTATGGTAAACACTAAGGAAAATAAAAACAGACAGGGGCTTGTTGGACCCATATGTACAGGCTGATGCATGCAGTACCAGAAGAAATGTGAACGAGAGAGAGGGAGAGACTTATTTTGCATTAATTTAACAACATGTGCAGTGCAGTGAGAAGAAACACCATTCCTTTAGCTTATTACTCTAGTGTAAACGCCAACCTGCCATTTTGTGTTGTTACACCCCACCCACTCTTTACTGCCATCTTCTTCTCCACCCCACTAAACTGTTTATATAGGCACATACCTGACTTCCTCTATTAGATAAAGAGACAGACTGAGCTTTGCTTGTTCTCCTGCCTCATTACAATACCCCCTCTCTCTCATCTATATGCACACACATAGCAACTATAAACTGAAACCCTCTACTGAAAACATGATTGTGAGAAACTGTAAAATGGAACCCGTATTCTACAGTTTAATCTGTCCCATAATGATATAGCACACAGTGAAGAGGAGAGGACTGTATCTCCTCAATAAATATGCCAGACTGGTGTGATTACAACAGAAAAAGATTAGGTGCAGACTCTCACATCAGTCTCTCTCTGAAAACGTCAGTGGACACTTTCATTAAAACCAAGCTTTAGGCCACCAGCAAGGTGGCAAATACTGTACAAACAAGGTGGAGTCGACCTTGCACCAAGCCTAAACATTTTAGAATTCACATCCATATTGTAATTAGATTTTCTTGAGACCATCATCACTACATGATATGTTTAGAAAATGCAGATTTCTTGTAGTAAATATAATTTAAAAAATACTGCAAGACATGAACAGAGTTGGATTACTGTGTGAGAAAGTAACCAAAGCAACAATAAATCAGTTATTTTACCAAATAAAAATAATAATTATATATATAAAGATTGAATAGATAATGTTCATGCTTAGTTTACATCTAATAGTTTAAAAATAGACAAGCACACACATTCACAACAATTTTTTAAATTTTGCAGTAACATAAATTTGCAGAAGTGCATTCTGTTGTGTCTTTAAAAATCAATATTGACCAGTTTGCGCTCAATCACCATGCGCTACACGGACGGATTTAACCATTGCACAACTTCACTGTGTTTACATCAGCGCCTCCCACTGAATGAGTTTTCATGAGTGCCTTACCAAGAATGTTGACAGGGGAAAATACGGTAGAGGATGCCGCAGGCCCTGGGGTTTAAGCCCTGGTAAGCCCATGCATTAATACGGCCCTGACTGTCACTTATACGTCGAAGAGAATTGTATTAACCAAATACATCAGCTTAGTTGACCCCTATATAATGGAGTTAACCCTAAGAATGACAGAAAGTCTGCTTTCATTTCCCTTACTGTTGAAATCTCAAAATGTGTGTTTGTTAACATTAGTTAATGTACTTTGAACAAACATGAACTAACTATGAACAATTGTATTTTGATTAACTAACACAAATTAATAAATGCTGTAAAAAATATATTGTTTACTATTTGTTCTTGATACCAAATTCATTAACTAATATAAACCAATGGAACCTTAAATTAAAGTGTTACCACTTTTTTATTTATTTTGTATAAAGTTTTTATAAAAATTTTCAGCATTGCATATTACTTATAATTGAATCATGACTATTAATAATTTACAAAGAATGCGCCGTTCAGCCACAACATGAAAACCACCTGCCTAATACTGTGTAGGTCCCCCTCGTACCGCCAAAACAGAGCCAACCAGCATCTCAGAATACCATTTTATCTGAGTTACTGTAGACTTTGTCAGTTTTAACCAGTCTGGCCCTCTCTTTTGACCTCTGTCATCAACAAGGCATTTCTATCCACAGAACTGCTGCTCACTGGATGTTTTTTTGTTTTTGGCACCATTCTGAGTAAATCCTAGAGACTGTTATGCCTGAACATCCCAGGAGATCAGCATTTACAGAAATACTCAAACCAGCCCTTCTGGTGCCAACAATCATGCAGTCCAAATCACTGAGATCAAATTTTTTCCCCATTCTGATGGTTTATGTGAACATTAACTGAAGCTCCTGACCCATATCTGCATGATTTCAAGCACTGTACTGCTACCACATGATTGACTGAATAGATAATCGCATGGATGATTGTTGGTGCCAGATGGGCTGATATAAGTATTACTGTAACTGCTGATCTCCTGGGATTTTAATGCACAACAGTCTCTAGAATTTACTCAGAATGGTGCCAAAAACATAAAATATTCAACGAGGGGCAGTTCTGTGGATGGAAATGCCTTGTTAATGAGAGAGGTCAACAGAGGATGGCCAGACTGGTTTGAACTGACAAAGTCTACGGTAACTCAGATAACCATTCTGTACAATTGTGGTGTGAAGAATATAATCTCAGAATGGCATTCTGAGATGCAGGTTGGCGCTGTATTGGCAGTATGAGGGGGACCTACACAATAATAGGCAGGTGGTTTTAATGTTGTGGCTGATCGTTGTAAATCTTTAGGCATCTTACACTTTTAAGTTAAGGCTGCTTTTAGGGGGCTCTGCACCACCTCCAAAGTCTGAGTAAAGATTCTGAGATACAGGTTGGCGCTGTATTGGCAGTACGAGGGGTACCTACACAATATTAGGCAGGTGGTTTTAATGTTGTGGCTGATCGTTGTAAATCTTTAGGCATCTTACACTTTCAAGTTAAGGCTGCTTTTAGGGGGCTCTGTACCACCTCCAAAGTCTGAGTGAAGGTTCTGAGATGCAGGTTGGCGCTGTATTGGCAGTACGAGGGGTACCTACACAGTATTAGGCAGGTGGTTTTAATGTTGTGGCTGATCGTTGTAAATCTTTAGGCATCTTACACTTTCAAGTTATGGCTGCTTTTAGGGGGCTCTGTACCACCTCCAAAGTCGGAAATAAAGATGGAGTGCCAAATAAAAGCAGTTGTAAAGTATGCCGATGCCATGCAAAATCCAAGGCTCTGTCAAAGTCTTATTCTTGAGACCCAAATGGGTCATTATTTTAATGCCTGTTTTAAAATAATTCAATGACATGATTTGATAGTTAAGATTACATAAATCAGCCAGCAATATTGTGGAATTTCAAATCAGGCACTGTACAGAATACCAAAAATTGTATTTATTTTTTTGTTTGTTCGTTTGTTCATTTGTTGTTTTTTCTTTGTTTGCTTGTTTAATTGTTGTTGTCATTTCTCAATGAAACTAATCATGGCAGGTTTACATATGCACAGAATTCAGATATAATTATGTTTATAATGTATGTACTCTATGATCCAAAAGCAGGGAACTGTATAAACGAATATGAAGAGCATTATAAAAAATATTTTTAAATGTGACATATTAGGATGTGAGCAAAGAAATACAATAAATCATGACTGCCTGCAACCTCTTCTTTAATTTCTCATCTGAGGTAATCGTTCTAATTATTCTAATTAATTATGAATTGTCAAGCCACATTTTCCTCATGTTCTATATATGAAACACTGGCAGTTCAATGCCACTGAATCATGGTCATTAAAATTGTGTTAATCACTTTAGCACCAAACCTCCCTATTTTTCACTCATCACTCCCTCCAGAGGGAGGAATGTAATTCAATTAAGGATTTATTAAAATCTATGCTCTTTGTCCTGTGTTAATGAGAGGCTAATGAGGGCACTTTGGACTCTGTGAGGCCTAAATGGACCAGTCATAAATACTGCATTAATATGCAGTTAGACTCCTGTTAAAGCCTCCTCTAAATGGGGATGTATTCAAGCTGTGTGAGGAAAGGAGGAGTCTAAATGGGCTCTTATTTCCACTGGGCCTGGGCGATGCATCTTCAAATTCATTTGAAATTCCAAGACATGGAGCTAAGACAGTTATGCTTTTGTTTTTGCAACTGCGCTGATTTTGTTTTATGTAATCAGATTGAGAAGCCTTTAGAGCAAGATGGAAGCAAGACAATGGATCTTTTCTTGATGTTCAGCTAGCTGGCTTACGTTTTGACAGACACAACAGTGTCACCCCTCGGAGCTCGCACTTCCTCAACAGCTTATAAAAATAATCTTTTATATAGCACTAATATCTTTATGAATAATGGAGTATGAGTGAGGGAGACAAATAAGCTGAAAGAAAATGTAGGAGGGCAAAATTAGATAATAAATCCCAATGCAATACATATACAAAGTATAAATATGAACAATTGTTCCTAATCTTACCCATGCGTTTTACACAAGAGTGTCTGCTTGTCAGAAAGCAGCCTTGTTGCCATAGTAATAACAGATCAGATCAACTTCACGGTATTGAACAACACAATTACAGTAACATGAAACTAAACGAGTGAATAGTCAACTTTAAACCTCTCTGCAACCTATGATCATTCTAGTTGGTTTTATTCAATAAATGCTGTGCAATGGAGTTGAAAGTAAGCCCCAATTTACAAAATTAGCCCAAAGTTACAGTATTATATGGGGTACAACGAAAACGAGCATAGCAGAGTGGATGTGAAGAGACCTAGAGAGGCATTACTAAATAGTAAAAATAAGGATGAATGGAGTGAGGGAGGAGGTATGCAGTCCAAAGAAATTAGAAAAGACAGGTTTCAAGAGGTCGGAGTCTGGGCTCTGTGATGACACTAAGAGCCCTTTCCGGATGCCTTGATGGAAATTTATGGCATCTGTGATGAGGTGCACCAGGCCTCAGGTGTGAGTCAAGCTTCATCTTATATTTTCAAGCATTTTTGCTGGATGCAAGAGTGGATGAACAACAATTATCGCTGGTTTCATCATCACATATGGTAATAAACACCAGTGAAATATGCTTTTGTGTGTGTGTGCATGATGTAGACTAGAAGCTTCTGAGGACTAAACCTTTATTGTGAGAGAATATAAACAAATAAATGAAGAATGCAGTCTGGCCACATTCTCATGGTGAGCAAGAATCCTCTTATTTGTTGAAACGACACTGCCAAATACCAGATGATTAAGGTTGCCTTTGACAAGGGATATCAATGCTAATTTCCCTATTGTAATCTTCTTGGCTCTATCTACCCCTACCCTCTTGGGTAATTTTCTTTTCAATTCCTTTGACCTTTTAGTTGTGTTGCTAATGAGAACATAATAGAAAGTGAAATCAGTGTAATACACAGAGGAGAAGGAGCTCACAATTGAACAACCATGCTTTTCTTAAGTGAATAGACCGAGCTTTTGAATATTACATTCTATCTTTTCAAGTGTGAAATGTAAATACCTGCTAAAAAATACCACCAACATATTGGTAACCAACATATGGTGTGTTTTGGGTGTTAGTACCACACATTGGATGCTGGTTTGCTGGGGTTCCCATGAGGTTTCTTAAAGGGAAAGTGAAAATAAAAAGTTTCTAACTGACTGAGACTGAACAGTCTTACATCTCCTTTTGTATTTTACAGAAAAAAGAAACTTAAATGGGTTTGGAACAACATGAGTGTGAATAATACAGCCGTTCCAGCACTGAACCAGCCTGAACCAGCATGGAAATCCATGCAGGTCCAAGTTGGACTTTTTTAGTTAGGAATGTTTTAAAATTTATTTTCTTTGCAAAACTACTTCTAATCTATGACTAGATTATGTAGAAAGATAGTATGTAGGCAATCTACATATAAAAGATAGTATGTAGGAAATCTTGACCACTTTTTTCATTTTGTCACATTTTTAAATACTTTGTTGCTTTAACACAAAGTCTGTAATGGCTATAATTTTTGCATGGTGGATGATAAAATGTGCAAGAAAAATCCTTATATTGAACCACAATGTTTTGTGTGAGAGTACATGCATAAAAGACAAGATAGAGGAAACTATGCCATATGAGTCATGAAATGTGTAGTGTAAGATTCTTACGGTTCTTCTCTCAGTAGTAAAATCATTAGGAGAATCTTCAGAGCTATAGACAATTAAGCATACAGGTCAAATGGGTATACCTTGAAGAACAAATCTTTGCTAGCAGGTAAGGGTAAGATTAGGAACAAAAGTTATCCGAAATATCATCCTGGATTAAAATTTCACCACTGTTGACATGTTTGACATAAAGGCTTTCCAAAGTGTGTGTTGGTGTGCATGGAATCCCCAAGAGAACTAAGTACCATTGCTTTAATTGCATCAGAATAAAACTTTGACTCTAGACTAACTTTGGGATTATCTTTCCTCTACTAAAGATACATAGAGTTGAACACAAAGTTTGCACAAGTTAAATTTTCATTCTTGCTTGTACTGTCAATGTGGCAGGATCATTGTTGTATGTGTACATGGAGTCTGGTCATTTATTCAATTAATTGCATGCTAAGGGAAACAAAATTGACAGCCATTTTTTCAGTTTCACAGAATTTATGCTTAATTAGTTGAATGTTAAATTAAGACATTACCATGTTGTGTCGTTTATTTCTCATAGAAGCACTATTATACAACTCATGTAATCAAGGGCTTCTTTGTTCAATTTTATGTTAAAATTGTATCTGTTCTGACACCTACAGTACCAAGATAATTATTATTATTTCCTTTATTTTAACCAGGAGATTCACATTGAGATATTACTATCTCTTCTTCCAGAGAGACCTGGTCAAGACGGCGGCACATAAAGTTTCACACACAAAAATCATAAGATAACAATGCCACATTTTACACAATTAAGAACTAAATAAATAAAAAGCGGATCAAGAAAAACAATTACAAGTATCCTTTAAAACTTTGTGCAGGAGACGTTTAAAAGTGGCCAGGGTTGGAAGTGCATCTAGATAAAGTACATTTTGCAGTTCATTCCAAGCCCAAGGAGCATAAAAAGAAAAAGCACCTTTACCAGATTCTGACAGTACCCTTGGGACATTTAGCCGAATGTGAGAGCCAGACCTAGTATGGTAACTGTTTGTGTAATAAGTTAAAAGATTTGATATATAGGAAGCTAATTTACCTAAAAGAGCTTTAGCAATAAATAAATACATATGTAGCTTTCTCCTTTGATGTAAGGATGACCAAGCTAGAGAATCATATAAAATACAATGATGCGTCCGTGACTCTGCACCGAAACAAAGCGTAAAAGCAGCGTGATACACAGAATCTAATTTTCTAAGTAGAGAAGTAGCTGCGTGCATATATAAAAGATCACCATAATCAATAATAGATAAAAATGCACTCTCTACTATTTTCTTTCGGGCCTCATGTGGAAAACAATTTTTAAACGATAAAGGAAACCTAATTTTGGCCTGAGCTTCTTCAGCAATCTATCAATATGTATGTCAAATGCTAATCTTTCATCCATCCATATACCTAAGTATTTATAAGAACTAACTCTTTCTAGATGTGTACCATTTAAAGTTGTAATTGACATATCAGTTACCTTAGAGCGACCACAACTGAAGATCATGTATTTTGTCTTTTTTGAGTTTAAAACCAATTTTAACTGTGACAGTGAATGCTGCAATACTTGAAAAGCGTTCTGTAATTGCTTCAAGGCTTGATTTAAAGAAGATGCTGTAGTATAAATAATTGTATCATCTGCATACAAATGTAATTTGGCTGAATCTATTCCATGACCTACATCATTAATAAAAATAGAAAATAAAAGAGGGGCTAAAACTGATCCTTGAGGGACCCCAATATTTACTTGAAGGAAAGGTGAGTTATAATTTTCCACAGATACACATTGAGCACGTTCTGAAAGGTAATTTTCAAACCAACTTAGAGCCGCTTCACTAAGGCCTATAGACCTGAGTCTCTGTAACAATAATTTGTGATCTACAGAATCAAAAGCCTTTGATAAATCAACGAATAGCGCAGCACATGACTTTTTACGATCTAAAGAGGTTATGATATCATTTGAGACGAACATAGCTGCAGTAATGGTGCTATGTCCTGTTCTAAAACCTGACTGATAGTCGTGAAGAATATTATCCATCCATCCATCCATCGTCAACCGCTTATCCTGTGTACAGGGTCGCGGGGGGCTGGAGCCTATCCCAGCTAACATTGGGCAAAAGGCGGGGGACACCCTGGACAGGTCGCCAGTCCATCGCAGGGCCACACATAGACAGACATACACTCACACTCACCTCCACATCCACATCCAGGGCAATTTTTTTGGAGACACCAATTAACCTAGCCTGCATGTCTTTTGGATGGTGGGAGGAATCCAGAGTACCCGGAGAGAACCCACGCAGACACAGGGAGAACATGCAAACTCCACACAGAAAGGCCGGGGCAACCAGGGTTTTGAACCCACGACCTTCTTGCTGTGAGGCGACAGTGCTAACCGCTGCACCACCGTGCCGCCCTAAGAATATTATTATCCGACAAAAATGTTTTTAATTGGTCATTTATCAGTGATTCAAAGACTTTCGCTAAAACTGGCAATCTAGAAATAGGACGGTAATTATTTGGATCTAAGGGATCTCCGCCCTTTAGTAATGCAGTAACCATTGCTGATTTCCACATTTTTGGTATAACATTTGAGACGAGGCTTAAATTAAATATAGAGGCTATGGGCTCTGCTACGAGATCAGCTGACAATTTTAAAAAATAAGGCTCAATTTGATCAATTCCTGCCTTTTTCTTTGTATCTAATTTCGTTAAGGCATTGTGAACCTGTGTAGTGGTTATGGGCACGAAATTAAAAAATTCTGATGGACAGTATTTAGTAGGTTCAGCTGTTAAAGTATTAACACCCAATTTAAAAGCCTCAGAAGTGCAGCCAACTGAAATAAAATGATTATTAAAAGTATCTGCAATAACATCTCTGCCCTTAAAAAGATTCTGATTGACATTTAAATGATCGGGCAATTTAAATGACTGGTTTGGTGCTGAGGTAGACTTAACTAATTTTTTTAAAACTTTGTGGGATTATTTAAATTTTCGTTTATCGTAGACAGATAATAATCACGTTTTGCACTTTTGATTAATTTTGTGCATTTATTTCGTAAAGCTCTATAGGAAATCCAGTCTAGAGAATTGTTTGATTTCTTAGCCTTAGCCCAAGCAGCATTCCTCTGTTTTATGGAGGTGGAAACAGTATCTTTAAACCAAGGGTTATCTTTACCACTTATCCTTAATCTTTTGATTGGAGTGTGTTTATCGCAAATTAATCAGAAAATCGATTTAAAATAATCCCAGGCCAATGTAGCATCTGGTATACAAGAAACAACACCCAAATCACTATTGTAGAGATCGCGTAGGAAAGCTTGTTCGTTAAAATGCTTAAAAAATCTTTTATAAATATAACGCGGTGGGTTTTTAGGAGTTTTACAATTTCTCACACAGACCACTGCACAATGATCACTAATATCATTGCAAAAGAATCCAGATGCTGAATATCTGTGGGGAGCATTAGTTAAAATTAAATCCAATAGAGTAGATCTGTCCATCTCCTTTTGATTTATCTGGGTTATTGAACTAATCAACTGTACCAAGCAAAGAGAGTCACAGATCTCTTTAAAAAGATCGGAGGATGACGAAAGCCAGTCCCAGCTGAAATCGGCAAGTATAACCAGTTCATATTTAGTCCAATCGTGAAAAAAATCCGCAAGTAAAGTACATACCGCACTTGAAGAAGTTGAAGGCGGGCGATAACATCCAGATACAATGATATCGGAACCAGCAGGAAGATTTAGTTTAAGCGCTAAAAGTTCGAAGCCATTTGGTTTACTGATTGACTGAATACAGGAACAGTTAAAATTAGAATTCACATAAATTGCGACTCCTCCTCCTTTTTTTGTACGATCAGATCTGAAGACTTTATATGCATCGATATTAATCATATCATTTGTGACTGATGCTTTTAGCCATGTTTCTGTAATGACCATTATGTCTGCATCGGTCGTGTCGGCCCAAACTCTTAAATAGTCCATTTTATTGATCAGACTGCGCACATTGAGATGAAAGAAACGTAATCCATTTGAAGATTTGAGTTCGTTGGGTGTTTAAAGTTGGGCTAACGTTGGACCCGGGTTGGGGTGAACATTACCTGATAAAAGAAGCAAGATGAGAACTAACCACGATCTCCTTGCTGGGCTTTCTGTCATCGGATCTTTACAACAGGAAGGTGTCGCATGGGCTGAGAATCTCCCGTTCCCGTGCGACCACAAGCAGCGTAGTCCACGTGGAGCATCTCCAGAGGAAAACAACGACCCACGAGAAATGTCTCTCCAAGATAGCCGAAGCATCGGGCCATGCTCATTAAGCAATACCGGTGCAGTCCCGGCGTACAGAAAATGCCACTGCGGCCACTGATAAAGCGCTATCACCTCACAATCACTCTCGCAACTTTCTGCAGTGTCTTCAGCACCAAAAGGCACACCGGTCCCCGATATCCACAATGGCGTGGGGCAAAACAAGACAAACAGAAAAATGTATATACTCATTTCTAAACTTTGTCTGACCACTCACATAAAAAAGAATGGAAGACAGACCAACGAACACGTCTACACACAAGCCGCCATTTTGAATCCTTGAATGGAAGCAAATACGCAAAGTCAACATGAAACAGCACTCACAACCCATTTCACTTAAGTAATGTGATGTATATCTAAGTTAAACACATATTAATTGAGATATGTGGTGCTTCATGTAATTACTTCATGCCCTCATGAAAGATAGTATGTAGGCAATCTTGACCACTTTTTTAATTTGTCCAATTTTTAAATACTTTATTGCTTTAAAACAAAGTCTGTAATGGCTTGGTTTGATTCATTGATAAGAATTTTTTTATAAAGGATTTTATGAAAAGTCAATGAAAAAAATATTTATGAGAAAAATACTTCTCTCAGGAAGACTCACAGACTTGAGTGAAATTTAAGATGACATTTATTTGATGAATATAAAACAGAAAAGTAATGTCTCTTTTTGGCATAGGCCCTGTCTGGCGGTCCGAGGAGGTTTTACTCGGAACCGTAATATCCTGCCGAAGATAGGAGGCAGGGGTGAGGAGCCTACCCCCATGCAGGACTGGACTCACCTGGTGGTGGTGGGGTGGTGGAGGTTGCCGTGTTAGCACACTGAAACAGTAATGTGATAGATTATGAGAAGATTTACAAAGCAATGGTTTACATGTGATTGGCTAGGAATTACCCAGCTAATGGTGCGATGATGTACAGCTGATACGGTCTTCCCGCTAGAACTACGGTGCGCTTACTTTTCTATCAGGAAGACTCACAGACTCGAGTGAAATTTAAGATGACATTTATTTTATGAATATAAAACAGAAAAGTAACATCTCTCTTTGGCATATGCCCCGTCTGGCGGTCTGAGGAGGTTGTACTCGGAAGCGTCATATCCTTCCGGATATAGGAGGCAGGGGCGAGGAGCCTACCCCTAAATGAGAGAGAAAGTAGAATTCCTCCCCCAAAAGATATGATCCAGTCAGGTACGAACCAGGTCTTGTGTTTGTGGAAAAAATAAAAGATGTGAACACCTAGATTTGACATGAAATGTGCAATATCTCTGGCATAGTTGTGCAATGCCTTTGCAATAGGAGAAGCTGTGCGTTTTTTTTTCCTCCTCCTTGAGTTTGATTTTGTCCTTGTCCTTGTGTTTTTTTTTTTTCCTTCTCCTAGAGTTTGATTTTGTCCTTTTTTTTTTCTTGAGTGCGATTTTGGGCTCTCCGTCAATGACCCATGGTTGTGCAGAATCTTTGCCAAAGACAAACAACGTGTTATGCGGCCCTACATTAGGCCGGCGTTGCTGTGCAGTATCTTTGTTGAAAGATAAACAACATTTGATTATGAAAACCCTCCGACAAGGGAAGAGTTGTTTGAGTTATCTTTGACGAAAGGTGAACAACGTAGCATAAAGCCATACAATAAGGATGGCATTGCATGCAATCCCTTTATTGAAAGAAAACAACATTTATTATTAAAACATAGACATAGTTATGCACTATCCTTGATAACAGTGGATGTGCTTGGATTAAATCATTGTGTAGGGAAGGATGTGATGGGAGTGAGCTTGTTTGAGGATTTGAGTATTAGGTCAGTGGAATACCTCGATGAGCGGCAGTAGTAGCTGTTCCGATACGAAATGAGTGCCCCAAGAAGACATGAGGGGAGAGACCTCAGTGTTTGAGGATTGCGATGAGGTGGTTTCTGAACCAGTTTGCGCGATGTGGGGGCAAGGGATAGTGTGATGAAGAGGGGAAAGTCGGCAGAAAATGTGAACGAGTTTGCAGGTATTTAACCATAGAGGTGAAGGGGCAAAATGGGCAAGACATTTTTTAAATGGTTATTTTCCAGCCACACCCAGATTGGTCTGATTTAGAGTGCTTGAGAAAAAGGGAGAAAGAATTTGGGGAAAAGAAAATGTCGGAAAAGGAAAGGTCGTGAGAAGGTGAAAAGGAGAGTGAGTTAGTGGTGAATTCTCTGCAACTCGTAAAAAGCTAAAAGGAAGGCTGCTTCTAAAAGAATATCAATATAGTTTGTGAAGAGACCTGATCTGAGTGAGGAAATCATAAGGTGAAGGATGTCCGAAGTGATAGGTAACCTCTTGTCGGGGAGGGAGGGGTGGGATTTTTGGAGTCCTTTAAATAGCAGTCGAATGGAGGGATTGGAGAAAATGCTGGGGTGTCAGGAGAGTGGCATTTGGCATGAAATTGAATGCTGGCTACCATTTTGTTGATAGAGGAAATTTTGAGATGTCTAGAATGAAAGCAAAAGGAAATTATTGCGCAAACTGTGGAGATTAGAATGGAAAATAGAGGAGTGCTGTGTGATTGACAAGAGGAGGAAAAGTGGGCCCAGGCAGAGATGTAGGAAGTAAGTGTGAACCAGGCAAGTCCTTTCTGCATGAGCGTTGTGATGGAATTAAGAAGGGGTAGTAGAGAGGGGCTTAATCCAGCAGGAGGTCTGAGAGGGATAGGCAGGTAATGGGTTTTATGCTGGCGGAGGGGCAAAGTCTAAATGAGAGAGGGAGCAATTACATTAAAAAACCCTGGAATGTGTCTGGCTGAGATTATGAAATTGCAGGAAATGCTCTGCCATGTCAGGCATCTCATAAGGACATGATGAGGCTGGAGGAGGAATGACCTTTATTGATTATGGTGACGACTGCGGAATTGTTTGCATGCCCAGAGGGAACCCCATATGATGCTGGCCATGAAGATAGGATAAATTTAAAAGAGAGCAGATGAGGGAGCGTTAAATTCATCTGGCCATTTCCCTGTGAACCATGAACCTTGAAAATATCCCCCGAATCCTGTGGAGGGAGCTGCATCCGTGAAGAAGGACATGTCGTCCGGAGATTCTGGTTTTTCATTGTGAAAAAGGAAATGCCATTCCAGTGATTTAAAAGCTGTGACCAGAAGAGGAGGTCCGAGCGGCAGCCGTCACTGATTGATATGATGACAGAGATGTTGTCTACGGAATGGGTTAGTGGAGGAGGTGGAAAATGAAGGAGCGGCCTTGAGGAATGATGTACATGGCAAAATTTAATTGGCCTAATAGGGACAGGAGATCGTGTTTTGAGACCGAAACTATGTGCAAATAAACCTGATCCTGTCGAGTTTATTTTTAGGCAGGGAAGCTTGCATGTTTAGCGAATCGAGCATGATGCCAAGAAATTCGAGAGACATGATGGGGCCCGTGTTTTTTTTACTTGAGAGGGGAACACCCACCTTGTGAAAAAGCTTGGTTATGACTTGCAAAATGGGGGTGTGCGCAGGTGATCGTTAAGCAGGAAGATGTCGAGCAGGTATAGTACGAAGGGGAGCTTAAAATAATTGATAAGGATCCAGCATAGGCCTTCCGATAGCGAGTTAACAATGTGAGGGCAACTGCTCAACCCAAAAGTGAGTTGGACGTCAAAGTAATTTTCGACTGCCATCTGACACTGAAAAGGGGCCATTCAGTGGGGAAGATGGGAATGATTTTGAAGGCGTCTATGATATCAGCTTTAGCGAGGAGGGCGCCATGCCCGACCTTGGCGATAACTTTAATGGCATGATCGACTGAGGCATAGAAATGAGAAAATGACTCTAGAGGAATCATGTTGTTCTTGCTTGCCACATATCAAAGATCAACCTTTTCTTGCCTGAATATTTGCGAGGAAAGGACAGAAGGGAGGAGACCTGAAAGGGCCTATAAAATATCTTTTACTTATGCTGATGATTATACTTTAGTTCTTTTGCCAGTAATTCAGACACAACTGCAGGTTCTGCCGATGCTGACTGGAGATTTTTTAATACATGCATGTGTGATAAGGGGGAGAGAACGAAGAAAATGGGGTTGGGATGTGTAGAAAGGTAATGTGAGAGAACTGGAACATTGACTGGGGTGGAGGGATGGTGGGTTAGAATTTCCTTGAAAAAGCCCATTGATTCCTTTGGGAACGTAAGTGACGTGGACACATGGATTTTCGATGTGGGTCCTTGCAGAAGCTACAAATACGAGAAAAAGCACAGTTAGGAAATGCACACACGGATTAATTGAAATCATTACAAGTAGGCCTGCCATAAACATAGTCAATAGAGCGACCCTGAAATTTGAGATGCATTGATGATTGGCCTCTTGGCTCTACCTTGGGTAATGAGCCAGTGGAAACAGTTTTAGGGCACATTGTGGATGAATGTATGTGAGAGCTGCATATGGCGCCGGTGAGCACTCGGTGCCCCCCAGAAAAGTCTGATGAGCAACTCAGTGCCAGAGATTGACCAGTTCATTATTTTATTAAACTGGGAGATGTACATGGTGGATTTAGCTGAAAATTATTTATGATATTCGTAGAAGAGCGTGCCACCATATTGCTGATTGCAATCGGTGATCAATGCAAAGTAAGAGTCTAGTTCTTCTCTGCGGTCATGGAAGGCACTGCAGAAAATGTCTCTATAAACAATAAAAGCGATGACAAATTCGTGAAAGGGGAGGTTGCGCAAGAGTCTGGGATCTGAAGACTTGAGAGCCACTGACATGAACCCCGCAATCCACAAATTGACAATCGCAGGGAGGTAAGCAAAAGAGACACTACATTTCCGTCTTTACCTTTAATGATTTGAGCTCTGAGCACTGGCGAGACCTTTACTGCAGTGGGTAAAACGAAACTCCTACCTGACGTGTGAGCAGGGGAGGAGTTTGCCAAGGAGAAGTTAGGAGCAGCGTGCATAAGGGGAGGTCTAGCTAAAACAGCTACGGGGTGAGGGGCTGTCTGTGCAGCTGGAGAAGAGGAACGTTTTGAGGAGTAAAAGTCTGGAATCTAAATTTTTAACTGACTCGGCGATTGATCTCACGGCTTCTAGCACTGGGTCAAGAATTCCGGTTGATGTAGGATGCTGAGGCTTCATCTGAGGGAAGTCTCCGACGTGACTGTGAGGGTTCCAGATTTAGCGGAGCGCTTACACTCCACAGTTTTTGAATCGGGGGCAGAGAGTTGAGAAGACGTGGCCGCATCGTGAGGGAGTGAAGGTTCGGTTCCAAGGATGTTGAGAGCTAGCTGATTCACCTGAGACTTAGAGAGATCGGGATCGATGGAGATGCCTTTGTCAGCTAGCATTTCTGAAATTCTAAAAATTGGGTCAGGCACTGTTGCACTCTATTGTGGATGACTATTCCCCTCCTGACTACTTCCACCAGCACCCACTTTTGATGAAAGATTACAAAGAATTGTTTTATTATTTTGGCTGAATAATGCCCAGGAACATATATACAAATAAATTACATCAATTTCATGTTGATGTTAAGATTGTCAGGTCCAGATATTGACCTACATTGTTTGTTTCAAGACTGATAAGAATACAGATAATTTTTTTATGGTTAAATGTCTTAAAACTGTAGTATAAAATGGCTGCTAATTAGGTTTGGGATCAATGCCTTTTTTCACGTATCGATAATTGGAAGATTTTTCCGATCATTATCGACATATATCAGGATATTTTTCAGATATAAATAAGGCTGCTTGTTGCACAATAGTCTTTGTCTCTTCATACATATTACAGGGTAATTTAAAGGGAGTCACACACGTCTGGTGGAAGATATAGCGCATTCTAAAATTAGAAACAATTATTTATTTTCTTCAAATGTCAACATTCTGCAACATCACTGAGTGCAACATGCATAGTTTTCCATTAATTTTGACTATTCATTATCAAAATACAAAGATTATTAACTCTAGCCATCACTGGATGATATATTGTTAACAAGCATCTTTCGTATAGCCTACACAACGTATTTTCAGTTACAAGTATGTCATTTTGTGGTTAGACAGCTTGAATGAAATAACTATTCTACATACTACATACAGAGAAATTGCATAATAAATGTCTCCATTTCTAATCGTTCAGTTTGCACAGTTACACAGTTCACAAACCTGCTAACTCATCAGTGTCACTGTTCATTTTTGAAGAATTATCAAAAGTTTCATATCTTTGGACAACCATCTCCTGTATCCTGTGTGTGTGCTTCAGTAAATGGTATTTCGCCCTCTAGTGGTATCTCAATGCTTTTACGCCAAGCTGTTAAACGGAGGCTAACTGAGTGCATTAGAAAGCATGCAAAATGGGAAATTGGCGCTAATTTTAAAATGTCAATGCCTCAAAAATATATAGATAGAATAATGTGCCGCCATAGTCATGTACAAATACAGTATGTACATGTCAAATGTCTTACATTTGTACATGTCATACTGTATCTGAACAGTGTATCTGCAAACCATTGTTTCTGTGAAACATAATCGCCATAATCATCACGTTTTTAAAACCTAAAAAGTGGAAAATAGTTTTGAAGACCCTGCGCTCGGTTACATTTAGCTGTGCTCCATCTAGATGTCTGAAAGAAGATTACGCCTCTTTTTGTTGGACTTACAACTCATGTGGAAATCTTTAGCTGTTTTCGTTGAGATGCAGGTGTGTCACGCAAACATGTCGGCACCAAGGGAGATTTACAGTCAATGATAAACCTTCACTTTATTAAATAATATACATTAATGAGTCATAGTTTCTACATTATATGACAATAAAACCTGTTTAGCAAATGTGTGCAGAGACAGATGTTCAAAACTCTGTGGAAACTTTCTTTTGATTAAGGAAAACCTGTAGAACCAACGTTAGCACTGCAGCATCGTTTATCAGTTTGGTTGCTATAAGACGTCTCTGAAGACAGTCAAGGTACTGCTGAAAATAACAACTTAATCTCAAAATAAAAAAAATTTGGCCCCTCTTTGATACAAAATGTACAGTTGTCAGGTAGTTGTCACTGAATTTCGAATTCAGTAAAAGTAATTTCAAGCATTTGCATTTTCATTCACCATTTTCATGATCGATCATTGCTGTCACTTCTGAGTACTTGAGTACTCGTGCCAGCCCTAATTTGGTTAGGCTCTTCCAATTAAGAGAGAGAGAGAGAGAGAGAGAGCAATATATTGAAGAGAGGACCAGCGAGGGAGAGAGTGTGATGGTTAAACATGGACTATGTTGGGCTCTCTTCTTGAAAGTGATAGTTAGAATGAGACGTGTGTTTACCATCTCAGGCATTTTAACAGTGATATATACCCACCACAATTGTGCATTCTGACACATCAATAAATGGCAAAGAGCTTTAAAGGAAGCTGTGAAATCATGAATCCAGGGCCACAGGCAATTTGTGCCAGAGTACTGACAGCTATGCTAAGCAAATCATTGAAACGGTTTGTTTTATTTCGTCTATTTTATCGCACCAAACAATACTGTCTTCATTCAACTGTCCATCTCTATCCTAAAAACAAACCAAAGTGGTAAATGGTAGGAAGAAGCTTCATATAGAACATGTTTTTCTGAACAAAGGAGCAAAATTATATCAGACTGCTTTTATGACGATCCGTTAATGTGCCATGACATCAGATGAATGAAGAGGGAGTGTGTGTGTGTGTGTTTGTGTGAACGTATGATGAGGTCTTAGAACCTACTGAAAAAAATTACGATCTTGTATAGATCTGAAAACAACAAGACTGTCAACAAACTAAAAACTAAACTGCACTGTAAAAGATGTTCTGTCAGATAACCTAAAAATGAGCTTCTAATTTAACAGGTTTTATTCAAATATATATAAAAATAATAATAATAAAAAATATAATTTAAAGGTTTGTTATCATTATAAATACATTTTCCTTAATGTTTTGAGATGTAAGAGGTCATTGTATTAAAAAAACTCAAAACTTCCTTTCCGGTCCAAAAAGAGCATTTATTGTTTCTACTTGGCAACATTTTTTAAATTGGCTACATTGTGATGTCATATTGTGATGTGACACATGTCAGTGTCAACTGAATAGCCCCACCTCCATAACATATGTAATAGTTGCGGTGAAATGTGGCTGACGTATGGTGATACTTTTGTTACTGTAAATTGCTTTTAACCAACAAAAATTGGAATGTGTCAATGAAGCTACCCAGACGTTGTGTTCTGGGCAACATCCCATTTATGTATGTAACACTGGTTCCCTCAGTGGGAACAAGAACTTGCGTAGCTTGACGCCTTGGGACCACATCAGTGGTCACGTGGTCTGAACTCTCTTCAAGATGCATGAGCCTATGCAGCAGCTAATGAGTATGGCCAGCTATGCAGCATCTCGTTCCCACTTTGGGAACCAGGGTTACATAAGTAACCGAGATGTCCCCTTTCGTAGGAATTCAAAGCTGCTTCACTTAAAGCTTTGGTCATCAAGATAATTCAAAATGCAGATATAGCCCCAAAAGGGCCAGAGGTACATCCATACATTTTGTAAATGTGCATAGTGCCAAAACAAATCCAAACGGAAGGACGCAAAACTGGTACGCTTTGCCCCAAAAGCGAGTCTGAATGTGAAAATAAACATCCTTCAAATCTGTTGTCACAAACCAGTCCACCGGCCATATTAGTGACAGTATTTGTTTTTGCATCAGCATCATGAAACAACATTTCATTCGAGTGAAATTTAATCATCTCAAATCCAGAATGGGACTGTAATGAAGCCTGGAAATAAGGGGAAGGCAGATGGGTGTGCGGATCCAAATGCGGCTTTATTATACACAAAAATAAACAAACTCAGGAACAAATAAAAAGTCCATGAGGGGAAAAGTAAACACAAACACAAACTAAGATAAAGCTGAACACGAGTCGACAGAACATCCACGAAGGGCTGGAAAACCTGGAGAAAACACGAATGGAGATGTCACATAGGCATAGACATGAACATGAAACGGTAACGATCAACAACGGAGAGAGGAAACGACAGGGTTTAAATAGACAGACACAGTGATAACAAAATAAGCGACAGGTGCGGACAATAACGCTGTGACAGCAGTGATGAGGAGTGAGGAAGAAGGGAAGTGTAGTTTTAACAGAGACAGTGAAACACAGGCAGACAACAAGGAAGACATGACAGGGAGCGTGTTCGGTGAAACAGAAAACACGGGACGGACAACAAGGAAGAGTGACATGGAACGAGTCTGGCGAGGGTGAAACAGAAAACACGGGGCAGACCACAAGGAAACGAGACATGAACGTGACTAGAGAAACAGAGAACACAGGGCAGACAACAGGGGATCGTAACAGGGACCAAAACCACCATCTTTCTTTGGGACCAGGAAATAACGGCTGTAAAAACACTCTATCTTAGAAGGAATCTAATTAGTTGCTCCTTTCTGTAAGATTGAAAAAATTAAGAGTCAAGAACGTTGTCTTCCTAAATAGAAACAATTGTATGAAGTACCCTGTAGAATATCAGCAGTGCCTGCCTGAATTAAATGACAAATTACCCAATTTGATACTGTCTATAACTGCTTCCAGGCCAATAGGTGGGTAGACAGTTGAATTAACATGTAATTGTAGCCAGTTGGTAGGTAGCTGTGCAATGAGTGAACCTCACTCCCTGGTCTCAAGGGGCACACTAGCGATTGATGCTAGAAGCTGTAGATTTTAGCCTCCTTGTTAGCATGCCTGCCTCCCATTCCAGAGACGCCAGTTCGAAAATTAAGAGCAGGTCGAGTAGGATCAGTTACAGTGGTGCTTGACCCGGATGGGAGTGAGGTTTAGGGGGGTGAGTGTAACTGTGTCACACTGAATGTATGGTCACAAATATATATTTTGGGGGCATGTTATGTTCATTCTGTTTTCTTGCAACTCTTTCATTTCTTATGGACTGATAATATACAATTCCCTCAGTGGACAGACGGTGTGCTGTTTAGTGACTTTGGGGTTAATTATGAGCCGCCTTGTATTGATCACCTTTACAAGAGGGGCTCCACTGATTAACATTAACAGCACACATTTTAGGTGGTTAAACTTGTGATAACACAAATACACTGATGATATGACATCATAATCAATTTAGTGAAGTGTTTAAAATATCGAAGTGGAATATTTTACACTTAATTTTCAATGCTGCTTTCAGAGACTGTATTAGGCCATCAAAATGGCGATCGGTTAATGGTGTTTTATAAAATTATACTCAAGTTTTCACAATATGGTATTCTCCAGCATACTGAAATTTCAAAAATCATTGTGTTTATTTCAAAGATGTTTATGTAAGGTTACAGTTTATATTCAACCATAAGTGTTGATATTATTATATTAATGGATGGTTGGTACTAGATAAATTAACTGAGCTTTCTTTTTGGATTTCTGTGTTCATATTGCATTATTTGTGGCTTGCACATTCAATAAGTTAAGATTAGTTCAGTCTATTTCATGCTTATTAAGCACTGGGAATTAATACTGATAACTAATGTCTGTCTTCTTGGATTAATTATAAGTTCACCAATACATTTAAGCTATGTATATGAGTGTGATAATTTAGATTGAAGAAGAACCACATACTGTAGAAACAACAAGTTAAATATAGGATTTATTGGAATAGTAGTATGCACATGTGATGTATCAAAGAGTGTTAAATGTTGAAAGTAATACCAAGGAAGCATGATAACAGATTGTGATTGATTATTATAATAAAACATTACATGAACGGCTCCTCTGATTAACAACAGCACAACTTTCTCGGTCTCTTTATTCTTGTCATTTAGACAAACTTCACTGTGAAATTGCCATCCGACAGAAGGTGTGTAACAACTGTTGCCAGCTGGTAGGTAGCTGTGCAATGTGAAACACTCACTCCCTGGCCTCAAGAGGCACACTAGTGACTGCCACTAGAGACTGTAGCCTTTCACCTCCCTGTTAGCATGTTCACTTCCCATTCCAGTGGCGCCAGTTGATTCCCGCTCTGAGCAGGTTGAGTAGGACCAGTTACAAATACATGATTCTCTATTGCACAATTTTTTTTACATTTAATATCACAGTGGAAGAAGAGCCCAGTGTATTCATTACTGTGGCTGATTGAATGGGAATTAATAATGTTCTTGCCTATAAAAGTCACCCTGAAGTGTTTCTACAGCTGGAACGCTCAATGAGAAAACATCTTCCCTGGGATTTGAGGGGGGAAGAGTGTGTAAACATGGGTGGAATCAGGAACTAGCTGGCCTGCCACAATGGCCCCAGCATTTCTTATGGGGGGACAGTGTGGTGTATTTATAATTGTTTGCTTGTTGTACACTGAGTTTTATCACGTGTGTACCTTTGGTCATGGAAGCAGAGGAAAAACTAGTTGAAAATTCTCAATGCTCATTCACCAGCACAAATTACGGGGGGAAACAGAGCTAAATTTAGAACATGAGAATGAGTTGGGCACTAAATCGGTCCCAGTATATACAATGGGGAAGTGCTTTTATACACTAGGGAGAGTTATGCGTGCCCCAAGACACTTTGTTAAAGGGGAAGAGGCAAGATTTTAGTTGAGAATTCTCAACACTCATTCCACAACGTGATTGGGGGCAGACGGGGACTAAAACATAATAATTTCGAGCATTTAGGCATGGTGAGCAGTGAACTTGACTCGATAATGCCCGAAGGGCAGACAAGGGAGTGAAGGAAATGTATAAATGGTCAATTTCATCCACTAAATGGCGGCTCACCCTCCACTTCATCCAAAATGGCACCAAGCTCACTGAGCTCCTTTAATCTGAGGTCATAGAACTGGAACAACAGGGGATAGTGCCTGGTAGCGAGACAATGCGAGCCACGAATAAGCATTGTTGTCCTCATCAGTCTTTTGCAATGCGGAAAGCCATGTAGGAAATTGCTCTGAAAGTTACACTATTACCAGTAATGTCCATACGTGTTGTCACTCAAAAAGGGAGTTGGCAGAAACAACGAGGGCTGAGACAAGGATCGTGCACTGATGTGAATAGTGCACGAGTGAGTGATAGTGCAAGGGCGAGCACTTATAAGAAGGCCATGACACAGCTTCTTAGGGGCATTGCTTAAGCAGCATTAGTCAATAAATTGCTGTGATTGTATTGGGCTTCAAACCACGTGACCACTGACGTGTTCCCAAGGAATGCAGCATAGGGTTCCTACCTAAAGAGACTGCATCCCTGCCTAGCCTTCTGAAGCATCCCAATTTTCAGAGTGAGTAGCTTATTTAAACAAAGTTACTGAACATGTTGTAGCAAATTTCAGTTGATGTACATGTACATGGTATGGATTAAAGTGCCCACATACCCTCACCATTACATGTAGGGAAACAGTATGTGTGAGCTAGGAATTAAATTAAACTGTTCTTATTCTACATTATTATGTAAGGAAAGTTATAAATGGAATTAGTCGAGTTTGACAACCATTCTAAATTAGATAAATTACAAATAACTAGATTATTTTTCTGAATAAAATTCTCCACCATTAAAATCATAATACCAAATCTCTTTGAATCCGCTCACAGTTTCTATTGTAAGGAATTATCTTTAATAAGGGAATTATGATTAATTAACTTATTGGAGTAATATTAATAACATGGCTAATTGACAATAATATTACAACTATTTAGGTACATATTTGAAGCAAAATCTTTTGAAAAAAGGGATGAGATTATTTATCAAAATATACCACAGTCAAATTATCTTTGAATACAGACAAACTTTACTGCTATTCTAAACATAAAACTAATCTAACACATACAACATGAAACAGGTTGGTGAGTAGTGACAGAATGTGAAGTAAATGATCAATACAGAGAAAATTAGTCTGTTGACAATGCCTTAAGAACCATTTATCCTTCTTTGAGTCTCAATCGATTTGCAAATGGATAAACCAAAGTATTAATCTAATAACCCAGCACTTTGAGCAAAAGTCTGGAGATGTACTTACGTGTCGTTATGTTTACTTGTATTGCATTTCCTTGTGTTGCTTGGTTCTTTGACGTTTGTAGAAAGTTTGTTCCCTCGATGTCTTGGACTCTGTTATGAGCACGGATAGTTATTGTCTGGATGACTGATAAAGTGGGCTTTCTTCAAGGAAGTCTCGCAAATCCCATTGGGTGTGTGAACCGTAGAGCAGAGAGTGAAAGGCTTCCTCTGGACTTTTTTGTCCTGAGTTTTCCTTGGACTCTACATGGCACAGAGGATCTGGAAGCAGCAAGACTGCCGAAGAAAGGAGACTAAGCGACAGTTACAAGAGGGCTTTGCAAGAGAGAAGAAGAACTGAAATTTTCCTACACCCCAAAGGTGTCCTGAGCAAATCAGAAAGTGTGAAGGATTCTGTCAACTCCCACTCAAAATAGTGCATGTTTAAACATGAACTTTTATATCTTGAGAACAGTTCAAGAGACATGACATTCGTTGTCAACAACATTCTCTGCGTAAACAAGCAAGCATTTACATACTAAATGTGACTTGCTTTCATGAATATTACACGTGTAAGTAACAAAACATGAAAATCCCTGGTTACAAATCATACCGGTTAATTAATTGGTTTTACAACATGGATAATACATTACACGTTATGAGAAACCTGATTGTCAGGGTATATTATCAAGTTGTGAGTGGTGGTGGCGTAGTGGCTAAAGCACAGGCCTGTTAATCAGAAGGTCACAGGTTCTAACCCCACGTCCACCACCATTGTGTCCTTGAGCAAGGCACTTAACTCCAGGTTGTTCCGGGGGGATTGTCCCTGTAATAATTGCACTGTAAGTTGCTTTGGATAAAAGCGTCTGCCAAATGCATAAATATATAAATATAAGATGAATAGTTACCATTCTTAGTAGAACAAGATTAAAGATTATAATTGTTGATTTGTCAGTTATAAGTGATTACAAATCACTACACATATTTTAAAAGGTGCATCAGGCTATAATAATTAATTTGTCAGTTATAAAAGTAATCACAATTTATATAAAATATTCATGATACATAATATATATCTAAAACTACTGGTGTTTAATACAGCTTATTGGCAGCAATTTTGGGACCATTGTCTATGAAAACCATGAGTGTGGAATCCATGCAGTCTCTGCTAATTTAAGAGAGAATATCTTTGGAATGTGTCCCACAGGAAAAACAGATGTCACTGTTTTAAGTCCATGTTGATTTTGGCCTTGGGACTGTCTTCACGAGTCTCCATTTCCTGGTCACAAGGTGTTACTTGGCCATATGATATTACAGAGAGTATAAGTTTGTGGAAGAAAGAAGGACCTACAGGTTCCTTGTTCAACATTCCTTGTCCCCACTGGTTCATGTTCGACGGCCAGGTGTATCAGTACAAGGTCCTCCCCTTCGGCCTGTCCCTGTCCCCTCGTGTTTTTCATCAAGGTCACAGAGGCAGCCCTTGACCCGCTCCGGGAATGGGCATCCGCATACTCAATTACCTCAATGACTGGCTCATTCTAGAACACTCTCGAGAGTTTCTATGTGCCCCAGGGACCAGGTGCTCGTGCATATCAGCTGTTTAGGGCTTCAGGTCAACTGGGAAAAAACAAGTTCTCTCTGGTTCAGGGCATCTCTTTTCTGGGTTTGGACTTAGACTCAGTCTCAATGTCAGCACGCCTCACAACCGAGCATGCACAGTCAGTGCTTGCGTGCCTTGCTCGCTTCAAGCCAGGCACAGTGGTTCCTCTCAAATGGTTCCAGAGGCTCCTGGGGCAAATGGCATCCTCGGCCGAGGTCGCGCCGCTCGGGTTGATGCATATAAGACCGCTCCAGCACTGGCTTCAGACTCGAGTCCAGAGATGGGCATGGTTCCGTGGCACATACCATGTCTTAATCACCCCTTCCTGCAGTCAGACTTTCAACTCTTGGACAGACCTCTGTTTTCTGCGGACCTACAGCAGGTGTCCAGACGTGTCATCGTCACCACAGACTCCTCTCAACTGGTTCAAGTTTTTGGCTGTACTCCTTGCCCTGCGGAGGTTTCTCCAGCTAATTTGGAGCAATCACGTTTTGATCCGTTCAGACAGGCACTACCACGGTAGTCTACATAAATTGCCAGTGTGGCGTGCGCTCCCATCACATGTCACAACTCGCCCGCCTTCTCCTCCTTTGGAGACTCAGGTCGCAGCTCGCCACTCACATCCCGGGCACGATGGCGGACACGCTGTCACGACAGGTCTCGCTCAGCGGAGAGTGGAGGCTCCACCCCCAGGTGGTCCAGCTTATCTGGGACCGCTTCGACAGGGCACAGATAGATCTCTTTGCCTCCCAAGCCAACTCCCACTGCCCGCTCTGGTATTCCCTAATGGAGGCCCCTCTCGGCACAGACGCGCTGGCACACAGCTGGCCCCAGGGGCTGCACAAGTACGCATTTCCCCCAGTGAGCCTTCTTGCACTGGTGCTGTGCAAGGTTAGGGAGGATAAGGAACAGGTCACCTGTAACTTGGCCCACCCGGACCTGGTTCTCGGATCTCATGCTCCTCATGACAGGGCAGTGGTGGCTCAGTGGTTGAGGCTCAGGGTTACTGACCAGAAGGTCTGGGGTTCAAGCCCCAGCACCACCAAGATGCCACTGTTGGGCCCTTGAGCAAGGCCCTTAACTCCAGGTTGGTCCGGGGGGATTGTCCCTGTAATAAGTGCACTGTAAGTCGCTTTGGATAAAAGCGTCTGCCAAATGCATAAATGTAAATGTAAATGACAGCACCTCCCTGGCAAATCCCCCTGAGGAAGTCCCTTCTTTCTCAGGGACGAGCACCCTCTGGCACCTGCATGCAGACCTCTGGAATCTCCATGTCTGGCCCCTGGATGGGACGCAAAAGACTTAAGCAGTCTATCACCTGCAGTCGTAGACACGATCAACCAAGACAGAGCTCCCTCTACCAGGCAACTTTAAGCCCTCAAGTGGTGTCTGTTCACAAATTGGTGTTCTTCCAGATCTGAAGACATGCAGAGATGTGCAGTTCGGTCAGTGCTTTCATTCCTGCAGGGGAGGCTGTCCCCCTCCCCTCCAACTGTCGCTGCTATTGCTGCCCACCCTGAAGCAGTAGATGACAAGTCCCTTGGTAAGCACGACTTGATTATCAGGTTCCTTAGAGGCCCCCGGAGGTTGAACCCTTCCCGGCCAAGCCTGTTCCCCTCCTGGAATCTCTCAGTGGTCCTCTCCGGCCTTCAGAGACCCCCCTTCGAGCCGCTTGATTCAGCCGAGCTCAAAGCCCTCTCCTTGAAGACGGCCCTCCTGAACGCGCTCGCTTCCATCAAGAGGGTCGGGGACCTGCAAGCATTTTCTGTCAGCGACACTTGCCTGGAGTTCACCTGCAGGGGGGATTGCAGATACTCATGTCATCCTAAGACCGTGACCGGGCTACGTGCCCAAGGTTCCTACGACCCCCTTCAGGGACCAAATCGTGAACCTGCAAGCACTGCCCCAGGAGGAGGCAGATGCAGCCTCTTCCTAGCTGTGTCTGGTACGTGCTTTGTGTATCTATATGGACCACCCACCACGAGTTGAGTGCTCTGTGTTGAGCTTGGGCTCCACAGGCATAGTTCCTGCTTCAGGCAACTCCCTGTGATGTATTTTCCACGGTACAGTACCCCTGTTGACAGGACCCACATCTCCCTTGGGCAGTCCTCGCTGCCCCCCGGTCAACGTGTCTGTAGCAACTCCTCCCTTGTCAGGCAGGATCTACCACAGCTCCATGTCCACGGGTGTCTTGACAACCCCTGTGTGTATTAGCCACAAGTTACCTCCCCCCAGTCTGGGCAGGTCGTGGTCTCCACAGGGCCTTTTCCCCGTGAAAGAATTGGAAAGGGAAAGGACGCCTTCCCCCCTCACATCTATAGCATCTATAGCCGGCTGGCTCCCAAGTCATTTCGCCTGTTCCCGTACAGGAACTGGGAACCTAAGAGCGGTATATGACACCTTTTGTTGGGGGCCTTGGGGAGGGTTACGTGTAGCCGACCAAGCTGCTTCTAGCATGCAGCAGCTTGCTTGCTCCTGGCTCGGCAGTTACGTAACACTGGTAGTGCATGGCGTTTTGAAGTGGGACACCTTGTGTCACTACAATCGACACAACGTCGAGTGAGTGACAGAAGGGGAATGTCATGGTTACTGTTGCAACCTCAGTTCCCCGATGGAAGGAGCGAGACGTTGTGTTCCCCTTGCCACGTCACTATCCCTACTACTGTAATGCACCGTAACCTTACTCTCGGCTTCTCAGTGAAAACCTGTCTGACAGACGCTCGCCCGCTCCCCTTTATACCCGTATGTCTGGGGGCGGGACATCCAAATTCTTTCTACCAATTTGACATTGGCCTTTTCTTAAGTTCAGAGGTACGCAAGGCTCTCTGAAGAGACCCCTTGTGTCACTACAATCGACACAATGTCTCGTTCCTTCCATCGGGGAACGGAGGTTACAACAGTAACCATGACGTTTTGTTTGGCTAATTTCTCAAAGGATTCTCATGAGAACTATTCATATCCAGACTTTGCAAAGAAATTAATAATGAAAGAATTCCAAAAAATATTTTGGACAAGACAGTAATGCTGGTGAGTAACAATTTGTGTTTGTTTAATATGTAAGGAATTGCATAGTCAGCGGATTTTATCACAAAATAAACCATAATCAGCACTCCAACGCGGTTTCTCTACATGGTTTCTTACCAAAGAAATACATACAGTAATTGCTCACAAAATGTTGATGTGAGATTAAATTATTTTATTATGTAAGAATGTGTAGTGCTGAGTGCAACAAAAGGCAATGTTTTAGTACAAGCTAGTGGCTATCATTTCATCTGTCTTGTATTAGCCAGGACCTATTCTTGCCAAAATTAATCTGGCTGCCCATTATCCCATATTTATTAAGCAGTGAATCAGTCAAAGGTGATCCCCTCCCCAGTCGGCTGGTGAAGATCCCATATTTTCCATTAAACAGGATGCGTATTGAACTACAATTGTAGTAGTTTGATCACATGCTTCCAATAAATTGCGACATATAGCTATTAATGATTCCCTGGACTGAGTGCTTTCAGGGTATTTTGTAAATCGTTGCATGTTTTTATTCTTGGCGAAAAAAAACAGTTCCACGAGTATTGTCGAGGGGTGCATGAACTTCAAAGATGTTAGCCAATCAAAACACAATGGATGTGCATATTGAAGTCTTGAAGGTGCCAGAGACAGGGTAGAAAAATGTCATTTAATACTAAATTATGACCTTCGCTAACATTACAAGTGAACTTTAAGAAAAATAATACAGTAAAATATATAATATATATTTTATATATAATAATAAATGCATGGCATGACCCCTTTCATATAACTGAATCAACCTACCTACATATAGTTACAACAACAAGAGTTATTTTTATGGGTCATATCAGGTAGAAGTGGCACTTTAAGGTAACAACTGCATATACCCACTATTTAATATGTTTAAAATAAGAAAAACTCTCCACTCTACATAATTTAGCCATACACATAATCCAAAAGCACTTAAATTGATTTTTATTTAGAACAAAATGGCAGGCTATTAAAACACTGCCAAGAACAATTGCCATAATAGGAAATTGTAAGATCTATTATCCACACATCAGTTGCTAAAATCACAAAGAAAAGGGACACTTTTGTGATGAATTTGCTTAAATGTAATGCTGGAAAATTATTTGGAATGGTAATTTGTTTGATTACAAATAAACGCATACTGTATACTGACAAAATGTATCTAGAATGCACTGAATCTGCAAAATGAATAAATGCAAATGTTATGTGAAGGTATAGGACATTTTGGCAACAATTATGTGACACAAATATACTAGATGCAACCTCTGTGTTCTGTCCCAACAATATGTAAGGCTTTTCATAGCAGTTCAGTTAGGACAACTCTCAGAGTAGTATAAAATATTTTTTATTTATTCTATATATGACATGGTGTGGGCTTGGTCTTGGTGGACTAGACGTGCTCTATGCATGCAGCTGCTGATACTTGACATGAGTAAATATGCGCTGTTGCTGCTGACAGAGAAGCTTGCTGCTTTTATGAACAAACATAAAATCCCCTCCTAGTAGTGCAGATCTAGACAGGTGCTGCTGGGGAGGTGGAGGGAGAAATGCTGTGTGTTACCATGCTGCTGTAGCCATGCCGCTACGATGCGTAGGCGGGTTATATGTAATTTGATGATTGTTTAACATAGCAAGGTGTGCCAGTGTGACCTATCAGCCTGCGCCAGAGTTTCCTAACTGAACTTATTTGATCATTTCTCAGCAGCATTTCCACATTTCAGACTGAATTTTTTTTTTGCTGCAACTTGTATAGGTAATGTCTGTGTAAGTTTTTGTTCTCATTCTAAGTCATCATATAAAAATTTAATCATCCATATTCTGCATTTCTTATAATAAGAGCAAACATGTAATTCTAATAGAAACAGCACAAGTAAGCTATTTCACTCTGAAAGTGAGGGAAATGTATTTTGAATAGCTCATTTAAATATATATGATGAATGCCAGGTCCATGGACTGGGTTCAAATTAAGGGACTAAAATGAATGTGTTCTGGGAAAAACAAACAAGAATGTGCGCTAGAACAAGCCAAGCTGCAGTGCAGCCATATGGTCCAAGCATCAGGATGTTAAATATTTTCTTTTAATCTGCAGGATATAGAATTACCCTTAGAGAAGACCGTGGCAGCCTGTAATAAAAACTGGATTGATCCCATCCTAGATTCCATATCACACGAAAATAATTACCTGGCACCTGATGTCAGAACAAATGCAAGGTTAAGAGTGTAAACATGTGTAAGTTTAATATAGCCACATAATTACACTTCTCTGTGACACTTTTAATTGCCTGGGTTTGACAAAGTAGGTATGTTGATTAGGTAAAATATATATCAGCAGCATTTGGATGAGTTTGGCATAAATTAGTCTAACTGGTTCAAAAAGTGTTTAGAGTGAAACTATCACAGCGATTTAGATCCATTGATGTAAAAAGCAAGAAAGTACAATCAGTGGGCCTTTTAGATGATGTCCTTGAAAGCACTTTCTGGATGGTAAATACCCACATATGCATGATAATAAAGTGTATTTACACATATTTCAAAGACTGTCATTCTGCCCTGTTTCATAAAAGAAAGTAATATGTTTGGAACAACATGAGGGTGAGAAAATGTTGACATATTTTCATTTTTGGATGATCTGTGTAGGGAATAAAGGAAATGCGACATTTAGGAGGGTACTTCAAATTGATCTTATTCTCACACCATTATATGTAAGGATATTTGCTATGCTAAATTTAGAAGGGAATTTAGGGTTTCAAAAAATGTGAGCAATGGACTAAATTAAACTGTTCTTATTGTACCTCATTAGGTAATGAAATGTACAACGGAATTAATCGCATTCGACAACCATTATAAATTAGATAAATGACAAATAACTAGATTATTTGTCTTATTAGATTCTCCACTATTTAAGTCATAATACAACATCTAGTTGTATCAGCTCACAATATCTACTGTATGGAATTAGCTTTAATAAGTGAATTATGATTAATTCACTTATTGGAGTGATATTATTCTCATGGCTTATGGAAAATAATATCACAAGTATTTAGGTACAGCTTTGAAGCTAAATCTTTTAGAAACAGGGATAAGCTTATTTATCAAAATATACCACAGTCAAGTCGTCTTTGAACACAGACAAACTTTATTACTATTCTAAACATAAATCTAATCTAACACATACATGAGGCAGGTTAGTGAAAAGAGTGTGAAATAAATGATCATTACAGTGAAAATGAACTTCATGGGGTCTGTTGTCAATACCTTAAGAACCATTTCATCCCCCTTTGAGTCTACATCGATTTGCTATCGGATTACCCAAATTATTTAATTAATACACCAGCACTTTGAGCACAATACTGGAGATGTACTTGCGTGTCTTTGTGGTGTTTCCTTGCGTTCTTTGTGTTGCTTGGTTCTTGGTGCTTGGTCGAAAATTCGTTCCATCTCTGTTTTTTAACCCATGAATTAACCAGTAGTATTTTGCAACCAGGGATTTTCATGTTTTGTTACCTACATGTATAACATCCATGAAAAATTTGTTATGTTTAGTATGTAAGCCTTCACTGGCATATGCAGAGAAAGCTGATGACAATGAATATCATGTCTCTTGTACCATTCTCAAGAAATAAAAGCTCACGATTAAATATGCCTACCCTCAAACAGACTGCTCCAAAAACTTTTACAGATTAAAGGCAGAGAGATTTTGGCTCAAAGGAGTCAAAGACCGCTGACATCCAGACTTCATATGGCCTTAGTGTGTTTATTAAATAAATGCCATCTGTATTTTTTTTGTATTATTAGGCCCCAGCATGCCAACAGTCAGCAGGGGTCAACTGAGGTGTAGCCACGCAAACTGTGGGTGTATGGTATGTAAAAGAATTTGGTCATTTCGACCAAAGACGTTTCAAAACTAAGTCTTAACTCAGCACAAAGTCCAAATTCAGTTCCTGCATTTGCAGTTTGGAGATTCCCCCAGAAGGTGGTTATAAAGTTCATGTCCAAACTCTTAAAATATAGTGGAACATTAAATTATGTCCCTGACAATCACTGTCATAGCTGTTTTGAGAAAAGAAATATATAATCGTGAGATTATGTTAATTTATCTGAAGGTCATGTCTTATTTTTCAATTATTATCATTATGTTTATATTTACAATTGTATTTATGATCTAATTTCTGTTGTTTTTATTGAATTTATTTGCTTTTTTTATCTTCAGTGATTTTATATTTTTTATTTTTAAGTCATTGTAAATGGGGCCGGTGGAAGAAGTTCTACAAAGTAAAATGTTTGGATTTGGTATGATTTTTTTGACCAATTCATTATTTTGATTATATTTTCATTTAGTTTGATGTGTAATTTGAATTTAGAATTATTTGGTTTAATCTGTTTGTGTTTTAATAAAGATTTTTAAATCAAAATCGACCCATAGAAGTGAAGTGTGTTCCGATACAATCACTGTTAATACCAGCCATGATTTGTGTCAGTAGATGAAAATTATAAATAATACTTAAATTCTCTATAATTTAAAGGGCATACTTCTAAATTCTGACAAGAATGACATTTTCCATGCATATAAAAGGAGTGTGTGTCATTGTCATAGAAATATGCCTGGCATTCATGAAGGATGCATTTAATGCACAAAAGAATGTAAGTCCACGTTTCTGTTCATTTAATTCATTGGATACAGTCCATTTACACTACCAACTTCTTATGAATGTGCTATCTTTGTTTAAATTGTTGGTGCTTGAGGGAATGGACTACATAATATGACGCAGATGCTGGATAAACAGAGAAGAACCTCAGAATTAAATTGCACTAGCTCCAGCCTTTTGCCTAGACTTCGCGCATGCTTGGCCATGCCCATTGACTTTGCGTTTATGATTTAAGGTATTGAGTTGCACTAAACACTTGCACTCTTAAAATTGGGCCCTAAGTGTCTTAAACTACTATGTATCTACATTAAAATTTAAAGCATTTGATACAATGCACAAAGTGCATTGTACAAAAATGTCATTTTTGCACGTGAAGCCAGGAGATCAGCAGTTATATAAATACTCAAACCAGCCTGTCTGGCACCAACAATAATGCCACGGTCGAAATCGCTGATATAATTTTTTCCCCATTCTGATGGTTGACATGAACATTAACTGAAGCTCCTGACCCTTTTCTCCATGATTTTATGCACTGCACTGCTGCCACACAATTTGTGGATTAGATAATTGCATGACTAAATAGGTGTACAGGTGTTCATAAAAAAATGCTAGTGAGTATACTTAGTTCCCCTTCTGTCGCTCTCTCCACGTTGTGTCAGAGAAGCGACACTAGGGGTCTCTCTTGAGCACCGATATTCACCTCTGAACTATGAAAAAAGGCCAATGAGAGTTGGCAACCAGTATTTGCATGTCCCGCCCCCGGACATACGGGTATTTAATACGGGAGTTTATTCAGAAAATTTCTTTGGAGCCGATGGTTGTGTCTGCAACTGCTGCATACTACACACCGAGTTCCTGTCATCCCTCTGCTGCATAACTGTTGGATTCCATGGCGCACAACAGCAGCTTTCTCCTGTTTGCACGGCTGTGCATTCCTGCCCCTGGGCGCATCGACAGTGCAGATTTAAAAACTGTCACAAGTTTTTTCCCTAAAAGAGTGATTTTATTTAAAAGAGTAATTTCCTCTAAAAGAACAAAACACAGTGGCGTTGAACGTCCTTTTAAGGACGCGTCTTTATAAAGATGCCCTTCCGCCCCTGTGTTGTTTCTGGATGCAGTAGAGTGCTCTCCGCTTCCGACGGCCACAGGCGCTGTCTCGTGTGTCTGGGTAGCGATCACACCGAGGCTGCGTTTCTGGATGGTTCATGTTCTCACTGCGAGAACATGACCATGACAACGTTGCGGTCGCGGCTTGCTTACAACCGTGAGCAAGCCACTCCAGCCGCCCCCCGTATTTGCTCCTTCTTCCCACGGGATTGAGGACGATGCGGCTGGCGATGGAGGCAATTTGGGGATGGCTGTGGGTGCAGCTCCGCCGGGTACGCCCCCTCGGACCACCCGCGCCCCAGCACGCTCGTTGATTCCCGTCCGTGCTCGAGGCGGCGGCAACTCGCCTCACAGCCAGTCAGCCGACCCTCTTGCGATGGAAGCCGATGAGCTCGCCGCCGACATCGGAGGTCGCGGCATCTGATGCAGAGGACTACCCTGGGCTGCCGCTTCGGGCTTGCACGCCCAGGCTGAGGCTGACGCACAGATGTCCGACATGCTTTCCCGGGCAGCCAACAGCGTGGGCTTGGATTGGAACCCTCCATCCTCCCCACAGCCATCACAGCTGGATGACTGGTTCCTGGGGTCTCGCGCCGCCACAGCCTCACCCCCGGTTCCGTTTTTCCTGGAAGTGCATGACGAGCTGACGTCTTCGTGGAGAGCACCCCTCTCCACTCGCCACACTGCCACAGGCTCGTCCGCCCTCGCCACCCTCGACGGCGGAGCGCGCCACGGTACGCTGGCGATTCCCCAGGTGGATAGGGCGGTTGCGATCCATCTATGCCCCGGTACCCCTACCACCTGGCGAGGTCGCCCCGTACTCCCTTCCCGGACCTGTAGAGCAACCTCCTCGCTGACAGCGAAGGCCTACAGCGCCACCGGATGCGCCGCTTCCGCCCTGCATGCCATGGCTCTCCTGCAGGTCCACCAGGCCAAGGCACTTCGCAACATGCACGGGGGTGGCCCTGATCCCGACACGCTGCAGGAACTGCGCTCAGTGACCGACCTCGCCCTGAGAGCGACGAAGGTCACAGCGCAAGCGCTCGGGCAGGCGATGGCCACAGTAGTGGTCCAGGAACGTCAACTGTGGCTGAACATGGTCGAGATGCGTGAAGCCGCTAAGACTCGCTTCCTCAACACCCCTGTCTCCCAGTTCGGCCTCTTCGGCGACACCATCGAGGACTTTGCCCAGCAGTTCTCCACGGTAAAGAAGCAGACGGAGGCCATCTCTCACATCATGCCTCGCCGCAAGCCTGCCGCCACGGCCCATGCCCCGTCTGCTCGCCGAGGGCGTCCTCCCGCGGCCAGAAGACAAGCTCCTGCTCCACTTCAACCCGGGCCCAGGGCTCTCAGCCCCAGCGTTGAGCATGCCCCCTGTCTCACGGACCCCCTCGAGGACCCGGAAGGCTCCCAGGCGCTCCTGAGACAACGCACCCAGAGTCAAAGAAGTTAGCTCCGGAGGTGGTAAGACCGCTCCGTCCCCCGGTGGAGGGCCGGGAGGAGAATCCTTTGTTTTTTCATTTGCCGCACCCCTTATCGGGGGGTGCGGTACCCAAATACTCAATAAAAGAGCTATTTCCTTTGTCTCTGGGGCATATGGCCCGCAAATGCCGTTCTCACGGCACTCTGCTTTCAGGCCTCAACAGTCCCGGCTCCATGGACGCGGTGTCCCCGCCTTCAGCCCCACGACTGTTCCCCGGCCGGCCGGTTCAGACGAGTCCAGAGGACGTCAGCATCAGACCTCCTCCTCAGTCACGAACCCGCCCCCTGCCGGGTGCACGGAGCAAGGTAAGTGCTTTGAGTTTATTCTCAGCACCAGAGCCTCGGGACGCCACGTTGCCTCCCGACGCCATGTTACCTGTTCTGCACCGCTGCGAAGCCCCGCCGGGTACGTCCAAAAAACCCGTCCCTTTGGTGCCCCTAGCACGGAGTTTAGAGGTGTGGCTTTCACTGCCCAACCCGTCACGCTGGCTGCACTGGACCATTCGACTCGGTTACGCAATTCAGTTTGCCAGGTCTCCACCCCCCTTCGTGGGCGTACATTTTTCCGCATTACACGGCCAACATGCCCATTCCCTGCACGAAGAAATCGCCTCCCTTCTATTAAAGGACGCGATAGAGCCTGTCCCTCCAACCGGAACGAAGAAGGGTTTCTACAGCCCTTACTTTGTTGTACCCAAGAAAGGCGGCGGCTTACGACCGATCTTGGACCTGCGAGTTTTCAAACGGACCTTGTCCAAACTCCCGTTCAAAATGCTCACCCAGAAACAAATTCTATCTGGCGTCCGGCATCTAGATTGGTTCGCAGCAGTAGACCTGAAGGACGCGTACTTCCACGTCTCAATTTGCCCTCGACATCGACCCTTCCTACGGTTCGCGTTCGACGGTCAGGCGTATCAGTACAAAGTCCTCCCCTTCGGCCTGTCTCTGTCCCCTCGCGTCTTCATGAAAGTCGCAGAGGCAGCTCTTGCCCCGCTCCGAGTAGCCGGCGTACGCATACTCAATTACCTCGACGACTGGCTCATACTGGCTCACTCTCGAGAGTTACTATGCGCGCACAGAGACCAGGTGCTCAGGCACCTCAGCCGTTTGGGGCTTCAGGTCAACTGGGAAAAGAGCAAGCTCTCCCTGGTCCAGAGCATCTCTTTTCTCGGTCTGGAGTTAGACTCAGTCTCAATGACAGCACGTCTCTCCAACGAGCGTGCTCAGTCAGTGCTGAAATGCCTCGCTTCAAGCCAGGCGCCGTGGTCCCGCTAAAATGTTTCCAACAGCTCCTGGGGCATATGGCATCCTCCGCGGCGGCCACGCCGCTGGGGTTGATGCATATGAGACCACTTCAGCACGGGCTCCGGACTCGAGTCCCGAGACGAGCATGGCACCGTGGCACGCACAATGTAAAAGTTACCTCTGCCTGCCACCAGACCTTCAAACCATGGACAGACCTTTGCTTTCTAAGGGCTGGAGTACCCTTGCAGCAGGTGTTCCGACGTGTTCTGGTCACGACCAATGCTTCCAAATTGGGTTGGGGCGCCGTGTGCAATGGGCGTGCAGCCGCAGGCTGGTGGAGCCGAGGCCCGCTGCGCTGGCACATCAACTGCCTAGAGCTGCTGGCTGTTTTTCTGGCCCTGCAGAAGTTTCTTCCGTTAATTCGGCACAAACACGTCTTAGTCAGGACAGACAGCACCACGGTCGTAGCCTACATAAACCACCAAGGCGGAGTACGCTCCCTCCACATGTCACAGCTCGCCCGTCGTCTCCTCCTATGGAGTCAGCAGCGACTGGAGTCACTGCGCGGCACTCACATCCCCGGCAACCTCAATGTGATGGCGGACGTGCTGTCAAGACAAAGCTTGCCCGGCGGAGAGAGGAGACTCCACCCCCAGTCGGTCCAGCTGATTTGGGACCGGTTTGGCAAGGCCCAGGTAGGGCTGCGCAAGTACGCATTTCCCCCAGTGAGCCTTCTTGCACAGGTGCTATGCAAGGTCAGGGAGGACGAGGAGCAAGTCACTCTGGTAGCCCCCTACTGGCCTACCCGGACTTGGTTTTCGGACCTCACACTCCTCACGACAGCCCCTCCCTGGCGAATTCCCCTGAGGAAGGACCTTCTTTCTCAGGGACGGGGCACGCTCTGGCACCCGCACCCAGACCTCTGGAACCTCCACGTCTGGCCCCTGGACGGGATGCGGAAGGTCTATCCAGTCTACCATCTGCCGTCGTAGATATAATCAATCAAGCCAGAGCCCCCTCTACCAGGCATCTTTACGCCCTAAAGTGGCATCTGTTCGCGGACTGGTGTTCTTCCCGAGCCGAAGACCCGCAGAAGTGCGCAGTTAGGTCAGTGCTCGTGTTTCTTCAGGAGAGGCTGGAGAGGAGGCTGTCCCCCTCCACCCTCAAGGTGTATGTCGCCGCTATCGTGGCTCACCACAACACGGTAGATGGAAAGTCTCTTGGTAAGCACGACTTAATCGTCAGGTTCCTAAAAGGTGCCCGGAGGATAGCTCCCTCCCGGCCTAACCTGTTCCCCTCCTGGGATCTCTCGGTCGTCCTTACTGGACTCCAGAGACCCCCCTTCGAGCCGCTTGACTCAGTTGGACTCAGGGCCCTCTCTCTCAAGACCGCCCTGCTGATCGCGCTCGCTTCCATCAAGAGGGTCAGGGACCTGCATGCGTTCTCTGTTAGCGACGCTTGCCTGGAGTTCGGTCCGGCAGACACGTTCGTGATCCTAAGACCGCGACCGGGCTATGTGCCCAAGGTTCCTACCACACCCTTCAGGGATCAGGGTAGTGAACCTGCAAGCGCTGCCCCGGGAGGAGGCAGATCCAGCCCTTTCACTGCTGTGTCCAGCACGTGCCTTACGTATCTACCTGGGCCGCACACAGAGCACTAGACGCTCTGAGCAGCTCTTCATCTGCTTTGGGGGACAGCAGAAAGGGAATGCTGTCTCCAAGCAGAGACTCGCCCACTGGGTTGTTGACGCCATTTCCCTGGCTTATCACACCCAGGCCGTGGCCCCCCTTTGCGGGTCCGAGCCCACTCCACCAGGAGTGTTGCGTCCTCATGGGCACTGGCTAGGGGCACTGCCCTAGCAGACATTTGTAGAGCAGCGGGCTGGGCAACACCGAACACTTTCGCGAGATTCTACAATCTCCGAGTTGAGTCAGTATCGTCCCGTGTTCTCTCAGGTACCGAGCCCGTAGAACTCGGTGGCACGCCCACGATCTGACCGGGTGAATCGCTTGCAGCTAGCGCCCTTCCCCCTAACCAGGGGAAACAGTGCGCCTTCATTCCCAGGAGATCTCAGGTTTGGGACACTGGTTGATTCCTCCCTAGCCCTCGTGGGTGGCAGTTCAGCGGAGGAACTCGCCGACCCAAGCCACTGCGGGTACCGCAAGCTACCCTGCACTGGTATAGGTGCTCCACAGGTAAGGCCTCCTTCGGACTCCCCTGTGTGTAACGCCATCGGTTCTGTCCCTCTGGCGAGTGGACTCCCGTGACTTCCCTTAGGCAGTCACGGCTGCCTCGGTTGCCGTGCTGTATGTTCCCCTCTATAGGCTGGATCCACCACCGCACTGACTTTTCCACATAGGCCCTAAGTCAGGCCTCTGATGGTTTTGCCACTTAAACTTGCCTCCCTCTCGGGTAGGCGTGGCCTCCACGAGGGTCTTCTCCGCCCTGAATAAGGGCTAAGACCCCTTCCCTCAACGCGTGTAAGGGCCCCGGCCTAAGTTGCTCTATGCGAGAAACATAGAGAGAAAAGAGGCCCGGCCAGGCTTGGCCCGCTCCCAGGTTGGCGGCCAGCACCTTGTTCCCCTCCAGGGTAACGATAAGGAATCCTGATGGCTTAAATGGGGCATTGGGGAAGGGTACGTGCAGCCTGATACAGTTGGTCGCCCTGCACGTAAGAATACCTGCTCGCTCCTGTATCAGTAGTTCACGTGACACGGCTCAGCGCGTGGCGCTTTTATAAGTGGACCCCTAGTGTCGCTTCTCTGACACAACGCGGAGAGAGCGACAGAAGGGGAACGCCTAGGTTACGTATGTAACCTCCATTCCCTGATGGAGGGAACGAGACATTGTGTCTCCCCTGCCACGTCGCTGAGCCGAGCCACTGTTGTGGCCGGACCATTTCCGCTCCTCAGAAAAATCCTGAATGAACTCCTGTATTTGCGCCGCTTAAATACCCGTATGTCCGGGGCCGGGACATGCAAATACTGGTTGCCAACTCTCATTGGCCTTTTTTCATTGTTCAGAGGTGAATATCGGCGCTCGAGAGAGACCCCTAGTGTCTCTTCTCTGACACAACGTCTCGTTCCCTCCATCAGGGAACGGAGGTTACATACGTAACCTAGACGTTTTTCTGCACTCCGAATCCCTTTGAAAATGGCCGAGCACTCAGCATTTCAGAGTATACTCTTTTGACAGATAGTAAACAAGTAGCACTTGACACATGCCCACTACTACTACTTGGTGATACTCTTTAGTACAGTCAACGGCAGCCGCTGACGATGCGTACAGACAAGGATTGTTTATGTGTCGAGAAAAATTGGCAACATGGGGACAGTCCTTGCAGACTGTGCTGATGGTTTGCAGGACCAAACAAAAATATGTAAATTGTACAAAAATACATAAAATAAACCTATGAATACTGCATGTGAATTTTGCAGACCTTTCACAGAATGAGGGCAATATGCAGTATATAAATATAGACAGCATCAAACATTCAAGGTAGCACCAATATTGATATTGCATAAACTCCCAGAAATACATGGTTGCGCCCCTGTGGATGGATGGATAGATGAATGGATGGATGGATGGATGGATGGATGGATGGATCACTTCAAAATTATCACACAGGAAAACAACATGTTGCCACCGAATGTTCCTGTACCCTGAATCAACCTCATTCTACCTGATTATTGACGTACGTTCTATCATGCATCAGACATCTTTTCAACAATTTAAATGTGTCTACATTTTCCTGTGACATTAATGGGCATGTTGTATGAGCAACCTCAGAGACACAAGTTCTGGTCCCACATTGAACCCATGAAGTAATCTCGTAAAAATTAACAATGATGAGGTTGCGTTTTCACTCTAAAATATTTTTTTTTACTCCATTGACAGTTAGGTTTAGGGTTGGGGTTAGAGTTAGGGCTTAGTGTTAATAAAATATTAATTCATGTTGACTATATTAAATCAATTACAACAAAAATACATTTCATGCAGAAACTTGAGCTCACATGAGCCCATACATTCAACAGCATTTCCAGCTGTGGCCACTGGAGAGAATGTTTCAAACTTCAGAAAGCACAAACTGAATTTAGCAGTAGAACTTTTGACGTTTACTGTTGCTGAATTCATAATGAGATCAGTCTGGTCACTTCTCTTAATCACTTTCACTTTGAACTGATTAGTGTGTAAATATAACACAATTTTGTTATCTTATACATAACTGACAACCATATTCTGCTGCTATTATGGTATATTTTCATTATCAGTTAGTCAATTTTGATAATTTAATTAACATGTATGCAATATGCAATGATCTAAAAATGATAATGTGTAATCAATGTACTACGAATTACTGCATTATGAATGTTATTCAATATGTTAAATATTTAATCATTCATTTATTGATTTAATTATCATTTACTCCGTACAGTTTAATAATCAAGGTGCAAATTAATGGAAAAATGTAGCTTGGCTTCTCTAGGGAGAATTAAATCCTCTTTTTGTTAAACTTTGTATGACTCAAAGGGAGACATGTGTGGGGATACTAAAAGGATGATTTAATGTTTTAATAAGAGTGGAGCTGGTGCCCAAAAACGCAGATGATATATGTGCATTAATTAGTGCAAGAAATTAGATGAAACATGTATGTGGGTGGACATACAACTCTCCATATTTAGGAATATGTGTAGCCAACAACTGTAATAAGGGAAATCATTTAATATACTAATCAGATTAATGCAGGAAATAAGGATAGTTAGTCAATATAAAATATGTAACCATATGAAGTGATTACAGTGTGTTTTATACATAGAAAATTAAATAGTCATGCTTTTGCCATCACTGAAGCACATTGAAGTGTCTATGGTGTCCAGCTAGAAGGGAGATGGTGAAGATGATACTAGGGAGGCATAAGACGATTTCATTGGATGAAGAGGCCATCACTCAAAGAGATAAGGGGGAACAGAAACTGTATAAAAAAATATGAATATGAATATGAAGTGTAATTTTAGATGCTCCATTGACCGTCTCTGCTTCGTTACTCTGTAATAAAAGTCTGTTTTTGGAATATGAACTTTGCACCTCTGAGAAATGTTTCACTTGACTGTGCTTCGATGGCTGTTTTGGAGTATCTGCCTCAAAACTATATAAATGCAGCCTACACAACCAAACCTTAAAAAATCTTGAGTAAACTATTATTCCCTTTCCACCAAACTTTACAGTTTGTTCTATCCATTCAGGCATGTAGTGTTCATCTGACATCTGCCAAACCCAGATTCGTCTCTCAGACCACCATATGGTAAAGCATAAATCATCAATCATCACATTTTCACTGCTTTGGTGCAATGACAGTGAGCTTCACACCACTCTAATTGACACTTGACATTTCACATGGTGATTGTAAGCGTGTGTGCAACCACACAGCAAAGGAAACCCATTCATGATGCTCCTAAGAAACAGTTCTGACATTATGTATACTTCAATCTCACAGGGAGATCATGTCTAGATAAGAAAGAACTGCACAAGCTGGACAATTCGAAAATAAAGGGTGCAAACAGGATGTAAAATTAATAGAAAATGTTCACTTTAGTACAAGTTCTTATAGGATTACAAATTCACTGCTGAACAGAGTCTATATTTAAACACAAAATTAAAAAAAAAAAAATATATATATATATATATACAGTATATTTTTTGGTTAACACCATACTTCTCGAATAATTTTTGTAGCATGCAGTAGTGTGTATGTACAGTATACAGTACTGTTCTGCATGCATGGAGACCAAAATGTGTTGTATATAACAGAGCACAGGACTTGGCCATCCATTGCAAAATGTGATAAATTAAACTTAAAGTAATATCACCTGCCATTTTTAAGATCTTTTCACTTGACACACTATTTGATCAGACTGCCAAACACGTTAAGAAATGTATCACAAAATTGGACTAAATATACTTTGATTAGCCACAGCATAAAACCACATGCCTAATATTGAGTTGGTCCCCCTCGTGCCACCAAAACAGTGGCAACCCACATCTCAGAATAGCATTCTGAGATGCTATTCTTCTCACAACAATTATACAGAGCGGTTATCTCTGTCGGTTTGAACCATTCTGGCCATTCTCTGTTGACCTCTCTTATCAACAAGGCTTTTCCATCCACAGATCTGCCACTCACTGGATTATTTTTTTGATTTTTGGCACCATTCTGAGTAAATTCTAGAGACTGTTGTGTGTGAAAATCCCAGGGCCCAGTTGTTCAGAAGCAATCTGATTGTATTTCGGCTATCAGATTGGTTCAAATCTTGAAAATGGGTTGTTCAAAAGAAAAAAAGGATTCAGAAATCAAATTAGATCACGTAATCCAGTTTTGGCTTTGATCTGGATCAAACCTTAAGTATATGTTGTTCAAAATGTTTAGTAGGATTGGGATACCTTTGATCCAAAACAAAATGGAATAAAACTTTAAAATTGGTAAAATAATACAACATTTGTATCATGTAGAATATACACACATTTATTTATATTTTGCACTTGATTTGTTTAACCATTACTAAATAGTAGTTAAAATAGATAAAATAGACATTAGGCTGCCTATTAAGCTTTTCAGTACAGTAAAGTAAAAAGAATAAAAAATATTTTATCCCCATAAAATAATCCCCCAAACAGCTGTCAATATCAAAAAACATTTAATTTTATCTGTCATTTATCACTGTATATTAATTGCAATGACAATGCAACGTTGCTGCTGGCAAAGACGATGGAGTGAAGAATCCAAGTGCAATTTATTAATAACAGTGGAATCCAAAAACCCCTAAATACAAGTGTGCAACATAAAAATGAAATTGACTTGACTTAAAACTTGACATAAACATGGCTTAACATAAACACGTTACCAAACACACAATACCTGACAAGGGGCAATGGAAAACATGAGGGCTTAAATACTAGACATAGGAGAACATAAACCAATGAACAAACAGAACTCTAAGCAAGATAATCAAACAATGAAGACAAGACACATGAACATGGAGGGAAAACAGTACATCACATGACCAGGAACACATGACATGAAACAGGAACTAAACTTTTCAAAATAAAAACATGAAAAACATGAATCAATAAAATACACATGACATATCCCCTCAAAAAAGGCACCAACACATGAACAAAACACATAAAACATGACATAAATTTCAATAGAGAGCCCGTGGGGGGTGGAACCGTGAGAGACTTGAGGGGCGGAGCCATGGATAACTGGATACCAGGAGAGTAGCAGGGAGGACCAAGGCAGCACAGGAGGAGCAAGGTGGAGCTGGGGGATCGGAAGACTGAGTCAGAGCCATTGGGACTGAGGTCCAAGGTGGTGCCATAGGGAAGGATGTCCCTGGTGGAGCTGACAGAACGGAGGGACGAGGCACAGCCAGAGGATCGGAGAGCCAAAGTGGAGCCAGGTGACCAACAGACCAAGGAGGAGCCGGAGGGACAAGGGACCCCGGCAAAGCCAACAGGCTGAAGGTAGAGCCGAGGGAACGCTTGCAGGAGGGTCAAGGGACAATGGAAAACACGAGGGCTTAAATACTAGACATGGGAGAACATAAACCAATGAACATACAAACCTCTAAACAAGATAATCAAACAATGAACCAATGAAGACAAGATACATGGACATGGAGGGAAAACAGTATATCACATGACCAGGAACATGTGACATGAAACAGGGACTAAACCTTTCAAACAAAATACACATGACAGACACAATCATCAGAGATGAACCAGTCAAAAGCCTTTTCTAACAAATGCATCAATCCCACAATTGCAAGTCCAGTCAGTCCCTCACTCTGAGAGAACGCCAGAGGTTGGTTTGGGGTCTTCAGCATGCTCAGGTGCATCATACATTTTATCACAGAGAGGGACATTTAGCCTTTTTATGATGTAAAACACATGTTCAAAATATCCACAATATATTTGTGAATAATGTATATTTGTATTTATTTTTGTATTTATTTGTTGTGGGACAGATAAGGGGTCTGATTGTTTACAAGAAATTGAAAATGGAAGGGGATGTTTGTATAGTTATATTGTGCTGTTTTCTGTCTCTTCAAATAAAAACATTAAGTGACCCCACACTGGGTATTATACCTGTTGCTCTGTACATAGCAGGTAGCCTACATTGTGATATGTACGTAGTCCCATTTAGAGCACATGTAATCCGGATTTTGTTATCTTGAAAAGTTTCAGGGTGATCCAATTCAATGCTGCTTTGAAAAAAATGGCACAAATGTAAGATGATTACCTGATCCTGGATAGCAAAACATGGGATTTCCAAATCCAGATCATTCTGATCCAGATGAATATTTTTTAACAACTGGGTCCAGGAGATCAGCAGTTACAGAAATACTCAAACCAGCCCGTCTGGCACCAGCAATCATCCATGCGATTATCTAATCAGGAGATTCAGTTAATGTTCACATCAGTCATCAGAATGGGGAAAAATTGCTGAAGCAACCGAAAATTTTATTTTATATATATATATATAAAATATATAAAAATGTTATATATATAAAATATCAGAGATGATAACTAGACAGTACTTGCTACATTAAACATGCAACATACCATAGCATCAACTTGTATTGCACTGCATTGTTTTTCATTTTATTTAATTTTTTTTACATTTTATACTGTTTCACATTCTATTTAAAATATAATATTACAGTATATAGTTCTTATACAGTACACAATTCTGGCACAATTTTCCCTTTTCTTTTATCCTTGATTTGCAGATGGATATAGGATCAGCTGCACACCCCAGTCCATATGTCCTTGTACTCTTCTTTAGCAAAACAAAAAACAACAGATAAATGAGAGCAGACTATTTTGTCATGTAATTTCAGATGGACCTGAATGCCATTTCTTTTGTTAGTGTTTCAAATATATCTCATTTGCATGTGAAGGTGGCAGTGCATTGATGGGGTAATGAAGAGACTGTAAGAGGTTTCCAATTACACAGCTGGTATCAAAAGCTCAGAGAATTAGGACTGGCGCCATGCTCTGCAAAATTGGTAGCACTACTCGGGCTGTGACTGGGCAATGCTTATGATGCACCTGTCAGCTAAAAGCAAACAAATGTCTTACCAAAAAACAGTGTCTTGTCTCAACCCAATTTTATAATAGTCCTATTGCATATAGTACAGTACGCTCAATAGTCAATTTTGTTTTCATCAAACTATTTATTATGTTTCCAGGAGTGTTGATTATTCGTGTTTTTGAGACATTACAGACATTACAGCTGATTTTCTGTAACGCTGAATAATGTACATCATCATCCAATCACTGCCAACCATGCTAAAATAAAATTCAGCATTATACAATTCTGAATCTATGTAATGATTACCATTGTCTGCAAAATATGTTGAGTGGTCCAAACATTATCTGCAGCATGAAACCGAACTTCTGGTTGGATTTTTAGTGGAACTACAATTTACAGTATTTGGTGTTACTTAGAGGTCAGGATATAATTTCAATTCTTTTGAACTGATAATGCTTAATATGACATTGTCAGATATGCATAAAAATATCTGTTGTCTATTGTTCATGCTACAGTATATAGACCCCCAGGGCCATATTCTGATTTCCGGTTTTCAGGCCACATGTGGAAATGGCGGGGTGATAGATCCTAACTGCTGCGAGGGAGGAGTTACTACAAACAAGGTGACCGGGGGGCAGTGGGGACTGCCCAAGGGACACGCGGGTCAGCCCGCAGGGGGAAGCTTGGGCACGTAGCCCTTTCGCGGTCTTAGGACGGCATGGGTGTCTGACGGACCGAACTCCATGCATGTGTCGCTGACAGAGAACGACTCTGAGAACGACTCTGTCCCTGACTGCGCATCTCTGTGGGTCTTCAGATCGGGAAGAACAAGAATTTGCGAACAAGCGCCACTTCAGGGCGTAAAGTTGCCAGGTAGCGGGAGCTCTTGCTTGGTTGATCTTGTCTACGACAGCAGGTGGTAGGCCACTTAGATCTTCCACATCCCATCCAGGGGCCAGACGTGGAGGTTCCAGAGGTCTGGGTGCGGATGCCAGAGGGTGCCCCTTCCCTGAGAAAGAAGGTCCATACTCAAGGGAATGCGCCAGGGAGGGGCTGTCGAGAGGAGTGTGAGATCCAAGAACCAAGTCCGTGTGGGCCAGTAGGGGGCCACCAGAGTGACTTTATCCTCATCCTCACTGACCTTGCACAGCACCCATGGAAGTAGGCTCACTGGGGGAAATGCGTACTAGCGCAGCACCTGGGGCCAGCTGTGTGCCAGCACATCTGTCCCGAGGGGAGCCTCTGCTAGGGAGTACCAGAGCAGGTAGTGGGAAGTCTCTTGGGAAGTGAACAGGTATACCTGTGCTTTGTCAAATTGCTCCCAAATCAGCTGGACCGTCTGGGGGTGGAGCCTCCACTCTCCGCTGAGCGTGACTTGTTGCGACAGCGCGTCCGCTGCCATCTTGAGGTTGCCTGGGATGTGAGTGGCGCGCAATGACCTGAGTCATTGCTGGCTCCAAAGAAAGAGATGGCGGGTGAGATGTGACATATAACGAGAGCGTACGCCGCCTTGCCGATTTATGTATGCTTACATAGCAGGATGAGAGAATCAAGATGTGCTTCCCCATATTAGCGGGAGAAACCTCCGCATGCAAGTATTACAGCCAGCAACTATAGGCAGTTGATGTGCCAATCCAGCCTGAGCCCCGCCCTTGAGCCGGCAGCTGCGTGCTCGTTGCACATGGCACCCCAACCCTGTTTGGAGGCATCGCTGGTTACCATAAAACGTTGGGACACCTGCTGTAGGGGGACTCCTGTCTGCAGAATACAGAGGTCTGTCTAAGGGTTGAAAGTCTGGCGGCAGGCTGGGATGATGAACACACGGTACGTGCCGCAGTGCCATACCCATCTCGGGACTGGAGTCTGAAGCCAGTGTTGAAGTGGTCTAATATTCATTAACCCCAGTGAAGCGACCGCAACGGAGGATGCCATATGCCCCAGGAGTCTCTGGAATTGTTTTAGAGGAACCGCTGTGCCTGGCTTGAATAAGTTGAGGCATTTCAGCACCAACTGCGTGTGCTCGTTGGTGAGGTGCTCTGTCATTGAGACTGAGTCTAACTCAATGTTGAGAAAAGAGATGCTCTGAACTGGGGCAAGCTTGCTCTTTTCCCAGTTGACCTGAATCCCTAGTCGGCTGAGGTGCCTGAGTACCCGGTCCCTGCGGGCTCACAGTGACTCTCGAGTGTGGGCTAGGATGAGCCAGTCATCGAGGTAATTGAGTATGTGGATGCCCAATTCCCTTAGCGGGGCAAGGGCTCCCTCTGCATCCTTCGGGAAGACGCGAGGGGACAGGACATGCCGAAGGAGAGGACCTTGTACTGATACGCCTGGCCGTCGAACGCGTGACCTTCGTGGCCCGGCGGGCGAGGGCGGTTGCAGAGTGCAGTTCCTGCAACATTTCGGGGTCAGGACTACCCAAGTGCAGATCTTTGATTGCCTTGGCCTGGTGAACCTGAAGGAGGGCCATGGCATGCAGGGCAGAGGCGGCCTGTCCAGTGGCACTGTAGGGTTTGGCGGTCAGTGATGACATCATCCTACAGGCCTTAGAGGGGTGCAATGGGCGATCCCACCAGGTGGCAGCTTTGTCAGGACACAGGTAGATCACAACCGCTTTGTCCACCTGGGGGGCCTCCAAGTACACGCGGGTTGCCCTGCTGTCGAGGGTAGTGAGAGCAGATACCACGGTGGTGGAATGACCTTCCCAACTCAATCCGGGAAGCTAACTCACTCTCTATCTTCAAAAAACGGCTAAAAACACATCTTTTCCAAAAGCACTTAACCGGTCAATAAAAAAAAAAAAAAAAAAAATATATATATATATATATTTACATTTCTTGTTGCACTTAAATCTGTTTTGAATACTATTATGATGATAGTGAAACTTTGTAATATGGCACTTTATGTACCACTGTCTCCCTAAGATGATTCGCTGATGTTCTTCCTCTTTTGTAAGTCGCGTTGGATAAAAGCGTCTGCCAAATGAATAAATGTAAATGTAAATGGAAATGGATGACGAAATAACCACAATATCACCAGAAACAAAATTGGAATAATGCAACTGCCTGCAATAGCACCTCTCAAGACAGTGTCTCATATTATTCCCAAAGAGCAACTTCAATCCTTTGCTGTCATAGGAAAACAAGAAGAGCTAAACAAATGTATCAAAATCAACAACATGTATGTTAGATTCAATACTGACCAAGATATTAAAAGAAGTGTTTCCTGTAATCCACCACTTATCAAGAAACCACAGCTTGATCCTAGAGAGTTGGCTAATAATAGACTGATCTCAAATCTATCATTTATGTAAAATATGCTAGAAAAGGTAGTGTCCTCCCAACTATGTTAATTTAAAAAAATATATAATTATATGAAGAATTTCAGTCAGGATTTAGGCCCCATCATAGTACAGAGACTGCAATTATCAGAGTTCAAAATTACTTGGTCTTATCATCTGATCGCAGCTGAATTTCTCTTCTAGTGCTTTTAAATCTTAGTGCTGCCTTCAACACCATATATCACAAAATTATTTTGGATAGGCTTGTGAATTTTGTTGGCATTTGTGGACAGGCATTAGCTTGGTTTGGGTCCTATTTATCTGACTGCTACTACTTTGTCTGTGTAAATGAGGAATTTCCAGATCAATATAAATTTAAGTATGGAGTGCCTCAGGGATCATGTTTAGGGCATCTCCTTTTTTCCTTTTAAATGCTTCCCATGGGAGTCATTATCAGGAATGTGGAATTAGTTTTAACTGTTATGGTGACAATACATACCAAAAAAAACTTTATACTTCCTCGATACCAATGAAATTTCACAATTCTCCAACTAAGCAGAGTTTATCGATGATATCAAAGATTGGATGGCTAGAAATTTACTTCTACTCAATTCCGACAAAACACAGGTACTAATTATTAGACCAAAAACCTCTAAAGATTAGACGTTAAAATATAATTTGACTCTTGATGGATGTACTGTCACATCGTCTTCTACAGTGAATCTTAGAATCCAAGATGGCGGCGCGGTAGCACGCAGCGGACACTCCGGATCCACAATGGTGCTATTTTTGTTAAAAAAGCCCGACTTTTGCAACACATGGACATCGGAGCAAGCGGTGTTCGTGTCTACCATCGCCAGACACTACTGAAATATAAGACTCATGCAAAAACCAAGCTGCATGATGACCTGCAGGAGGCGCTACGCGTACTCGGCTTGCTGCGGAGACCAGGCCTCCAGCCCTCGGCGTCACCTGATGCCGGTGGCCGGGGAGAGGACGCCGTAAGCGGTGTGCGAGAAAGCGGAAGCGGAAAGAGGGTGGGGGTCCATGCTAGGCTAAAAACAAACCCTAGCCGGCCGGCTCTCCCGTCTATCCTGCTCTCAAATGTTTGCTCCCTGGACAATAAACTGGACTATATCCGACTCCAGCAGGCTACGCAGCGTGAGTTTAGAGACTGCTGCGTCTTTGTTCTCACGGAGACGTGGCTCAGCGACAGAGTTCCGGATGCCGCCATTCAGCTAGACGGGCTCGCCTCATTTCGTGCCGACAGAAATACAGCTCTCTGCGATAAGACTCGCGGTGGTGGCTTGTGTGTTTACATCAACACGGAATGGTGAAGAACTCTATGCTAGTCTCTAGTTACTGTTCATCGCTGTTGGAGCTTGTGACTGTTAGATGCAGACCTTTTTATCTACCACGGGAATTCACCACTGTTTGCATAACCGAGTTTACATTCCCCAGCTAACGCTAAGGAAGCGTCTGTGAACTGTATGGGGCTATGAGCTGAACTGCAGAACGCTCACCCCGACGGACTGTTTATTGTCGCCGGAGATTTCAACCATGCAAATCTCAAGACAGTGCTCCCTAAATTCCATCAGTATGTGGACTTTGCAACGAGAGGGGCTTAACGCGCTTGATCTTGTTTACACAAACATCCCAGGCGCTGCACCAGGTGGAGCCCGCCCCCACCTCGGCTACTCAGACCACATCTCTGTTATGTTAATTCCAGCATACAGACCGCTCGTCAGACGCACAAAACCGCTTCAGAAGCAGGTGAAAACCTGGCCAGCAGGAGCCATCTCTGCTCTTCAGGACTGTTTTGAGTGTACTGACTGGCACATGTTCAGGGAGGCTGCAACATATGGCGATTCTACCAACTTGGAGGAATACACAGCATCAGTGACCAGCTACATCAGCAAGTGCATTGATGATGTCACTTTCTCCAAGACCATCACCACACGCTCCAACCAGAAGCCGTGGATGACTGCGTGAGGTGCGACGCTGCTGAGGTCCCGAGACTCCGCCTTCAGAGGAGGCGATAAGGCAGCCCTAAGAACAGCTAGGGCCAAACTGTCATGGGCAATCAGAGAGGCAAAGCACGCACACGCCCAGAGAATCCACAGTCACTTCCAGGACAGCGGTGACACGTGGCGCATGTGGCAGGGCATCCAGGCCATCACCAACTACAGGACAAGATCAGTTGCCTGTGACAAAGATGCCTCCCTTCCAGATGCGCTGAACGACTTCTACGCTCGGTTTGAAGTGCAGAACGACGTGATGGCGAGGAAGTCCACCCCTCCTCCCAACGACCAGGTGCTCTGTCTTACCACGGCAGATGTGAGGAAAACTCTACGTAGAGTCAACCCACGGAAGGCTGCTGGACCAGACAACATTCCTGGCAGAGTGCTCAGAGGATGTGCAGACCAGCTAGCAGATGTTCTTACCGACATCTTCAACATCTCTCTGAGCAGCCCATCCTTCCAACGTGCTTCAAGGCCACCACCATCATCCCCATGCCAAAGAAGTCTTCAGTGTCCTGCCTCAACGACTACCGTCCCGTCGCGACTTACACCCATCATCGTGAAGTGCTTCGAGAGGCTCGTCATGAGGCAGATTAAGACCCAGCTGCCCCCTCACTAGACCCACTGCAGTTTGCGTGATCGTTCAAACCGCTCAACGGATCGATGCCATCACCACAACCCTCCATCTGGCCCTCACCCACCTAGACAATAAGGACTCATACGCTCGAATGCTGTTCATAGATTTCAGCTCAGCATTCAACACAATCATTCCCCAGCACCTGATTGGAAAGCTGAACCTGCTGGGCCTGGACACCTCCCTCTGCAACTGGATCCTGGACTTCCTGACTGGGAGACCTCAGTCAGTCCGGATCGGGAACAGCATCTCCACCACCACCACACTGAGCACTGGGGCCCCCAGGGCTGTGTGCTCAGTCCACTGCTGTTCACTCTGCTGACTCACGACTGTGCAGCAATGCACAGCTCGAATCACATCATCAACTTCGCCGATGACACGACCGTGGTGGGTCTCATCAGCAAGAACGACGAGTCAGCATACAGAGAGGAGGTGCAGCGGCTGACTAACTGGTGTAGAGCCAACAACCTGTCCCTGAATGTCGACAAAACAAAAGAGATGGTTGTTGAATTTAGGAGAGCACAAGGTGAACACACTCCGCTGAACATCGACGGCTCCTCTGTGGAGATCGCCAAAGCACCAAATTCCTTGGTGTTCACTTGGCGGAGAACCTCACCTGGTCCCTCAACACCAGCTCTATCACCAAGAAAGCCCAGCAGCATCTCTACTTTCTTCGAAGGCTGAGGAAAGCACATCTCCCAACCCCCATCCTCACTACATTCTATAGAGGGACTACTGAGAGCATCCTGAGCAGCTGCATCACTGCCTGGTTTGGGACTTGCACCGTTTCGGACCGCAAAGCCCTGCAGAGGATAGTGAGGACAGCTGAGAAGATCATTGGGGTCTCTCTTCCCTCCATCAAAGACATTTACAAAAAACACTATATCTGCAAAGCAGCCAGCATTGTGGACGACCCCACACACCCCTCACACAAACTCTTTACCCTCCTCCCGTCTGGCAAGAGGTACCGAAGCATTCGGGCCCTCACGGCCAGACTGTGTAACAGCTTCTTCCCCAAGCCATCAGACTCCTCAATACTCAGAGACTGGTTTGACACACACGTGTCCTGAGTTGCACTTTAATTACTGTCACTTTATAACTGTCTGCTACCTCAATAACTGCTATGTGCATAGAACATTATCTCATAGTATGTTATGTTTACATTTTTAGAAACTGTCATCTTTTTGCACTACTGAGTACTGGTCGGCGCTGCACTGTCTATTGTCCTGTTCATTGTCAGAAATTTGTTGTACTGTCCTGTACTTTTTGCACATGTTTGCACGTGCACTTTATATAGGTATATGTAGGTTTTTTTTTTTTTATATAGGTATTTTATTTCGTTGTGTTGTCTCATGTGGCCATTGTGTTGGTCCTTTGTTGTTTTTATGTAGCACCATGGTCCTGGAGGAAAGTTGTCTCGTTTTGCTGTGTACTGTACTAACTGTATATGGTTGAAACGACAATAAAAACCACTTGACTTGACTTGAAGAAATTAAGTGTTATATTTGATAGAAATCTGTCCTTTGAAAACCACATTTCTAATGTTTGTAGAACAGCATTCTTCCATCTTAGAAATATCGCTAAGATATGACACATGCTCTCTGTTTCTAATGCCATAAAACTAATTAATGCATTCATGACCTCAAGAATAGGTTATTGTAATACATTACTGCGAAGATGTCCTACAGGAACCATAAATAAACTTCAGTAGGTACAAAATGCAGCAACTAGAGTGCTGACTAGAACCAAGAAATATGATCATATCAGCCCAATCTTAGTGTCGCTACATTGGCTACCTTTTAAATTTCATATTCATTTTAAAAAACTTCTAACTACTTACAAAGCCTTGAATGGTCTAGCTCCACAGTACTTATGTTACTTTCTATTACGCTATATTCCATCACTTCCACAAAGAGGTAGATCATTTTCTTATTTGGCTCCAAAACTATGGAATAGTCTTCCGAAGATGGTTCAGGACTCAGACACACTAGACTAAAGATTTATCTTTTCAGCCAGGCATACACCTAATTTATCTATCAACTCAAAGTTCTGCTGCATTAGTTAGGTCTCCCAGAACCGGAAAAAAAATCTCATATTCTATAATCCTGTTTTAAAGCGAATGGCATCTACGCTAATAATATTCTTTTGTTAATCTGTCTTAAATTTGGGATACATATCCTGAGGTTACCAGAGCCTGCCAGATCCAGCTCTGGTCCTGCATGATGTCCGATTCCATTCCTGCCTGATGTCCGACTCGGGTTCTGCCTGATGTCCGACTCCCACTACTACGTTTTGCTGAGTGAGGACAACTAACTGCACCCTGTGCCAGCTAGACATCACTTCAGTCTACTACGATGGACTTCACAGCACCAACCATCAGACATGGTATACTTCACTGGACACTGCCTGAAACTTGGACTAAAGATGGACTCCACCGGAAATAAATCTGCCACAACCTTACAGTCGAACTGCAGTGCACCTTAATGACCTCGGCCTGCATCACCTTTGTCAAAGGATGGACTACACTCTTAAAATGGAATACGCAGACATTAAATTAATTGCAGACTTTATCAGCCAATGCATCTGTTTGCACTTCCACAGTTAATTAAGAATGTAAATTCTTAAAAAGACTTTAGTCATTAATCTTACAGTTAATACAATATATTTTTGTTTAAACACTGGCCCCTAACACTTACTTATTTTACTCATTTTAAATCTTGACTTGTACTACACATGAATAACTAATATTGGCATTATATTCATGCTGTTTAACCAGAGGTGAACTGGCCCCCACAGTGAGCCTGGTATGTATAACATAAAACTTTCGGATTATTTGTCTACGCCAACACTGGATTGACGCGTTGTTCTCTCTCCCGTCTGGAGGTTGTGTGGCCGTTTTTATGCTGCTCTCCCCATGCTCACAGAAATTAGAGACAGGTGTTAGACATAATTTGGCTCAGGTGCAAGCGTCCTTACCGTTTTCTCCCCCGGACAGGCGCTTGACCACGCCCCCACTGCCACAGATTGAATTCCCTTAGCTGAGTAAAAAGCAATAGGATGCTCCCTTTCTCCTTATTTAGTGAATGACTTAACCTCCAGTGTGCTGTCTCTCTTCACTGGTCTCAGAACAGTTTTAAATGCATCCCTTTTTTCATCCTAACGCCAAATAAAGCCTCTGAAAACAATATTTTTCAGCATTTGGATGAACCCATTTATTCTCAATGTGCAAATATAGGATGCATTAATTATTAATGAATAGAATTTTATTGTACGGTGATAAAAAAATTAAACATTACAAGATGATAAATTACCCAAAGATGTGTAAGTGTTATTCAAAATAACTAACGTGTTTCTTTTGTTGTTGAGGAAATGCAATGCCAGGGTCCACATATGCGAATATCATGTTAATTAGAGCATTGACGTTTTTTAAATTTGGACTGATTTTGTAAAGTTTGCATTTCAAACGAAACTAGAGACTCTACTCTTTACAACCAAACAGGTTTCAAATGCTTTTCTTACTAGAGGCACTTTTGTTGGCACTGCGTCCGTAGGAGCACTTCAAGGAAATCAACGGCATGCTGTTATGTCACTTGATTCGGTGAGGCAGAAGTTAACCCTTAAAGACCATTAAACAGTATGAAGTGAACAGTATTCAGTCTGTTTTTATTCATTGAAATTATGCGTTGCGTATAGAAAAGCCAAAATGCAATGTCCACGCATGTGGATTCGGGGTCGCACAAGGTTAATTTTGAACAGTAGGGTACAATGGGGCTAAAGTCACCCCTTATGGAAAACTGGCTTTTTATGGTCACTAAGTGTTTCAAGATTAAAAATATATATTTTTGATTACATTTTTATTTTTTTAAGTGCCGAGGCTGCCATTGACACCAAACTAAGAGTGAAATGCCCCATGGGATTATGATGATATAGTGTAGATTTGGCAATATTTCAGTTGTAAAATATGTGCAGATACTTATGATACAGCTTAAGATGTTTTTCAAAGTAACAAATTAAGATAATGCTTATTTCAGAATAAGCCATTAAGAAAAAGGTGCACAATTCCTTGATAATTCCTTTTCCCTCTCTTTTAAATTTTACAGTGTTTTTTGGGGGGTTACGACACTGTTACAGGAAGTAACCCCCCCAGTTTAATTATTTCTGTTTCCCTCCCCTTGTCCCCTCCCTCGTCCAGGTTAGACGGGGATGACCTGCCAGCAGACGGGGCTTAGGGCACGCCCTCCCCCAGGGAAAGATGGGGGGGGGGCTGCGTCATGCTGGGGGCTCCCCAGCCTGAGAGAACGAGGGAGGAATGTGGCGGGGCGGCTATTATTTGTATTGTAAAGCCGGTTCTCGCCTCCTCCTTTCCATTGATCCCTATTATAATTTCAAAACATTGATCATATATATATATATATATATATATATATATATATATATATATATACTCTTTATAGAGATAGCTTATTTTGTGGCTTTTTTGTGTATGTAAGAGGGAGTGAGAAATAGAGTCAGAGAGGGAGAGAGATCGTTATAGTCGTACAAGAGAAAAGACCCTCCCCTGACCCATCATCAATTCCCCCGCCCTGGTAATTCAATGAAATCTATTGTTAATTCACACGGAAGGAGACTTCTGATTAACTGAGTCCTTGTGGACCACCAAGCTGCTCATCACACTCCCTTTAATTAGGACACAACATTCAGCAATGCATTTCTAGGAATTTCATTAGCATTCAAGTGGCCTTGATACCTCCATCCATATTTGGTCCCAAAGGACAACCAGACAGTGCTACAATCAATTGTGTCAAAGCAAAAGGGACTACAGGCTGCCACATGGGGTCAAATGCTGCCTGGACCAAAAAGATGGGATGTGGATATATATGCTTCCAGAAAGGGTTCCACAAACCCATATATGTTTATGATAAAACGTTTTGTTTAATTTTTTTGTAAATCAGCAGGTACTGTATATGTTTGCGGGAATGTGTGATTACTTGTGTATACATTTTCTTCGTTGTTTGTACCCTTGCCAATTCCTTGTCAACAGCATTTCAAATTTTTTCCTTGCACACAAGCTGTTGATTGTCAAGTGCATATTGTGAAGTGGCTACTTGAGTAAAAAAACTTGAGCAGTATCAAATGTGCAGATATCAGGGGGATATTTATTTGGGATAAAGAAGGGGTTAATTAATGACTAATAATTCATTTACAAATGCCTTATAAATAATGTATAGGCGGTTCAGAAACCATGCATTAAAAGAGTGTGACTTTCATACAATACTTGCCAAAAGTAAGCTATTTTACCTCAGATGTTATAACTGCTTAATAACACACATTCAACATTAGTAACAAAAAGTTTGGTATAACTTAACACATTGTCACTATGCTATATATTATTTACTGTATGCTGTGAATGAGCATGAAGACTTGAAAACGTTTTGCAAAGGAATTTAGGTACAGTATCTAGGACTGTAAGTTGGAGTACTATGAGTAGCACCACCACAAGTGAGTCAAAATATTACAGTATTTAAAATAAACTCAAAGTGAACTGTAGCAAAATGACAATCCCTCCTTTTAATCTCACTATTAAAAACTATTTTTGCTGCATTGTTACGTGTCATTTTATGGTTTTGATCGATGTAAGTATGAATAACTGTATTTATTAAGCATTTATAACACGCAAAATTTTCATTATTTGGCACGTATTGCATGAAAGATGACCTTTTTATTAATGTTGTTATAACTGCATATCAATGATGTATGATACATTTGTAAATGACCTATTAGTCATTAATGAACCACTTTATGAACCACTTACAAAGGGAACATTAATTTAAAGTGTTACCAGGTGTCTTTTAATTTCCTTCCCAGCAAAGGTCTGAACTTACCGTGGTCCAGGAGCCCTTACTGTATCTTGGGTGGCTATGAAATGAAATATGCAATGTGTGTTTAAAGAATATTTATTTTAATTATTTTAAGAATATATGTAATTCTTTTCCTTGATAAAACAAACAATGCTAATTTTGAACATTTAAAATCACAGTCTTTATTTAGCAAAGACTGGGCCTTACTGCTGTCACACAATGGAGCCTGTGCATTTTAAGTCTAGACGTTCAGTGCAATTCATGCCATTAAGAAAACACAGTTTTCAGACACCATAGGCATAGCACACAGAGGTGGACAAAGTACACCTATAAAGCACAGATAATTTCAAGATTTCACGAGAAATGAAAAGTTTACATAACTCAATATGCTTCCACAGGTTGGACTGCAAGTTTTTGAAGGCTTTGGTTTGTTTTAGGTAAACAAAGCAAATATTTAAAACTAAACGAATCTTTAACATTCTCAGAAAACTGGAACATATTGTCTAAGAATGGCCATGGGTGTGCGCACTGCGCCAAGGAACCGCCATCTTCCCTTTTGCCATTAGATCAGTGTTAAAAAAATGCTGGGAAATCATTGAACTTCATGGCACATGAACCTACAAGAGTGATTATTGATAGGCTGTCATGTTTTAAAGAAAAAAAGTATTATGTAGTGGAGAGAAAAGTACGATATTTGTCTTTCAAATGTAGTGAAGTTGAAGTCACAAGTTTCTAGAAAAATATAATACTCAAGTAAAGTACAGATACTCAATTAAATGTTTTTCGTTACTGTCCACCACTGATCATACATTACATGACAGTCAACTAATAATACCAATTGACATTTTAAAAACATGTTCACGCATGAAAGCCAGAGCCAAGTAGGTCTAATACCAAGAAAAAGCTCTCTAATAATATTTGCGATTTAAATTTTGCTTGCAATACATTTTGTTTCATCAGGGTAAACGGTTACACTGAATACTCAAACAGCCTAATTTACACTTAGAAAACTCCTGATGTTGCTATAACAATGCAAAAAGCACTTTTTAGCTTGAAGTGAAAATCAGTCCTCATTTCCTTTAATTAATCAATCACACGATCATGCGGAACATCTCAGGTTTTTAAATCCATAAGGATCTCTTTATCAAAGGTCAGTGACATCCATCTCATCAGCAAGATCTTGCGGTCTTCGCTTTCAAATTACATACATCACTTAAAGCATGATTGCATCACTCAAGGCCAGCTAGAAGGCATGGACTGGGACATATCCTAAAGACCACACCCACAAGAACAAATAAATCAATCTGATTGGCTGATGAATCTGACAATCTGACTATAGATGCCTATTCACTTGCAATGTTGAGGGATTCTGTGGAAATTCTGAAGGCCTGATGGGGTGGAGCTCAGACTCGCGCTCTGCTTCGGCTAAGGAGCATGGCTTCCTGCATGCGATTTGTGAAAAAGTTGTCACACTTTGGCAAAGACATAGACAAAAAGGTCAATGAGATTGAAAGGATAAAAAAATATTTTGTTATTAGGCATGTTACGCCAGCAGAGAAGGCTTTGCTGGCCCTGAGAAATCGCCACTGATGTATATACGGTTTTGAAAAGATGGATTTGTTGGACTTTGTATAGCACATAGAACACTTATCCAAACACTGCTATCATGCAAAGGCCAAGCTGGTGAAACTGTTTGTCCTACAAACACCATGTGGTGACTGGTTTTATCTTAAGCCATATTGCTTGTTCCTGGGATTGACAGGAATGCACATTTTACAGATTTTGGTCAAGGCAGTATTCCAAGTGTTGAGCAACTGTCTCTGAAGGTAAAAGTCCATAGAATATGCCAGTGTCACTAACAGAATACTGTCAGGAATGTCAAACTACAGGCAATAAATCATGTCTGGTATGAAGAAAAGCTGTTGGCTTGAGGAAAAACAGAACTGGCATGCATGACCTCTGCAGCCCCACTATAATCATGTTGGAGAATACAAGTCTGTGTGCTGAGAGCAAATGCAGCATCTCTCCATATTTTTCTGCACCCTTTCTCAGCACACACATTGCTACTATGCCCTACAAAGGCAAAACACAGACACTATGTCAATGCTGAAGAAAAATGCTTTCAAAGTTACATATTTTTATAGGTTTAGTGGCAGTAAAACAAATCATTAATTTATGTAGAAATTAACATTAAACAAACATATTAAGTATTGTTCATTGTTCACACTTATTGGCTGCTTTTCCTTATTATTTGGTCCAAGTTATCAATACAATTTTATGTTAGTTTTATAATGAAATAAATTAATATGGTGGCACAAATATAATTTTGTCTACAAAACTAATTTCAACCATTTAAGTGTACACCTTCAGATCAAAAGATTTTTAAGATCATGAGAAACATTTCAGTCAAGTGTTTCAAAAGTGTTTCATCAAGTGTTTTATTAGGTTCAACTGTACATCTACTTACTCATGTGATTATCGAATCAGCTAATCATGTGGCAGCATTGTAATGTATAAAGTCATGTAGATATGGGTCAGGGGCTTCAGTTAATGTTCACATTAACCATCAGAATGGGGAAAAAATTATCTCAGTGATTTAGACCATGGCATGATTGTTGGTGCCAGATGGGCTGGTTTGAGAATTTCTGTAACTGCAGATCTTCTGGGATTTTCATGCACAACAGTCTCTAGAGTGTAAAGAGAATGGTGAGAAAAACAAAAAACTTCCAGAGAGCAGCAGTTCTATGGGTGAAAACAGCTTGTTAATGACAGAGGTCAGAGTAGAATGGCCAGACTGGTCCAAGCTGACAGGAAGGTGAGAATAACCCAAATATACACACGTTACAACAGTGCTATGTAGAAAAGCATTTCTGAACACACAACAGTTAGAACATTGATTTGGATGGGCTGCAGCAGCAGAAATCCCCTCTGGGTACCACTACTGTCAGCTTAGAACAGGAAACTGCGGCTGCAGTGGGCACAGGCTCACCAAAACTGGATAGTAGACAATTGGAAAAACATCGCCTGGTCTGACAAATCTGGTTTTCTGCTGATGTACACAAATGAAAGGCTCACTGCAGCCTCATTTTTCTGTTCTTGGCTGACAGAAGTGGAACCCAATGTGGTCTTTTGCTGTTGTAGCCCATCCGCCTCAAGGTTTGACATGTTGTGCATTTCTGATGCAATTCTGGTCACTACAATTGTACAGATGTTTTATCTGAGTTACGGTAGACTTTCTGTTTGCTCGAACCAGTCTGGCCATTCACTGTTGATCTCTGGTATGAATACATTTATCAAATGACTGTGTACTGCATAAAGCTTTTGTCACGACATAACACAGACACAGGCGGCAGGTTGAACCCAGTTGCGGGAGCTTTATTGAAGACGATGCTTTTCAGATAAATCAACAGTGATAAAAGGGATTGGTAATTTAGCTTGGAATGACAGAGTTCGTGTTTCCAGGGAGAATGCTGCAGGATAGCCACTCGAAGGAAGAAGATGAAACCTTGTGACGTCGAGGACGAGGGATTCGAGGGCATGAATATAGCTTCACGTAAGAATTCCAACAAGCATGTAATTCTGAGAGATCCTTAGACACGGATAGAGTGGCAGGGTGAGTATTTATAGAGGTGAGGCAATTGTGTGATGGATTGGGATCAGGTGTAAGTGATTAGTAGTCTGGTTAGAGAATGAAGTGTGGATTGAGAGGGGGTGTCCGGTGTGGATATGAATGTTTTACTCTTATTGCTGTTATTGTAATTGTTGTAACTTTTAGTTCTTTGTCGTATGGATAATATTCAGAGCTCATACTCCTAATATGTTGTTTTTGGTTATCACTGTCAGTTTCATTTGTTGATGTTTCTAAAAGCCAAATTCATATTGTGGAAGAACAATACTTTTTCCTCCTGGATGAACTAAATACCCTAGGCATTTATACTATGAGCGGCATCTTTTTAAAATAGTTTGTTAAGGGTGAAATCAAGGGGTTTAACGTACTATTCCAGTCACGGAAGTCATAGTCTCCATGCATTTGTCGTGGACATGCTGTCTTTGTGGAGTTTGTGTTGTGAATCACATAAAAAAAGAGTACTTCTGCACAATTTCGTAGAGACTGGCTTCATCATTTTCTATTTTTAACAATAGTAATCTAGGTAACTACTTAGCTAGTTTGTGCGATTGTAAATAAAAAAACGTCACATCTAAACCATTCTCATGATTTGCTTTAACCAATCATCAACGCTCTTCGACTAGCCTAGTTCTCATAGGTCAAGAATTTCAGAGATGTGTGCAAACAGGAGAAATGGTGTATGAACACCTTGGCAGAACAAAAACATCCCAGCATTACATCATAAAAAAAAAGCCTGTTCGCCCAGTATATATAAATTAGCCTTAATATCATTATAAAAAAACATTCATGAACTATGTATTTTTTTGTGGGGACCCCCAGGCCCGTTGGGGCTCTAAGCATCTGCATACAGGACAAGCCAGCTGTGGTGGTAGTACACACATCTAAATACATTTTAGCCATCTAGACACACTGCCGTGCCTGTAACAAGGATGCTTAACCCAGCTCATATTTATTAACCTTCCAACTCTAATTAAGACCTGAAGCAAGGTCTCCATAGATTTTACAGAACATTATAGGAAAGCAAGGTATTCTATTGTACCCGGAGAAGACTATCAGTTAGGAGTCCCATTCATCTCAATGGGAGTTGCTCGGCTGTCACATGACTTCCCTGGAAGAATACGACCTGTATGCTGCAATATTTGCTCAAGGGATCTCAGATCTGGACACATAAATGTTTGAGCCATTCACGGAAATTTCACTTTAAAAGCCAACATTTACAGCCTTTTAATGGCTCCTTTATAACAACATCAATACCATTGCTGATGTAATGATGTGTAAAAGAAAGAGAATTATGTTATTCATTTTATTTCAAACCTAATGCAGTCTGGCTGCTCCTCTTTGATTTTCCATATAGGTTATGGTCAAGTCATATGAGACTTGTTAATGAGCAAAGAGAAACTAAATAATTATAAACATCCTGACAACAACATTTACCATGAAAGTGTCTCTGTGGTCCCAAAACTATGGACAAAAACTAGACAGTAGTAACAGGAGTATAAAACACTATTTTGTCCTGACAGTGCAGTGGGGCTCTGGGGCAATTCATGCATAAATTTGCTCCACTAGCATGTAAGATTCTCTGGATATCTGCCATGGCTGCACAGAGGAGGCACACTGCTTTTAATCCTGTGGTGTCAGTGTATGTATCTGTCCTGCTACATGTGTAACATCCTCAGGCAAGATTCAGTGCTGTGTGTTTAGGCTGTGGATAGGCTCTCTATCACTGACTCAGGACACACTTACCACCTCCTGTGAGAAGCTGCCATCAGTCTAACAAATCACTCAAATATCTACTCAAATATTTTCCCTTACGAAAATCGAGAGTTCATTGATCATTTTCGCATGCAAATGAGCTTTGCTGCAAACTTGCAATAAAATGTCCATTTGTTTGTTGGAGGTTCACCACTACCGACGCAGTAGTAGAAGGTGAACCTGCAAACTTCTGGCAAACATTTGTGGCAAATCAAAAGCTAATTTTCATGTGAAAATAATGAGCAAAAAAATGCTGTTAAACTAGTTTAGATTTTTTGCTGCTATGCTGTCTATGTTAAAAATCTATTTAACTACAATTTTTTTAAAGAAATACAGGGCAAATGTTCATGTGAAAAAGCATCCTGAATCCTTAAGTTATTTTTAAATTTTTTTATTATAGCTCTGTTCCAAAACATAGTGAGCTACCTCACTGCCATCTGTATATTGCCTGCATAAACAGCTGTCCTCTAAGGCAGCATTCTAACCATCATGGAACTTCATACATGACTCTAAGAAGGCAGCAGTTCACATGCCTAATGTTTTCAAAAGAGTTTGATGTTAGCATGTTGCTAAGCTAATAGCATAATACTCTAATAAGCATAAAAACACATAGCACATATATAATATTGGGTAAAACAATCTATTTTAATTACAATTAAAAAAAAATTATCAGTACTTCTCACTACTGAATGCAATATAAGTATATGTCTAGTTTACAGTTTCTCTCAAACTCATCCAGAATCTCAGATTTTCTCTGTGAAGAAAGCTGCTTTTGAATATGAGATATAATGTATCTAAGGAAGCAGTTTATTTATGATTTTGGAACCTTTTGGAACAATCTTCATATTGGCAGTGTAGCTACTGTATGATGCCTTAAAATGTTGCCTCTGTAGGCAGCTCACTAGGTTTTGTTTCATGTGATTCATCCTTTGTGCTGTTACCGAGGGTAATATAGAGTTTCTAACTAATAGACTATATGCAGTTTATTTGTCTGAGAAAACATGCTGCCTATGATAATAGTAGGTGATAATAGTTAAAAATATAAATGTACATGGACAAGATGACTTGGGAGTTTATTGTTATCAGTTATAACCAACCACATTAATTATGTGTATCATGAATTTATAATGTTCTGAGTGCACAAGTTTTCTAACCTACTCCCCATTCTCAACTTGTAATTAATAAAATAATAATCTGTGGTAGGTTTAAAAGTCTCACAGAATTATCTTTACAGCTTCAAATGATTGACAAAGGTTTAGTTTCACATATGAAATAGCATAAAGTATATAAAGGCTATTTGATGACTATTTGATATGAAAAACAAAGTCTATTTCTCAGTCACAAAGTCACATTTCAGCTTGCTGGATAAGTAACAAAGAGACATACCTAGCCATGACAGCTAAGTGCAATGTGTAATTTGAATAATTAAAAATTACTGGAGGCTACCATGCTGAGCACATCTCCTGCCTTGATGTGATCACTCTATGAGATGTGTGCCATGTGTGATTTTGCCTTGTGTGCCAGTTGTGCAGGAGCATTGTTTTAAATGAGAAACCTTAGGCTGACGTGAAGAGCACCTGAATTTTATAATTGTAAAAGTATATGTTGGGGTATGATTTTAATTTAATTTAAACTCGGTAACGACACAGGTTTGATGTCTGTATGTGTCCAGTATTTTAGATCTCCTTGAATGTCACTGACTTCATACAGGATAAACATTAATTTTACATTGCTTGTAACAAAAAACTATTGTATGGTTTGGAATACTATAATAGTATAGCTGTAAGGGGGTTAAGATGGGCAAGGAGGAGGCGAGAACCGGCTTGTCAATATAAATAATATTTAATTAAACTCAAAACCAAAACACACAAACATAAACACACACATGATGGACATGCCCGTAATTCTCTCTCTCTCGAACCGTCGTCACTGACCGCCTTTGTCCCTCGCGCGCCCCATCAGGCCGATTGGGGACCGGGCGTGCGACAGTCTAGCCCGGCACCGCCCGGCATCCCTCCTCCCTCCCGGGTTTTCGGCACCAATGTAAGGGGGTTAAGATGGCTGTCGCTGACTTCCTCTCCAGAAATGGGAGGGGAGTGGTAGACAGGCCAGATGGCGCCCCGGCCTGAGTTGGGCGGTGGGGGTATGTGGCAGCGGGGACGTGGTGCGCCCGTCCGAGGGAGAAAGCGGTAAGGGCGCTTGCACCTGAGCTAAATTATGTTTAACACCTGTCTCTAATTTCAGTGAGCATGGGGAGAGCGGCATAAAAATGGGCACAGAACCTCCAGATGGGAGAGAGTACCACGCATCAATCTAGTGTTGGCATAGACAAATAATAAGAGATTTATGTTATGCAGAGAAGTTTTGTTTTGTTCTGTTCATAGAGACGTAAAGTGTGTAAAATATTGCTGTGGTTATTAAAAGAACCCTTACTTCTGAAGAGCTCTGCGTCTTCGTTCCATCCTTATTGTCAGACCTCTTCACAGTAGCTTTTGTTTAATATTTTTTTTAATAAATATTTGTGGCTGTACTTTTATCTGATTGTTAGGTCTTTTTTATTTGTAACAGAGTTTGTATTTTCAGGGCAAAGAGTCTGGCGGTCACGTGATTATTTGTATTACTCCTTTAGCATCAGACAGATCATAAACAAAAAGGGCTCTTTGTGGCCAAATAAACACACAGGCAAGTCAATGAGAGTTCACATCAATATTTCTAGTCACACACACACAGCAGACTCTATCTCTGCTTTCTCTTTCTCTTCTGACTGATGCGTCTGTTGGCCTTTTCAGGTCTCCTTCCGCCATCACTATAACAAGAGACAGGTGTTCCCCTTCTGTCACTCACTTGACATTGTGTCGATGTGGTGACACTAGGGGTTGCTCTTGAGAGACCCGACCACCACCCATTCTTTGAGAAAAGGCCAATGAGAACTGGCGAGGCGAAATGCCACTCCCTCGGACACACAGGTATAAAAGGAGCTGGAATGCTAATCCATTCAGATTTTTTCTTTGGAGCCGAGCGGTTGCAGCGAGCTGAATACTACTGCTGTTCCATTCACCTCTTAAGTGAAGGTCAGATGATTGTAAACGATCTCTCTCTCATCGCACCACCTTCCTCAGTCGGCCTTTATCCCTCTCAGAGCCTTAATTAGCCTCTTCCCTGTAACAGTCGCCAACTGTGTGCGGAGATCACGACCCTTCTTCGCAAGGGCGCGATAGAGACTGTCCCTCCAGCCAAGATGGGAAAAGGGTTCTACAGCCCTTACTTCATCATGCCAAAGAAAGGTGGTGGGTTGCGGCCAATCCTGGACCTGCGAGTTCTGAACCGGGCCTTACACAGACTCCCCTTCAAGATGCTGATGCAGAAACACATTTTGATGTGCGTACGGGATCAAGATTGGTTCGTGGCGGTAGACCTAAAAGATGTGTACTTTCACGTTTCGGTTCTGCCTTGACACAGACCCTTCCTACAGTTTGCCTTCGATGACCAAACGTATCAGTACAAGGTCCTCCCCTTCAGCCTGTCCCTGTCACCTCATGTCTTCACGAAAGTCGCAGAGGCAGCTCTTGCCCATTAAGGGAAGTGAGCATCCGCATACTCAACTACCTTGAAGGCTGACTGATTCTAGCACACTCTCAAGTGCGACCCCTAGTGTCAATATATCGACACACCATCTCGTTGCCTCCATCAGGGAATGGAGGCTACGACAGTAACTGTTATGTTTATTCTGTTGGTTCATGTTTTCATGTATTTTATTTTTTTTAATCTAGTTACTGTTTTTCCCCTGTTCATGTGTCTTGTTTTCATTGGTTCCATGGGTGATTATTTTACTTATCATGTTTGGAAAGATAAACTGCACTTGGGCTCTACACTTCATGTGATTGTCTTCGTCCTTGCCAGCAATGTTACAGAATACTCGACCAAACAACATGAACCAAGCAGTTGCACTTCTGCAACTTTACCAGGGGAATCGTCACCACCATTGTGTCCTTGAGCAAGGCATTAACTCCAGGTTGCTCCGGGGGATTGTCCCTGTAATAAGTGCACTGTAACTTTGGATAAAAGTGTCTGCCAAATGCATAAATATAAATTAAAATGTAAAAGTGTTTCTAACCAATTCTATCTTAGCAACTATTATAATCTGCCATTTCTCTAACAAGAACATGTTCTTTTCCAGTGAGAGTCTACAGGAGTGATGTGTGTTTCAGAAGTTTTGAGCTAAATTTTATAGAAATATTTTTTTTTTTTTTTGTTGTTGAAAAAATAAAAATATTGTTTGCTGGGTTACTTGTAACAGTGACATTAGGTAAAGAGGATACACAAAGTTTTCTTACTTAAAAAAACATTTAAATAAATCATTGGTTGAAGCTTTTAATCTTGTACTTTTACACTTGATAATGTCACACCGCTGAAGCCAAGGAGAGTTATGGGTGTTTCACATCCTTGGTTAAATGACGTCACCTGCACTCTCAGACAAGAGTGCAGAAAAGCTGAGCGGAAGTGGAAACAAAACAAGCTTCCGGTCTCTTATGACATTTTAAAGGAGTGTTTATCTAACAATCAGAGAGCGGTAAAGAAAGCGAAATCTACGTCTCTGATAACACAATAAACCAAAACTATTGTTCAAAACAGTTGATTTGGTTTTAAACCCAACTAGAAATACATTTCTGGATGCCACCCAAGAGACCTGTGAAACATAAACTTATTTACTCACACAATTTAGCAGATTAAAGGTGCTATTTTACCTTGACAATTTGATCAACCACTAATACCTTCCCCATCAAGCTCCCTGACTCACTTACAACCAGTTTAATCAGCACAGTTAGCATATGTAATATCTAAGATGAAGTGTTCCAGTTACAAACTGGATTTTCTTTCTCCACACCTTCTCATGACTATCAGTTCCAGTGTTACAGCTATAATTAACAGCTCATTGCTATAATTAACAGCTCTTTGGTAACTTTTTTTGGATCTGGCAATACATAACATTTACAGACCAAACTGCCTTTTATTTCCAAGATTTTGAAGAGAGTTGTTTATTTGCAGCTCTACTCCTATCTAAATATATTTAACATTTTAGATAGGGTCTGGTTTCAGACACTTGCACAGCACTGAATCTGCATTGTTGAAGGTCAATAATTATATTTTTTTCTCCATAGATTGAGGTTCACCTGTTGTCTTAGTTTTACTAGATCTCAGTGCCACATTCGACACTATTGACCATAATATTCTTCTCAATCGTTTAGAATGTATCATAATCTTTGGTTACTTTTGTCAAGGGTATTGAACAATCATATTCTTACCCAAATCAGGGTTCTAAGCATCAAACATCACAAATGATGCTCCATACCAATGGCATCTAGGGTATGGGCTTCCAGTGGTTTTCCCCCTATCTAAAAGAAAGTAAGTTTTCTGTAAATTTAGGTAATTTTTCTTCTATGTCAGCTCAATTCCAGTGTGGTGTCCCTCAAGGGTTGATTTTAGGGCCCTTGTTATTTTCCCTGTAAATACTTCCTCTGATGTGATACCACATCATAACACTGTTATGCTGACGATTACCAATTTTAATTCCCAGTGAGTGTAGACAAGAATTGTTCATCTGAGACTGCCCTAAATTGCATCAAAGATATTAAACATTGGCTGGCAAACAATTTCTTACAATTAAATGAAAGCAAAACCGAAATTCTGATTTTAGGTTCTTCCATGTCCTGCTTCCCTGGCCTGGTTGCTCAGTTAGGTCCTCTGTTGTCAAATGGAGTCTGGGAGTGATTTTAGACTCTCAATAAGCAGATCAGTGCTTTTGTCAAAGGTAGCTTTTTCAAACTGAGATCTATTGCTAATATAAACATTTTCTTTCCCATAAAAAATTGGAAATTGTGATCCACTCACTTATTACATCAAGGTTAGAATATTGTAACTCATTGTACATTGGTCTGCTCCAAACTGCATTACCCTGCCTACAGCTAGTTCAAAATGCAGCAGTTACGCTTTTAACATGCTCAAGAAAGATAAATGTGCACATCCTGTGCATGTCTTTACTTCAGGAAGGGCTGAAGAGACGGCTGTCTCCCTTTATCCTGAAAATGTACGTGGCTGCCATAGAAGCACACCATGATACACTGGACGGGAGACACTCACACATCATGATACCGTGGGTAGAAGTGACACTTGCGGGTTATCTCTTGTCTGGATCAGCATCATCTCTCACAGAGACCCACTCTCCCCACAAAGCCGTGCAGGACCACCTCTATGGTTGTGGGGAAAGCTTATCAGGCTGCAGGTCAGGCTTGTGCTGCCCTGCACACTATGGCAGTGCTGCAGTCATACCAGGCTGACCTGTTGAAGGACCTGAGTGCAGGCAGTACGGTCGACAAGGAGTCATTTTTAGAGCTTCGTCGAGCCACGGATCTGTCGCTCCGGGCGACCAAACAGACGGCATGCGCCATTGTCCGGTCTATGGCTGCTTTGATCAGCACGGAGGGGCACTTATGGCTGAACCTGTCAGGCATCAGAGACAAGGACAAAGTCTTCCTTCTTGATGTCCCGATTTCACCTTCTGGTTTGTTTGGTGACTCTGTGAACACCGGTTCCAGGAGGCAAAAAGTCACGAGGAAGCTTTCGGCAAATTCCTTCCTCGCCGCACTCAGGGGGAGGGGCCTCCGGCCACCCAGCCGCGCCCCGGTCCTTCTAGAAGGGAGGCTCAAAAACAGAGCATGGCGAATCGCGCTCCCCCTCGTAGAAACTGGGGACCGGCTCGTCACCCTCAGCAGCCCCCAAAGCAAGACCTCAGGACTGTTATCTCCAGGAAGAGAATGTCCTGATGGTATTGCGCCCAGCCTTGTGAGGGTAGACCCCCCTTGGGACGGGCCACATGAGACATTCACCTGCACCTTCCTGATACCCCCACGAAACCTCTCCATTCCCACTGCCTCTGGTGTTTCGGGAGTTTGTGGTTTTCAGTGAAATATTGGGTGTTCCGTTGCTTCCTGCCATAGTCCAGGATGCGGAACACTCGACATCCACTCAACAGGAAGTGTCAAAATGTATACCCATCTCAGAGAACCTGGCAGCGGCGAAGCTGAAAACAGTAGGAAAAGGCTACATAATTTAATTTGTTCGCTGTCCTCCGCGTTTCAACGGCGTGGTTCCCACTAACGTGAAACCGGAACAAGCATGTCTACTGTGGAAAGAACTGCAACATCTCTTGGTCAAAGGGGCCATAGAACATGTTCCCCTTCCAGAGAGAGAGACAGGTTACTACAGCAGATAATTCCTGGTTCCCAAGATGGATGGGGGGTTGCATCCGATTTTAGACCTTCAAGGCTTGAATCGCTCAGTCAGGCGTTCAATTTCTAGATGCTAACCATCAAGACGTTCGTGTCTCAAATCAAACATCACAATTGGTTGGTCACGATAGATCTCATGGACGCATATTTTCATATAGAAATTCTGCCACAAAACAGGAAATTCCGGGTTCTTCCATTCAGCCTAGCCTTAACACCCCACACATTCACAAAGTGCATGGATGCAGCACTGGCTCCTTTGCAACTCCAGGGCATCTGCATTCTGAATTATATTGATGACTGGCTGATATTATCACAGTCACAATAACTGGCATTACAGCACAGGGATATCGTCTTAGCTCATCTGGTTTCTCTGGGTTTGAGGCTCAACGTCAAGAAAAGCGTCCTCTCTCTCACTCAACTACCTATCTGAGGATCGTATGGAATTCGATCATAATGCGGGCACAATCGAGACCATTCAGAACACCCTGTGCAAAGTCAGGCTAGGCCAAGGTTGCACTGTTCGTCAGTATCAATGAATACTAGGTCTCATGGCATCTGCATCCTCGGTGATCCCTTTGGACCTTTTTCACATGAGACCATTTCAGTTGTGGCTCAAAACCAGGGGATTTCATCCAAGGGCCAGCCCCTAAGGCTGATAAGGATTACGTGCCACGCGCTGCATACCCTTTCTATGTGGTTCAGACCCCGGGGTTCTCACTTTGGGACCCACTCTAGGTGCGTCTTGTCATCGCAAGCTGTTAACGACAGACGCCTCCCTGACGGGCTGGGGAGCGGTCTTAAGTTGTTGTCCAGTTAAAGGGGAATGGGAGGGTCATCAGCTTGACTCTCTCGAGTTGATGGCTGTATTTCTGGCCCTGAATTACTGAATTACTTCCTCCAGTATCTGAGAGGCTGCTATGTCTTGCTACGTGTGGACAACACAGCAGCAGTCTCTTACATAAACCATCAAGGAGGTCTACGGTCACGCCTGCTGAACAGACTGGCACGGCAGATTCTCCTTTTGGCCCAGGGCAAGCTCCTGTCAATCAGTGCAGTTTATATCCCTGGATGCCTGAACGTGGGAGCAGATTTATTGTACAGACAGAAAATACCAGCAGGGGAGTGGAAAATCCACCCCAAGGTAGTGGAACAAATCTGGTTGAGATTTTACAGAGCAGAAGTAGACCTCTTTGCCTCCCAACAAACAGCACAATATCCCCTCTACTTCTCTCTGAGTCACCCAGCCCCCCTGGGTCTGGACGCTATGGCACATACATGGCCCAGAATGCGCCTATATGCGTTTCTTCTGGTTTCTCTGCTCCCGGGAGTCTTGGCCAGAGTTCGCCAGCAAGGGTCCTGCCTCTTACTAATGCACTGCGTTGGCCGAACAGGGTATGGTTCTCGGAGATAGTGTCTCTCCTCAACGGCTCGCCTTGGGCCATTCCAGACAGGAGTGACCTTCTGTCTCAGGCACAGGGGACAATATTTCATCCCCGGGCCAAGTTGTGGAACCTTCATGTACCCTGAAGGGTACCAACTGAGGGACACTTGGCTTTCACCTGAAGTTATCGAGACTATTCTAAGTGCTAGGGCTCCCTCTACTAGAAGAAGTTATGCCAATAAATGGGGTGTCTTTAAAAGATGGTGCAGTGCACATAATGCAGTTCCAGTTAACTGCCAGATTGCTTCAGTTATGGACTTTCTTAAAATTATCAGCTGGCACATGCCCCACCACTCGGGGTTTATGTGGCCGCTCTATCAGCTTGCCACGCCTTGATTGATGGGATGTCATTGGGGAAACATCCTTGCTTTGTTCGTGGAGCCATGCGATTAAGACCTCCTGCTAGGAACAGGATCCCTTCATGGACTTAGCGATAGTCCTTGAGGGTCTGGTTGAGACCCCTTTGAACCTCTAGAGTCAGCGTCTGATAAACTTCTGACTCTCAAGATGCTTTTTCTTATGGCGATTACTTCTCTAAAAAGAATTGGGGATTTGCAGGCTCTCTGTCTTTCCATCCTGCTTAGATTTTGCCCTAGGAATGGCTAAAGCAATATTGCACCCTCATCCTGACTACCTGCCTAAGGTTCCTTTCTCGGCCGTATATCCGGTCACTCTTGAAGCCTTCTGTTCCCCGTCGTTTACAACACAAGATCAGGAAAGACTGAGTCCAGTGTCCAGTCCAAGACCTTCAGGTTTACGTCCATCAAACTAGCCAGTGGCGTAATTCAGGGAAACTATTCGTTTGTCAAGGGAGCCGTAACAAGGGGATGGCCACCACCAAGCAGACAATGTCACATTTGGTAAGGGACGCTGGCCTACAAGGCGCACGGTCAAGCTTCACCAGTAGGGATCAGGGCTTGCTCTACAAGAGGGATCACCTCCTCTAAAGCCTTGGCTAGAGGTGTCCCTCTGCAGCATTTTTGTAATGTGGCAGGCTGGTCCTCTATGCACATATTCATAAGATTTTATAGTTGGATGTTCATGCCACTCCGGGCTCTTATGTCCTTGTGTCAACATCACAAGCTCATGTCTGAGACCTCTCGTGCTCTTGTGAGCACAACTACACAACCATAAGGGGTCCAGACATCTGCAGTGCGTCTGCGTGGGTATTCTCATCCCCAAAGTAAATCAGCACAGCATCAAAGTGTAGCTTTTGATAGGGAACGTCTCGTGTTACTTAACTGTAACCACTGTTCCCTGAAAAAGCGGAACGAGATGCTGCGCTTCATTGCCTAACTGAGGATGCCCCAGGACTGCTCTTCAGACAAAATACCTGACGATGCATCTATGGTGCATCTATTTATAGCCCCTGTATCGGCGCATCATGAGGATGCCACCGGCGGAGGCTATAAATTGTAGTGAATTTCATTGACGTGTTGCACACATATTCACTACTGGGAACATATTCAGGGAACAGGGGTTAAAGTTAAGTAACCCGAGATGTTTCAAGTGCTTAATTACATATTTTTGGTTCTAAATGTAAATGAAATGAAAATCAGAGTTCTGTCTGTTAAGTTCATTATTTGTCCAGCTGGAGTCGCCAATTCACACACAGAGCAGTTAAAGAGTGCGTATGCACAAAGTGTGTCCGGACAGTGTGCAAATATTTAAAAAAAGTTATATTATAAATACCGAAATTGCTTACGCAACATTAATACATTAGGCCCCTGGACTGAAATGCCCTTAAATAGTGCCCACAAGGTAACCATTTCTCTGGTTGAATGAGCTCTCAAGTCCTCTAAAGGTCGCAACCTCAGACTATTATAACGTAATATAATTGCTTTCGCTACCAAATGAGACAGGCACTGTTGTAACATCCTCAATGCCTTAGTTCTTTCAATGTACAAACGTAGAGTATGAACTGGACATGGACAATTACGCCGCTTGTTTGCAGACTAGGAAAACTGCGGCGGGTGAAAAGCCAGCAAGTCCACCGGCTTACAGCTGAGAGTGGAGTCACTCACCTTATACACAAAGTCTGGATTCGTTTTAAGAGACACTCTCGACAAATCCACCACAAAGCACATACAAGTGTGATGTACCAACAAAGCATGGAGTTCAATAACTTGCTTCACGGTCATCAGAGCCAGAAACAAATATGCCTTTAGTGAAAGGATACTTTCAACAGGCTCAAAAGGAGGCTGAGAAAGCACCTTCAGAACCACTGACATATCCCATGATGGAACTAACGGTTTTTACACCCTGTTCAAACACCGAGTTCCCCTCATAAACCTGCAAACAAGCAGGTGTTAACCTATTGTACTCGAGTCAATTCCCACATGACAGGCCAATATGGCAGCAAGATAAATCTTGATGGTAGAAAAGGCCCTGCCTTTATCCAAAAGTTCCTTAAGAAAACAAAATATCCCCCACCGAAAAAAAAAATGGAACAATGTGTTTGTGTTCACACCACTGTTCAAACACACTACATTTACAATCTTATGTGGAGCACAATGAGGCAGCCCTCATGCTCCGAATCATTTCAATCTACCTCAGGAGTAAACCCATGACACTCAAATTTAGCCTCTCACAGGCCAAGCAAAAAGAGCTACTCTTTCCGGGTTGAGGTGAAATATTTCGTGCTTGCGACAGCATGTTCCTGCACAGCGGCCGTACAAGAGTTGTATTATTGTATTATGGTGGGGCAGTGGTGGCTCAGTGGTTGAGGCTCAGGGCTACTGACCAGAAGGTTGGGGGTTCAAGTCCCAGCACCACCAAGATGCCACTGTTGGGCCCTTGAGCAAGGCACGTAACTCCAGGTTGCTCCGGGGGGATTGTCCTTGTAATAAGTGCACTGTAAGTCGCTTTGGATAAAAGCATCTGCCAAATGCATAAATGTATTATGAGAGGCACTGGGGGAAGTGGTAACAGTACTCTCCTTAAACATTTTGTAAGAGCTGTGCAACATGAAACTCTTGTCCAGGATGTCCTTCTTCTCTTTCTCAGACAAACCTGACAAATCCAGCCACAGAGTACATTCGCCCACAACTGCAACTACCGCAGCTCTGGATAGCTCCTTTTGATGTGCGCAGGTTAAAATCCGCAATGACACAGATCTCCTCCCACAACGTGTTCCGGCACATGAGCTTGCAGTCGCCATTACAAAAACCTGAGCTCAAGAACATACCAGTTCCAGTTCACCACAACGTGTCACTCGATACAGTGTTAATTCCCAGATCTCTCCTTAATGTGGATGTTTTGGAAGTTTCCATAAGACCAGCCGATCTGCCACAACGTGCAGGAGAGGATAGATGCTATTAATGTTTTTAACTCTTCCGAAGAAATGCATAAACCCTCCTTGAGGCGCTGGTTTATGCCCGGAGAAGCAATTTTGATACAGCAGAAAAGTATATTAAATTCAACAGATAATATATTCAAAACAGCTGTGCTCTGTTATGCACCTGAATGGCTCGTCTAACGAACTCGTACGAACTGAGTGCAACCACTTCTTGCAACTCCTGCTGAGGATAGCTTCCAATAATCTTCATGGGGAAGAGACCAAGAATGTGAAGAGATGTGTTGTTATATAGGGGCTTCCTTATCACTGCTGTGATTGGTCTGTAATTCGCCTGAGGCGAATTCCCATAGTGAGATACCGAACTAATGTTATAACGAAAATTTTTTTAAAAATTAAACAAAGAAAGCTGTGGATTTCTTATGCATAAAACATAAGAGGCTGCAGATTTCAAGATGTCAAGTGTCTGTGTATTTATTTCAGGTCATTATCACATTCCTATACTATTTTGTCTGGTTTATAAATATCAAATAAATAAATTAGTAGTTGATTATATCACTGAAATAGACACTTTATACTCAGATCAAACATTGTAGGTGATGGTTTGCTTATGCCATTTGGTAGATTTAATTGCTGTCTTGATCATACAAATCATGGGGATATAATCCTTATAAACCTTATGAAATCTATGGCAATGTACAGATCTTCAGGTTAAATATGTCCATCAGTGTATACAGCATTCCACAGATGCCAACACTGTATCCGCAAAGCAACCAGCATTGTGGACGACCCCACACACCCCTCACACAAACTCTTTACCCTCCTCCCGTCTGGCAAGAGGTGCCGAAGCATTCGGGCCCTCACGGCCAGACTGTGTAACAGCTTCTTCCCCCAAGCCATCAGACTTCTCAATACTCAGAGACTGGTTTGACACACACGTGTCCTGAGTTGCACTTTAATAACTGTCACTTTATAACTGTCTGCTACCTCAATAACTGCTATGTGCATAGAACATTATCTCATAGTATGTTATGTTTACATTTTAGAAACTGTCATCTTTTTGCACTACTGAGTACTGGTCGGCGCTGCACTGTCTATTGTCCTGTTCATTGTCAGTAATTTGTTGTACTGTCCTGTACTTTTTGCACATGTTTGCACGTGCACTTTATATAGGTATATATAGGTAGTTTATATAGGTATTTTATTTCGTTGTGTAGTCTCATCTGGTCCTATGTTGGTCCTTTGTTGTTTTTATGTAGCACCATGGTCCTGGAGGAACGTTGTCTCGTTTTGCTGTGTACTGTACTAACTGTATATGGTTGAAACGACAATAAAAACCACTTGACTTGACAGTGTGTGTGTGTGTATGTGTGTGTGTGTGTGTGTGTGTGTGTGTGTGTGTGTGTGTGTGTGTGTGTGTTAGAACAAGCTTTAATGTGGACTTTGGCTCCTGCTGTTCCTTTATCTCTGCTTCACAGTTTAGCTCTATCAAAGCTTTCCTCAACACTGTCTGTCTGGGATTACTGTGTGTGTGTGTGTGTCTGTGTTTTGACCTTATGTCTGATTGTCTGGGTGTGGGGTGAAAACGGCGTTTTGGTGTGTTGGTATTTTAAGTGCAGGAATTAGCATTTGTTGATAGAGCTGGAAAGCTTAAATAATAACAATAAAACACTTGGAGATTTTTTAATAGTAACTCCAAGTTGAGTAGCTACTATTCCAAAGGTTGAGCACATAGATCTGAAATAAAACTCAACTGTATATTAAACTATTTTCTCATGGTATGCTAAAATTGTGGTACAGTACCCAATTCTTTACATACATGTCAAAAGAGCCAAATAATATACAGAACATAATTTATTCGTCTGATTTATTGATCATCTGATAATAATATACAGTTACTTTAAGTTGACCAAAAGCCTACTTATATTTCTTGTCCAACTACATTTTCATAAAGTTAGCAACAAACATTTACTGAAAACTAAGTGTAACCATTCTGAGGGTCAGAGGAATGAAGGAAGTGGGAGCTGGCATCGCATGAGAGTTTTCTTTTTATTCTCATTGTTTTTACTCAAAATATGCTTTTCAGCAAAAACGTCAGTTTAAACACATCAGCTTTACTGTTAACAGTCGTATAACAAACTTGATAGATGCAAAATATAAACAGCTTTTCAGCGTTCAGCTCCAGTCTGGGTGTCTCTAATGCATCTGTCTGCAAAATGAAGGGGAGAGAGTGAGAGATGTTGACTCTTGCTCGCCGGCTTCCGAATAGGCTTTGTCCAGCTGAACGGTGTCATCCACTGATGTGGGGTGATGAAACAGGACCCATTCTGTGGTTCCATGGAGCAGATGTATGGTCAACTGCTCCAGCACCATCAGATCGATAACATCCTCCACATCATGGCCTTTTTTTGCTAGCACCACTCACTAGCGGATTTAGGTATAGGCGACATGGGCAAGCGCCCAGGGCGGCATCTTGCCGGCAATGCCGGGGGGCGGCACGGGGCGCCCGCACAAAGATTTTTGGAATGGTGACATTTGTGCAATCAGTTTTCTATCGCTCATTTGCACGTCACGTCAATGATATCATGTCACCATGTGGACTGTGGGTCAATTAACCTTGTCGAGATGGGGAGGGGGTTGTGGGTAGTTTGACCTCAGGTTTAACCACTGGAAGCCCGAGGTAGAGGGAGCAGGGGAATCTATTAAATAGTGCACCTCTAACTTTGTACAGTACTAATTCATTCATAATACTGTGAATATATAGTGTCACAGACATATTGTTACATTTTTTTCTGGTTTGTGTGAAATCGTTAAAAATAATATAAAACCAGACAGTCTGCACACCCCCAAGGTGAATTAGTTTAGTCTTGATTGGTTGACAGTGGTTATTCTTGATGCTCGAGAGCCAAATCAACACTAATGTATAAGAAAAGGTCTAAACCATCAGGTGCCCAGTATAGGAAAAAGAGGAAAGAAGCAGAGGAGAAATGCACAAAAGATAAAGGTATGTCATCTCTTTATGAGTATAATATTAATTTATGCATGTAATGAAATAGTCTAGTATAAAACTTGCGTTTATTAGCCTATGCTGCTTGCTATGCTATTACACATAGGGCGACAATACTCCATTTTCTGTTCAACTAGCTTACCATTGGATATAATTTCACAGTTTCGTCATGATAATGTGTGTAGCCTGCAGAAAAATTATTACAACCTAACTAGCACATTACTGATTTGGTTAACTTTCATTGAGGTGACATCATAAAGGTTTTCTGTGATTATATTGACTAGGTCCTGAGCTCAGTAAGGGGAATTTCCAATGCTGTATTTAAATTTCAATTGCTCTCAGAATTGATCTTACACTTCCAGTGACCATAGCTGAAGCAGAGAGGAGCTTTTCAAAGTTGAAGCTCATCAAATCCTACCTGAGGTCCATCATGTCACATTCGCCCAGGGCACCATACAAGCTAGAACCACCACTGTCACTTCCGGAAGGCACCACAAAGTCACTGGGCAATCGTGAACGGGCGGCTTGCTTCGCTAAGGGTGAGAGAGCGTAACCGCTGGTGATGTTGTCCCGGCATGCGGCCGACCCGTTGCATGACAGCCGACTTCAGCTTTGAGTAGTCCAGGCGGTCCTCAGTGGGTAATTTGGCCTCCCTGGAAAGCAATGGCAGCAGGTGGAGGTCCCATTGTGTTCGCGGCCAGCTGGAGGCAGTGGCCGACTGTTCAAACAGGCTCACGAACGCCTCCGGATCTTCCTGGGGCCCCATCTTCGTGAGCACAAGTGCAACTTCATCACTGCTTCTGGGGCCGTGGCAGAGTACCCACCTGGAGCCAACCAACTCCTTAAGGCCTGTCAGTCTTTGGCTTGTGCCTGAAGGAGCTTTGATGGTGAGTCTCCTGGATGCTAGCTGAGACACGGATGAATTCGCCCAGCGGTGAGGTGTCATGGCAGCCAGTCTTCTTCCAAAATCCTGGGTTTCAGCACCAGTGTAACCGTTCTGAGGGTTGGAGTAAAGAATGAAATGGGAGCCACAGGTGTTTAGAGTCAGTAATCACCAGGTGATGGATCTTGCCACTTACCACCATCCCCACACTCAAATCTGTTTCTTTAGAATGTTTTATCCCATCTGTTTTTTTTTAAGCTTGACATAGCATTTGCAGATAAAGATTGATGATTATGCTGCCTTTGCTCAAAATCAACAAAGCTGAAAGTTTAATTAATTAATTAAAAAGTATCATGTAGCTTTTTTTTTCATTTTGATGTAAACTGTCAGATGCTTATTTCATTGCTCACTGCTCAGAACAGAAGCATGAATTACTTATGACTTAATTCAGTATGTCAAACAACATAGTTGAATGTTGACTGACACAAACTGATGTCAAGGTAAACATATCATGTCAACAAGAGAGTGTTCAATTGTGATGTGCACCTCATGAATTTTGTAAGATTAGTCAATGTAAAAATAATCTGTTGCAGGGTTTCATATCTGGATTGAAGGCTTCATTCTGCTGTCGCACAATGTAATCAAAGTTAGGGTTGGCATATGGATATAAAGTGTTTTTTGTAGCACAGCATGTCAGACGTCATAAAACATCTTGACTCTTTCCAAACTGACAAGAAAAATGAATGAATCTATTTATGAGCACTAACGGAGGACTTCACCAAGAAGAAATTGCGCCGCTGTGTCCTTTATTTGCACAGTCTGCGTTATTGTAGCACTAAAGGCACTAAAGGAATTATGCAAATTAGTTAGCGGTGCAAACACCCTCAAAAATTTTGCAGGAAACAAGCAAAGGGTGGTAAATACATATAACACTAACAACAGATATTGTGATTTTGTATAAATCTGCTTTAGTTTTCAGAACATATTTTGTCTGGAGCTGCTGATTATGCAAATGGACACTGTAGATATTAGAAAATACAGTATATGCATGTCACAGCCATTTATAAACCTATAACCTAGAATTAGTCATCAACATTATTAGGACAAGCAATGTTTGACACCACATTTAACTTGTGACAGTTAGCAGGCCTAATTTGTCAGCATAAATTATCTTTGGTAATAATGTGGCAAGAACAAGTTTGTCAACCATTTGGAACCCTTTTATTGCACTGTTCTTGTACAAATGAAATACATCATTCAAACATTACGTTGGAAAAAATGAGTTTATGTTGGACAAAATATGTGAACCCCTAGGCTAATGATGTGTATAAAAGAGACAGGAGTTGGCAAACCTGGCATCCAATTAATAACATTAAATTGGAAGTATGAGTGAGAGTTACTTTGACTTATCAAAAGCACCCAAGCATTTTGAGTTTGCTATTAACAAGAAGCATCTGTTGATGTGGATCATGCCTTGCAAAAAAGAGATCCCAGAAGTCCTACGATCAAGAAATGTTGCTTTGCATAAAGATGGAATGGGTTACAAAATTATCTCAAATAGTTTAAATATTCATCTGTCCACTGTTATACAAATTGTCTATAAAGAAAGACAACTTAATACTGTGGCTTCTCTGCCTAACAGGGCTAACAACACAGTCCCTTAAAACACTCATTGTTATGGAAACAGCAACAGAAGAAGAAACCTACAATGCTGTGTGTGAAGGGCTTCCAGAGGCATCAGATGATCCTCATATGAATGGCAATATTGTAAACCGGCAGAAAGCTATCGATAGGAAGTTGTAAGTCTTGAGCGCCAATGCATAACCAGGGTAGGTTTCTGGAACATGAGAACTATATATGAAACAAGCAAGCTAACTCAAGTAACATCAGAAATGAGATGCTATAAACTTCAAATTCTCGGGGTAAGTGAGAGCCGATGGACGGGAACAAGTAGACAAAAGACAACTACAGGAAGAAGGGAACAGAGAAATGTTTAAAGGAGTGCAAGCCACCAACAGCAAACTCATGAAGCTCAGAATGAGATGAAAATACATCAATATAAATATCGTCCAATGCTATGTCCCTACAAATGACGGTGACCAGGAAACTAAGGACCTATTTTATGATCAACTACAAGCCGAACTAGAAAACATACCTAGACAAGACATGAAGATAGTAATTGGCGACTAGAATGCAAAAGTTGGAAATGACAAGATGTCTGCGGTACCGTGAATGACAAAGGAGAGAGGATGATGGAATTCTGTAACAACTATGACCTAGTATTTGGAGGAACTCTCTTTTCTCACCATGTCATACATAAGCCGATCTGGTGGTCCCCCAATGTAAGAGACAAGTACCAGACCAATCACTTGTTCATCAATGGTACCAGTAGAAGATCACTCCTAGATGTTAAAGTAAAGAGGGGAGAAGATGTTGGCAGCAACCACCACTTTGTCAAATCTACAATGTGTGGAAATTGAAGCTGTGAAGGACTACTCTGCCTACCCTGCTGAAAAGACCAGAATTGTTAGTCACCAGTTTATGTTGTGTTTTTGGTGCTGGTACACCAGCATGGATTGTTGGTTTGCTGGTGACCCCATCTAGCTTAAACTAGCTTCATCAGAATGACCATGCTGGTCAACCAGCTTAACCAGCTAGGTTTTGCTAGTAAAAAGCATGGCTATGCTGGTCCACCAACTAGACCACAACCAAACACAAAAATCTGCATTATAATTGCATTCTGGTTACGCTGGTCTTTTCAGCAGGTAAAAGTGGCCATCCAGTCAACATGATTCAAAGGGCACAGCCCAGAATGCTCAATGCGGTAAAAAAATTAACTCTTTAGTGACAGCTAAAGACTTAAAGGAATCATTGGAACTGGTTAACACCATCTGTTCATGTAAGAATATAGCTCAGCTGAAGCAGTTCTGTAAGGACAAATAGTCAAAAATTCCCTATGAATGTTGTTCAGTTCTAATCCGCTGCTTACCGGAAATGATTAGTTGATAATATTACTGCCAAAAGGAGTATCGACCAGTTATTAAATCAAAGGGTTCAATTACTTTTTCACAGAACTGTGAATGAAACCTAAATAATAAAAAATATCTATCTCGACATTGTGTCGATGTAGTGACACTAGGGGTCGCTATTGGGAGCCCCAAACACCTCAGATCTTTGGGAAAAAAGCAAATGAGAATTGGTGAGTGGAATTTGCATGCCACTCCACCAGACATACGGGTACAAAAGGAGCTGGCTCACAACCACTTATTCTGATTTTTTTCTTCGGAGCCGAGCGGTTGTGTTCAGTGAGCTGAATTCCTCTAAAAAGCAAATTGCTGTTGGATATACACCATATTTCAGCAGCTTTCTCTCCTTCTACAGCGGTCACAAACACATTGCCGTGAAAGTATTTTTAAAGACGCATCTTTTTAAAGATGCCCTTCCATCTCTGTGTAGTTTCTGGGTGCAGTTGTTATCTCTGACGGCCATGATCACTGCCTCACATGTCTGGGCCCTAATCATGTTGAGGAAGCATTCGTGGATGGTTCATGTTCTCATTGTGATAACATGACCATGGCAACATTGTGGTCGTGGCTTTCTTTCTTCCAGGGGAAAGCCACTTCAGCTGCCCCCTGCGCCAGACCTTTTACCTACGGGTATGAGGCCAGTTCACTCTGGATGTGATTTGGGGGCTCCAATGGGTAAGGTTCCACCGGGTTATCCCCAGCGGTCTGTGCATTCCCCAGCGTTCTCGTTCAGCCTAATGACTCTTTCGGAGCTCACGAGATTTCTGAGATTTTGATTGCTGCATCGACTTGATTGGGCTAGCGCCTTCGGGTGTGCCATCCCAGTCTGCGTCCGCCGTGGAGCTGACTGACATGCTTGCTTGGGCTGCCGCGAGTGTCGGGCTGAAGTGGAACCCCACCGAGCACTCGAGGTTTGATTGGTTCCTGGGTTTGGGGTGCTGTGCAACGACATGTGAGTCCTCTGCCCCGGCGTAGAGCCCCCACAGGAAGCTTCTGCCCGCCACCTCAAAGCCTGGTGCTAAGACCCCCAAGAAAAGCGCCCCTGAGGCAGACGACCCAAGGAGGAAGATGTCTGATGGAACCCAGGAGGATTCTACAGACCTTACTTCATCATGCCAAAGAAAGGCGGTGGGTTGCCAAGGGAGTCCATGGGAGTGGCATGTAAATTCCACTCGCCAATTCTCACTGGCCTTTTCTCAAAGATCTGAGGTGTTTGGAGCTCCCAAGAGCGATCCCTAGTGTCACTACATCGACACAATGTCTCGTTCCCTCCATCAGGGAATGGCGTTTTGACATCAAATGTTTAATTTAATTCTTAATGTCAATCTCAGACTCAACATTCATCAATCTCAGACTCAACATTCATCCGTTACTAATGAGGCGGAATGGCAGCGGTAAGGATGAGATTAGTTAACAAACCACACTTTGTATATATCCAGGTGTTAATTTGTTCATTAAACATTCACAAGCCCAGGGTTAAGCACAATTTTAGTGCATTGTCAGTAAAATAAGGCAAATATGCCTTGGCTACTTCCTCATTACCTCCCCTATCAGCAAAGTTTTCCACTCCTTTGTGACTGCACACAAACACACACCTCCACCACTCTCATTAATCAGAATTCAGCCCCTCTGCTTCAGTCCAATTACAGGCTCCTGCAAGAGGGCCTGATCAGGGATGAAATCAGGAAAACACTTGTTGAATTTCATTATCAGGAGTTTTTTCCAGCCTTATATTATTTATTTATTTTTGCCAGGAAAAAATCATCAAATATCTTCAATCAACATTTCATATTTGTCTAGGTGCCTTTGGGTTATCACACTTTCTGATGCCATTTTTTTCTGTAAGTAGAAATCAAATCATTGCATGCTCTACAGTGATATGTTGTACTGCTGAAGAACCTCTTCTGCCACTTTCAAATACTTTTTTTACAAGGAAGTAAGAAAGTTACTTATTCTAGTGCTTTCATAAATCATACACAGTTCAAACATCAATAATTCCTCCCAACTTCACAGCCATGAAAAAAAATAACAGGTAACAAATTACTTACATTGAGGGGAGAGCAGCATTGTAAGATGTGTTATAAAGGGGGTTTCTTTATAATTGTAATTAGTTTCCTAGGGGGCCGTGCCCCTGTCTCAGCAAGCCTGGCCCACCACAGTGGCTAAATTCGGTTGAGTCACCTAATAATTACAATGAGTTGGGTTTCGCAAGGTTATTTACATGATCAACTTTAACATTAGCTGATATTCCTTCCCACAGAGAAAGTAAAACTCTCCATTCCTTGCATGTTCAGTAACTACTTCCACACAACAGTCTAAACAATTTTATGTATGTAACACATACATATTTTTGCTGAGTTATTTGTTGTTGGCTACTCTACCATGACATTTTATTTAAGGTTCCTGTTCAGTCAGTTTTTATTCAATTAAGTTTCTCTTGGGTTGTCTTCTTGTTCAAAAATTGCCATTGCAAATGTTTAACTAATAGGGTAGATGTGTTCCACAATTTAAAATGGATGTCTGTTTTCATTTTCCAGACTCCAGTGTTTTCACTCGGCATATGTTTTTAATGGATAATGTGATGTTTAGCATATTAAATTGATAAAAATTGCCAATTAATGAAACATATGGCTCCATACTGCCAATATTTTACAGAGTTGTGATGCCCATCTTTTGACAGTGCATCATCCATTAAAATATTAAGTAATGGGTCGATGACATGAAGCTATGGCCTGAGGATTGTTATTCTGATATAATTTACAACTTTGAGTTGTTATGACAACCAACAATTGCACAAGTAGTGCCTGAACTTTTTTTAACACTATAAACAATTTGTTTTGGTTTTTTTTCCTTCTCGATCTGGATCGCTTGAAAACAGTCCAGCAGCAATAAGAATCATCTTGGTTCCCCCATGTGTGGTTAGGAAAACTGTGGATAGTTGTACATTTGACAGTAATGGTCATCCATATGGAGAAAAAAAAAGTTCTAGTTCTAGACCATTTATAATGGTGGGCTAGACAGGGCCAGTTGAAATTTTAGGAGGGGCAATATCCTGTTCAGTGTTGGGTAATGTCACGATTCACTGTTGTCTGGCCTGTGTTTCTCCCCTGTCATCTGTTCCCGGACTACACTTCCCATAATCCCCTGCTCTCATGACTGCCAGCTGTCCCTCATTGTTCCTCACCTGTGTTTAATGTTCTCATTAGTCTTTGTGTATTTAATGCCCTGATTTCTGTTAAGTATTGTTAGTTGTTGAATGTAGTCATATGTATTGACCGCCTGTTCATTGACCTAGTCCTGTCGTAGATTGTTCCTCTGTTCCTCTGTTCCTCTGTTCCTCTGTTCCTCTGTTCCTCTGTTCCTCTGTTCCTCTGTTCCTCTGTTTCTCTGTTCCTATGTTTCTCTGTTCCTATGTTTCTCTGTTCCTATGTTCCTATGTTCCTATGTTCCTATGTTTCTCTGTTCCTATGTTTCTCTGTTCCTATGTTCCTCTGTTTCTCTGTTTCTCCCATTGTGGATGTTTCTTTTGTTCTTGTGACTACCCTGTTAATCTGAACTTTGTTTACTTATTAAATACTATTTCGCTGCACCTAGATCCAGCTCTCGTGACTTCCTTTCTAACGCTACAAATAAGTTACTCAAAAACAGTAATTCGTTACAAACTACAACTAGTAGTAATTCACTACAAATTACTTCTCTAAAATTGTAAATTAATTACTTTAAAACAATTTTAACAAATATTTATTTGTTTTGTTTTTCTGCGTGGAGTTAAAAATAATTTCCTCATTGTTTTCTCTTCAGTTACACAACAGACATGCATATGAAAACAATTCATGTAAACCCAATGAATGTGCTTAAAAGTAATTAACTTAAGTGAGAGTCAGTAAATGTAATTGAATCTACAATAATTTAAATTGCAGCCTGGTCTCATGAAATTTACATGAGCATTGCAACGGTTTTGCAAAACTGAAGTGACATGCTTCATAATATGCTTGGCTGCGCTTTTCAAGTGAAATGTCCAGCAGGAGGTGCAAAAACCGAGCGAATGAGTTTGTATTCGAAGTGATGAATTTTAGATGATTAGGGAGATACCATCCATCCATCCATCCATCCATCCATCGTCAACCGCTTATCCTGTGTACAGGGTCGCAGGGGGCTGGAGCCTATCCCAGCTAACATTGGGCGAAGCGGGGGACACCCTGGACAGGTCAGCCAGTCCATCGCGAGGGCCACACATAGACAGACATACACTCACCTCCACATCCACATCCACACCTAGGGCAATTTTTTTGGAGACACCAATTAACCTAGCCTGCATGTCTTTTGGATGGTGGGAGGAAGCCGGAGTACCCGGAGAGAACCCACGCAGACACGGGGAGAACATGCAAACTCCACACAGAAAGGCCGGGGCAACCAGGGTTTGAACCCACGACCTTCTTGCTGTGAGGCGACAGTGCTAACCGCTGCACCACCGTGCCGCGATTAGGGAGATACGTCTTATAAAAACCTCCCTAACCAAGAAATTTACCCTACACTAAACTAATAAAGTAGTGTCTGATAAGAGAAATGAGAGTTTAACAAAACCGATATCCTTAAACAACACTTAACATAAACCGGTAGTGTTTGTAGAGCAGAGGAGGGTGGGGCCGGGCCAAACAACGCATGCCCGGTTCCAAATCAGCCTGATTGGGGCGCATGAGGGATAAAGGCGGCCGATGACAACTGTTCGAGGGAGAATGACATGTAGCTGCTCTGTGTTTGTTTGTTTTTCGTTTATGTCTTCATTAAATTATTATTTATATTGTCAAGCCGGTTCTCGCCACCTCCTTTCCATTGAACTGCTTTTCATTGGTGCCGAAACCCGGGAACGGCCGCCGCCCACGAGGTGAGTGGGGACTAGACTCCTGGAGCGATGGAGCCACTGCCAGAGGCGGAGGAGTGCCCTGCCATCCACCAGAAACGTGGAGGGGTTGAGCGGACCGCCATCTGCGAGCGGAGGAGAGAACGACTCCCTGACTGCCTGGAGCGATAGGGCCGCTGCCAGGGGCGGAGGAGAGTCCCCATCAGAGAATCATTAGCCCTTGAATTCATGATTTGAGTGAAAGTGGAGAAAACGCACTGTTGTTGTGGTGCCTCTATAGAGTTAATTTCAACTGGGAATTGTACTTCTAGACACACACAACAAGTTTTGAGAATTTATAGTCACATTTTCACTATGAAACCAGGTTATTAAATTTATTAAAACGCATACAATTGCTAAAGTCATTAATTTACATTAGCTCATTATTTTGTAATCAGATTTCACCCAGCACTACTCATATTATACCCCAATGTCAACCCTGTTGGGGAATTAAATGACAATAATGATAAACCAGCAAACCATTTTAGGCATGATTAAGGTGTTTTTATTTCCAGCAGGGAAGGCACTGGGGCATAATTTCTGGTGTGCTGCACACTGCGTCTCCGTATACTGCGTTCGTTGTTTTAGTTTTTTGTTTAATGGTTACTGTTAAATGTTGGTTTATGGCTTGTGTAAAAGTGGGAGGATGACTGCCTGGAAAGATCTACTCCCAGTTTTGATATTTTGGATTATTGGCCTGTTTGGAGATGCAATCTCCTATTGCACGTGGAAGCTGGAGTTTGGATGTGGGTGGTGCAATATCACACTACAGCCGAAAGACTTAGCTGGAGATAAATTCAAAGATGTCTCAAGAGATGATAACAAGTCACTTGTTATCCACCGATACTGAATTCTGATCATAATGTGGTGTATATGATACCAGTGTATAAGACCAAACTTAAGAGGCAAACTGGAAAAGAAAGTAATTAGATTGTGGTCGAATGAGAGTAGAGAAGAACTGAGAGCCTGTTTTGATTGGATAAATTGGGAAATTTTTCATGAAGGTTCACTAGATGAAAGGACTACGGTAATAAATGATTATATACATTTGTGTGTATAGCTCGTTATACCTACAAAGGAGATTAAAGTTTATCCAAATAATACATCATATGTGATCAAAGATATTAAGGAAGTTATGAATCAAAGGATAGTAGCATTTAAAAAGAAGGACTTTAGAGTACTCAAACAGACAGAAAAAGAGTCAAAAATCTAATTAAAGGAAGCAAAAGAATCACATAGACAGCGTTTAGAAGAAGCCTTCTGGGTTAAAAAATAATAAGAAGGTCTGTGATACTATGAAAACAATGACAGGATTGTCATCTTCAAACAAATAATTTGTGACAGATAATGAATTTTGCTTTGCCAATGAATTAAACACCTTTTTGACTAGATTTGAACCTACAGGTAATTATGTCAAACGTAATTAACCAGTAAATACAGTTGTATTTTCTCTTTTAGAGAGGATTGTTATTGATGTTGCAGATGTCAGGATGACATTTCAATCTACAAATAAGAGGATAGCTGTAGGACCGGATGGATGTAGTCTGTGTCTCATAAATAATTTTTCATATGAGCTGGCCCCAGTGTGGCAACCCATTTTTCAGGCTTCTGTAGACACGCATAATGTTCCTATGTTATGGAAAACTTCATACATAAAACCATTAGCGAAAATGTAATGTCCAAAAGAATGCAAGGATTACAGTCCTTTAGTCCTTACTTCAGTAATTATTAAATGTTTAGAAAGAATATTGCATAAATATCTGGTGAGCACAATCAAAGACAAACTTGATCCATGTCAGTTTTCTTACAAGCAAGGTAGCAGTACAGAAGATTCAGTTGCTGCTCTGGTGCATGTAGTTTCTAAACATTTATACAAACCTAATACCTATGCTTGAACCCTCTTTATATAATTTTCCTCCGCATTCAACACAATTCAAGCTGACATCTTGGAGACAAAACTTGTACGGTTGGGTGTTTTTGATTCAGTGGTGTACTTCTTTTCTCACAAATAGTGTTCAAATTGTTAAAGTGAACAAAACCTTGTCATCGGCAGTTAAAACAAACGTTGGAGAACCCCAGGGCTGCGTTAGTTCTGCCATGTTTTTTACCTTGTATACAGATGACTGTCGTATAGATAAGTCTAGTCAATACATCTAAAAGTACTCTCATGATACTGTGTTAATATCTGTGTTAAGTGACTCAGAGAGCCCTAGATTGCACCAAGAGGGGTGACAAAATTGGAAGAGTGGTGTGACAACAATGCCCTTTTTATTAATATAAACAGACTGAAGAGATTGTATTTGGGTCAACATCCGATGCTCATTGCCTGTTGTTATACATAATGAAACTATCAGACAGGTAGGGACATATAAATACCTTGGAGTAATGATAGATAATACACTATCGTGGAAAGACCATACGGACAGTATCTGTAAAAAGACAAGGCAGAGAATATATTTCCTTCGATGTCTTAGGTCCTTTGGAGCAAGAAAACAGATTATGTTATTATTCTTTATGTCTATGTTTTACAGTAACCCCCCAATAATCAAAACAAGCAAGTTCAACTCCCCCATTATTTATACCATGATCAATTGAAACATGTAAATTATTCACATTGCAACCCCCACCCCTCCTGAAAGCACAGTTGGCCTCAGCCTGCCCCCTCAGATAAAATGGTCTAACTGCCACTGAGAAAAGATCCTGTGAGAAGTGAAACCGACGGGGTGCCATTATCTTATTCACTTATTCAGCTGAGCTATTCATTATGCAATACATCAGCAGTGGCTAATGCAAACCTTTGGATCAACTTGTGAAAAACATAGCTGTGCTGTAAAAACACAACCTGCTGCTATTTGAAACACACAACACAGATTTCCTGTGTTAAAGAAGGCACAAGAAGACATAGAATGCTTTAATATGCAACCAATCTTTCCCTCAGTTTAGTTTAAAAAAAATATATATCTGAAAGCTATGTGCTGCATTTTAATTTCAGGCCTATGGCCTTGCCACACCCATGACTTCCAATTATCTCTGACACAGCAGAAATCCATCAGATATCAAGTCAAGTCAAGTCAAGTGGTTTTTATTGTCGTTTCAACCATATACAGTTAGTACAGTACACAGCAAAACGAGACAACGTTCCTCCAGGACCATGGTGCTACATAAAAACAACAAAGGACCAACATAGGACCACATGAGACTACACAACGAAATAAAATACCTATATAAACTACCTATATATACCTATATAAAGTGCACGTGCAAACATGTGCAAAAAGTACAGGACAGTACAACAAATTACTGACAATGAACAGGACAATAGACAGTGCAGCACCGACCAGTACTCAGTAGTGCAAAAAGATGACAGTTTCTAAAAATGTAAACATAACATACTATGAGATAATGTTCTATGCACATAGCAGTTATTGAGGTAGCAGACAGTTAGCAGACAGTTATAAAGTGACAGTTATTAAAGTGCAACTCAGGACACGTGTGTGTGTCAAACCAGTCTCTGAGTATTGAGAAGTCTGATGGCTTGGGGAAGAAGCTGTTACACAGTCTGGCCGTGAGGGCCCGAATGCTTCGGTACCTCTTGCCAGACGGGAGGAGGGTAAAGAGTTTGTGTGAGGGGTGTGTAGGGTCGTCCACAATGCTGGTTGCTTTGCGGATACAGTGTTTTTTGAAAATGTCTTTGATGGAGGGAAGAGAGACCCCAATGATCTTCTCAGCTGTCCTCACTATCCTCTGCAGGGCTTTGCGGTCCGAAACGGTGCAAGTCCCAAACCAGGCAGTGATGCAGCTGCTCAGGATGCTCTCAATAGTCCCTCTATAGAATGTAGTGAGGATGGGGGTTGGGAGATGTGCTTTCCTCAGCCTTCGAAGAAAGTAGAGACGCTACTGGGCTTTCTTGGTGATAGAGCTGGTGTTGAGGGACCAGGTGAGGTTCTCCGCCAGGTGAACACCAAGAAATTTGGTGCTCTTGACGATCTCCACAGAGGAGCCGTCGATGTTCAGCGGAGTGTGTTCACCTTGTGCTCTCCTAAAGTCAACAACCATCTCTTTTGTTTTGTCGACATTCAGGGACAGATTGTTGGCTCTACACCAGTTCGTCAGCCGCTGCACCTCCTCTCTGTATGCTGACTCGTTGTTCTTGCTGATGAGACCCACCACGGTCGTGTCATCGGCGAACTTGATGATGTGATTCGAGCTGTGCATTGCTGCACAGTCGTGAGTCAGCAGAGTGAACAGCAGTGGACTGAGCACACAGCCCTGGGGGCCCCAGTGCTCAGTGTGGTGGTGGTGGAGATGCTGTTCCCGATCCGGACTGACTGAGGTCTCCCAGTCAGGAAGTCCAGGATCCAGTTGCAGAGGGAGGTGTCCAGGCCCAGCAGGTTCAGCTTTCCAATCAGGTGCTGGGGAATGATTGTGTTGAATGCTGAGCTGAAATCTATGAACAGCATTCGAACGTATGAGTCCTTATTGTCTAGGTGGGTGAGGGCCAGATGGAGGGTTGTGGTGATGGCATCGTCCGCTGAACGGTTTGAACGATACGCAAACTGCAGTGGGTCTAGTGAGGGGGCAGCTGGGTCTTAATCTGCCTCATGACGAGCCTCTCGAAGCACTTCATGATGATGGGTGTAAGTGCGACGGGACGGTAGTCGCTGAGGCAGGACACTGAAGACTTCTTTGGCATGGGGATGATGGTGGTGGCCTTGAAGCACGTTGGAACAACGGCGCTGCTCAGAGAGATGTTGAAGATGTCGGTAAGAACATCTGCTAGCTGGTCTGCACATCCTCTGAGCACTCTGCCAGGAATGTTGTCTGGTCCAGCAGCCTTCCGTGGGTTGACTCTACGTAGAGTTTTCCTCACATCTGCCGTGGTAAGACAGAGCACCTGGTCGTTGGGAGGAGGGGTGGACTTCCTCGCCATCACGTCGTTCTGCACTTCAAACCGAGCGTAGAAGTCGTTCAGCGCATCTGGAAGGGAGGCATCTTTGTCACAGGCAACTGATGTTGTCCTGTAGTTGGTGATGGCCTGGATGCCCTGCCACATGCGCCGCGTGTCACCGCTGTCCTGGAAGTGACTGTGGATTCTCTGGGCGTGTGGCGCTTTGCCTCTCTGATTGCCCGTGACAGTTTGGCCCTAGCTGTTCTTAGGGCTGCCTTATCGCCTGCTCTGAAGGCGGAGTATCGGGACCTCAGCAGCGTGCGCACCTCCGCAGTCATCCACGGCTTCTGGTTGGAGCGTGTGGTGATGGTCTTGGAGAAAGTGACATCATCAATGCACTTGCTGATGTAGCTGGTCACTGATGCTGTGTATTCCTCCAAGTTGGTAGAATCGCCATATGTTGCAGCCTCCCTAGAACATGTGCCAGTCAGTACACTCAAAACAGTCCTGAAGAGCAGAGATGGCTCCTGCTGGCCAGGTTTTCACCTGCTTCTGAAGCGGTTTTGTGCGTCTGACGAGCGGTCTGTATGCTGGAATTAACATAACAGAGATGTGGTCTGAGTAGCCGAGGTGGGGGCGGGGCTCCGCCTGCACGCGCCTGGGATGTTTGTGTAAACAAGATCAAGCGCGTTCAGCCCCTCTCGTTGCAAAGTCCACATACTGATGGAATTTAGGGAGCACTGTCTTGAGATTTGCATGGTTGAAATCTCCGGCGACAATAAACAGTCCGTCGGGGTGAGCGTTCTGCAGTTCGCTCATAGCCCCATACAGTTCACAGAGCGCTTCCTTAGCGTTAGCGCTGGGGGAATGTAAACTCGGTTATGCAAACAGTGGTGAATTCCGTGGTAGATAAAAAGGTCTGCATCTAACAGTCACAAGCTCCAACAGCGATGAACAGTAACTAGAGACTAGCATAGAGTTCTTGCACCATTCCGTGTTGATGTAAACACACAAGCCACCACCGCGAGTCTTACCGCAGAGAGCTGTATTTCTGTCGGCACGAAACGAGGCGAGCCCGTCTAGCTGAATGGCGGCATCCGGAACTCTGTCGCTGAGCCACGTCTCCGTGAAAACAAAGACGCAGCAGTCTCTAAACTCACGCTCGCGTAGCCTGCTGGAGTCGGATATAGTCCAGTTTAATGTCCAGGGAGCAAACATTTGAGAGCAGGATAGACGGGAGAGCCGGCCGGCTAGGGTTTGTTTTTAGCCTAGCATGGACCCCGCCCTCTTTCCGGCTTCCGCTTTCGCACACCGCTACGACATCCTCTCCCCGGCCACCGGCATCAGGCGACGCCGAGGGCTGGAGGCCTGGTCTCCGCAGCAAGCCGAGTACGCGTAGCGCCTCCTGCAGGTCATCATGCAGCTTGGTTTTTGCATGAGTCTTATATTTGAGTAGTGTCTGGCGATGGTAGACACGAACACTGGTTGCTCCGATGTCCATGTGTTGCAAAAGTTGGGCTTTTTTAACAAAAATAGCACCATTGTGGATCCGGAGTGGCCGCTGCGTGCTACCGCACCGCCATCTTGGATCTGAACAGAGTGCATTGAACAGATATCCAGAGTGCATTGAAAGTGAGTCAGATGCTCACGGAGGAAGGTCAGAAAAGTTTCTTAGATTCAACTGCCCATTTGCAGGATATCGTTTGTATCTGCCTTGAATGTGGTTTACCTTGTGGGCCCCACAAATACAATCAGAAATGAAAGCAATCTTTTCATTCCACAGGACAAGAACAAAAATGTTCTTTCTCTCTCTCTTTCTCTTTTTCACGATATAAATAATTAATCTTTGCTGCACACTCATGATGTCAAGTTTTGAACGACTGCAATATTGTAAAATTTAGATCTCTTGTAGGAGCATTAAATAAAAAATTATCAAGGTCAGAATTCTTATTGCCAATACATTTGACAGGAGCTCAATGCAAAGACCATTTAGTAAATTGCTGTGTACCGTCACCTCCTCTAAAACTATGTTTTCTGCTGCAGTGGGCAGAACTGTACAGGCCATGTTTATGTGCTGTCCAATCATAAAATAATAAAAAATATGAATGGCTTCCATTGCAAGGCGTAAAATTTCAAGAAGTCTGCAATTTTAGCAAATGTTTTAAGTGTAGACTGTCATAAACTTCTAAGCCTTTAATGAATTAATCACTCAAAGTCCATTACTCCAAATGAGTCTTTTTTACCTTTCGGATTAGTAGTAGTAATTTAGACCTGTATAAATACACTGACAATTAAACATGATATTTGGTGTGTAGAGATAAACTGTGTGCATTAAAATCTAAAAAGCTGCAGAACTAATTCAATGTAATTTTCCTTCTTTTCCAGTCATTACCATTATTTGTGGAGTCTTTTCATTTAAGTTTGCACAAAGTAGAACCCCAACACCAGCCCTCATAGTTTACATTTACATTTATGCATTTGGCAGATGCTTTATACAAAGCAACTTACAGTGCACTTATTACAGGGACAATCCCCCCAGAGCCACCTGGAGTTAAGTGCCTTGATCAAGGACACAATGGTGGTGGCTGTGGGGCTCGAACCAGCGACCTTCTGCTACAACAGAAAAACTCATGGTTTTGAAGAAGTTCCTGTCCACCTTTTTTTGCAGTTTACTAATTGGGGATACTAATCAACTCTATACTGTCTGCTAGATTTGGTCTAGAGAGTAAACATACTGGAATGTTTTACTTCATACTGTAGGTTAAAATACTTTTTTGTATCCCAAAGGAATAGTTATCTCAAAACAACACACTCTTATAACAATATGTCCTTATAGATACTTTTTGCCTGCAACATTAAAATGTCCTCCTTGGTCAGTCTTTGTCCATATTTTACTATAAATGTCAATTGTATGCCATATTCAGCTAATTTCATTGGATTTACATTTTAAATTTATGCATTTGGCAGACGCTTTTATCCAAAGTGACCTACAGAGCCCTTATTACAGGGACAATCCCCCCGGAGCAACCTGGAGTTAAGTGCCTTGCTCAAGGACACAATGGTGGAGACAGTGGGGCTCGAACCAGCGACCTTCTGATTACCAGTTATGTGCTTTAGACCACTACACACACACACACACACACACACACATAAAGTGACAAAAAAAAATAAAAATCATGCACCCTCAGCCCCACCCACTGGCACTTAGTCGATAAGCTGAAGAGAATAGAGGACAGATAGGCCTAGTGGCCTACAATTCCAGAACACCAAAGGAGTCTTCCACAGGACACCTTTTTTTTTTTTGCCCATCTGGACTATTTTGAATAATTTTTGTATATAAACATGCACTAGACAGATGAATTTGACAATTGACGAGGTGCAAGATGAATCTGTGACTCTATCCGAACATTGCTTCATTTGTTTGAGCATCCCAACCAGCCAAACACAGCTACACTGACTCAATCATTGGCACGGGTTTGGTGTGGGACTATTTTTTTGACTGACCAATGGCAGATGTTTTGGGAAACCTGTTTGAAAACAATTTTTTTTGCAATTCTGTTTAGTGATATTACTGGTGCAGAAATGCATCTCAGCTTTAATGTATTAAGTACTGCAGAATAACTTCTTCCCTACTGATATATAACAGAAAACTGATTTGTAAAATATTAAATGAAGGTTTAAATATTCCAGCTTGTATTCACAAAGATTTGTATCTCTCTTAAGGAGGTTTGCTTAAAACCTATTCACAAAACTGCTAAGAGCAAGTTTTACTAAGTAAATCTTAAGATAAGTGTAAGGCGGAGTTGACCTCGTTGCTGTGGATGACATCAAGTTTTTTTAGCTTGCTCTTTTAAATCACCCACAGCGATTGGTAGATAGGGAACCAGTTTTTCTCTGCAAAGACAGACAACAATATATTCAGTATATTCTCTGCAGCGAGCACGCATCCACAGGAGAAAACACGCAATGAATTGTCTGATGATGTGCGGTCTGAAGATTTATATCCATATATAGTTTGATAGATGATTTTGCTGAGGAATGACAGAAATTCCCCAATTCATCTGTGCTACACAGTTTTAATTTGATGTGGCCAGAAAGTGCAGAGTTGTCAAATCCTTTATCTCCAGTGTTATTGAGTTGTTTTGGTTTGTGGGAGAGGTAACTGCATCTCTAACGAAGTTTACAATAATGAAAAAACCTTCTTGATCCAGTCAATACCTTTTTTAAAGGTCCATGTCAACATTATAATATTTACAATATTATAAAATATAAAATACATTGACTCAATTGTGATTCAGGTGATACCTTTTTAAATGGTCAATGTCATAATAATATTTTAATACATCATAATGTGGATTAACGGCAGCAGATCATTTGTGAGTCACTGTTATAATTGGTCCCAGTCTAGGTTGGGAAAACTGTAACAAGAAGTTTGTGGTTTCCCCTTCCGTCCAAGCACTCTCAAATAGTCAAGTTTTTAGAATACAAATAAGGTATTTATTTTACATTTAATAATAAAGGAGGCAAAAAGACTTCAGGAGGGTACAAAGGCCAAAATAACAAACAGAAGTTCACTAATTCCTAAAGGAGTCAACATACTTTAAAAAAAAAAACCCCACAAAAACAGAGAGAAACAACATAAATGTACTCCAACTCCCTTTCTACCCAAAAACAGGAGAAAATAGATATCAAACAAAATAGCACCCACCTCCCTACAAATTATCCCAAAGTAATCAGTACAAGGCACACATGACTTGGGACAATATCTTTTAACAAAATTTCACTGCAGTGGTTCCCAAACACGTTACTGGAGGGGTGTGCGCATGCCCTTCTGACACAACCAATTCAGGTCTTGGAGTCTCCACTAACGAGCAGATGAGTTGAATCAGGTGTGTTTGATTAGGAAGATATCCAAAACATTAGTAGTAGTGTTGTGGGGCCTCCAGGAACAGGGTTGGGAACCACTGGTTCACTCAATAGGCATGAATGCAATCTCAAGTGATATACAACAAGAAAGTATAACCACACATATGAGCAAGGAGAGGGGAGTTGGGCAATGAAGCTTTCCAGCAGCTTTTATCCTCCAGCAGCTCACAGCCAGACCAATCAAGTCACATTACACCACATTGAATACATCTTACGACGTAACAGTCACTCTTAAGGATTTAGAAGTTCTCAGGAAGACTTTTAAGATGTCTTTGGTTTAGGAGCTTTTTTTTAGCATTAAAATGCTTCAATAATTACTCTTAGATGACACGCCCCTAGTTTTTAGGAGTTGCTCCTAATATTTTGTGTGAATACGGCCCCTGGTTTAATCAGCAGTATACGTACATAATGAACTGCCATTTGCTGAATAAAATAAGGTGCCATTGGGGCTGTGCCAGTGGATAAGAGGCATCTGGACACATGGCTGTGTAGAGTTTTAATATCACTCTTTCATTTTCTACTATTTTTTCCTAAGCTTATCACTCAATTATTCACACAAGACAATCATGGTCTCAAAATCACATGGTGAGTTGCCACAAAAGCAACAGAGGCTGCTGCACCAGACATGATGCCCCCGGATACCTCACACTCTATATGCTTTCAGTGCTTTTAAAGACTTGCTCTTTACAAATTTTAGTACAGCAGTACAACAAGGTCAAATTGGCAGTGCATTTGCAATTTCTTGAAAAGGTTAGAAATTACTTGTCTATCATAATAAACGGTTCCTTGAAACCAAATAAAAATGGCAGTATTTATAAAAAATAAATAAATACAATGTGGTCTAAGAGGCGACTAGTGAAATGTTTTTTTTTTTTTTCTAATTTAATACAGTTTTCTGTATGTGAGTATAAATAAAAAAGTTTTATTTATAGATTTACATACAATTCAGGATTGCTAGTATTAGTATGTCCCCCTTTTGCTTTAATGACAACATGCACTCAAGTTGACATGGACTCTAAAAGTTTGTAAAATATTCTACAATATTTCTTCATTAAATGCAAAAACCTTTCCTTGTTTTTAATGTTTCAAAATCCTGAAACTATGTTATATTACAAGTTTAAATGAAAAAATAAACAAATATATAATGTGTGCTTACCAATGTGGTCTTAGATTTTTGGACTTCACTGTCACTCATCTTCTTAGCAAAGAATAACTGTTTAAGTGCCGGCCTGTACAGCTGCTTCTACATGTAGTGCATCAAGTGCAGAAGGGCTTTACAGCAGGAATTGGCACAGCGAATGCTCAAGTTTATGGGGCATGCTGACCCATGCAACACCATTTTGCCACTGCTGATGTTACTTTGAGCAAGACACTTATCTCATTGTTGCTTTTGGGCAGCAGTTTTCCTCATCCCTACAGAGCGGTCTGTGGCCACAGGTTCATGGTCTTCTGTTGCTGGACCACAGCCCTGGAAACAAGCCCTAAAGCACTCAAATGATACTTTATATCTCTGATTGCAACCAACCACCTGAGAGCAACTGCCAAAAGTACAACATCAAATTATCCTTCCACCTGGCTAGAGCAGACAATGTTCAGTAATATCAAATAAATGGAAGAGATTCAAGAATTGAGGGTGTGGGAGCCGAGATGTGTGTGTGTGAGGGAGAGAGAGAGAGAGAGATGTAAAAACTCCTCAGATTTTAATGTCTGTTGATATTACAGTATTCTCAGCTTCAGACAGCATCTCTGTTCACTGACCACCACACAAATGAAAATCACTTTCTTGATATGGCAAGACACTTCCACTCAGGTTTGCAATGTATCAGGGTTGATACAATGAATGTCTTTGAGGAAGAAAAAAACATTGAATTTACCAAAGTTTGCAAGGGTAATAATATAAGTCTCTAAGAGATATTTTTCTTTTTTTCTTTATTTGAAAAGGGACCATGTACAATTTTTAACATAAAGGTTTCCATTTCATGCATTGTACCATGTAGCGGAACGGCCGGTCGAGGATAGATAGGGCGGCAGCTCCAGCCGAGGGGGGAAGAATGCTGCCGAAGCCAGCATGTAAATAACAATAAATGAGCGGACTACGCCACCCTGTATTTAACAGGGAAATAATAACCCAAATCGAAAAGGGCACACAGGTTCGTTGTTTCAAGACAAGAGGGCGAGAGACGTGAATACCAAAGTACAAATTATTTTATTTATCTATACAGATTAATCATAATGGGCACTGAATGCTAAAGTCTTTCATTGTAAAGTATCTGTTTCAGTAGAATAATTTACTCTGAAACCACTGGCAGTATGCTTATGGGTCTATAATTACTAACTACATAATGATCTCCAGATTTAAAAATAGGAGTAACAATGGCTTGTTTCCATGCAGTTGGAAAAATGCTATATTCAAATCAGTTTTTACAAACATAGTGTCAAATTGATGAGCAGCTCTACATTAAGAGTTTTTTCATTAGTCATGGTTAGATTAAAACCTTGACCCACATCACCAATTGGAAGAATATTTATTTCCCTTCTTGGAAATTATTCCCTTAATTCATAAACAGAATTAATAAAAAAAACGTCTCGGGTTACATGTGTAACCCTTGTTCCCTGAAAAAGGTGGAACGAGATGTTGCGCTGCTAAGCGCTACGGGGAACAGCTCTTGCTGTGAGCCAAGCTGAAATAATGTGTGAAACACGTCAATGAACATTGACCGGAATTTATAGCCTCGGCTGATGTAATTATTAGATGCACCTGCGGCCAGGCTATAAATGGACACGTCACCAGGTGTCGTCAGATACTCCTTTTTGAAGAGCAGTCCTGGGACGTCCCAGTGCGGCAAAGCAGCGCAACATCTCGTTCCGCCTTTTTCAGGGAACAAGGGTTACACATGTAACCCGAGACGTTCCCTTTACAAAAGGCTTCACTACGATGTTGCGCTGCTAAGCGCTACGGGAACGCAATACCCACGCCGCCGCACTTGGGGCTGTCCGGACCCCTATGGTTGTGCAGTGTACTCACAAAAACGCGAGAGGTCTCAGACATGAGCTTGAGATGTCGACTCAAGGGCATAAGAGCCCGGAGTAGCATAAACATCTAAACCATTAATTTTTTGATGAATGTGTGCGGAGAGGACCAGTCTGCCGCATCACAAACTTGTTCAGGCATGAGCCGAGATGTCGACTCAAGGGCATAAGAGCCCAGAGTAGCAAAGCATCTAACCCACAAAGTTCGATGAATGTGTGCGAAGAGAACCCTATCGCAACACAAACTTGTCATAAAAACTGATGAATGTGAGCGGAGAGGACCAGCCTGCCGCATCACAAACTTGTTCAGGCATGAGCTGAGATGTCGACTCAAGGGCATAAGAGCCCAGAGTAGCAAAGCATCTAACCCATAAAGTTTGATGAATGTGTGCGAAGAGAACCCTATCGCAACACAAACTTGTCATAAAAACTGATGAATGTGAGCGGAGAGGACCAACCTGCCGCATCACAAACTTGTTCAGGCATGAGCTGAGATGTCGACTCAAGGGCATAAGAGCCCAGAGTAGCAAAGCATCTAAACCATAAAATGTGATTAGTGTGTGCGGAGAGTGCCAACCTGCCGCACCACAAACTTGTTCGGTGTCAACTCAAGGGCGTAAGAGCCAAGAGTGGCAAGAACATCCAAACTATAAAGTTTAATGAATGTGCGTGGAGAGGACCAACCGGCCGCACCACAAACTTGCTGCAGAGGGAGACCTCTAGCCAAGGCTTTAGAGGAGGAGAGCCCTCTGGAAGAGTGCGCCCTAAAACCTACTGGCGAAGCTTGACCGCGCGCCTCGTAGGCCCGGGCAGTAGGTCCCTCACCCAAAGTGACAACCCGGTCGCGGCTTCAAAGTGAAGAACTGCTGCCTTGACTTTACGCCACTAGCAAATGCGGTGGACATAATTCTGAAGGGCACAGACTGGACAAAGTCTGAGTAGTCTTAGCTGCTCCAGCATTACAAACGGCAGGGAGCAGAAGGCTTAGAGAATGACTGGCCAAGGGTCGAGAAAGGCACCTTGGGCAGGTAGTCGGGGTGAGGGTGCAAAGAATGCTCTTGGTCCTACCTGGGGCAACTCAAAACAGGCCGGCAAAAGAGACAGAGTCTGTAGGTACCCAAGTCTCCTTAGAGATGTAATTGCCATATGAAAAACCATCTTGAGAGTCAGAAGTCTACCAAACGCTGACTCTAGAGGTTTTAAAAAAGGGGGGTCTTACCCTATGAAGAGGTCCTAGCAAGGATGCCTCTTAGAGGGCACCCCGCCCACCAAGGCGTGGCAAGCCGAAGTGGAGGCCACATAGAACCTGGCAGTGGCGAGGCAAGTGCCCGCTGACAGTTCTTTCCACAGAAAATCCAGAACTGAAGCAAACTGGCAGTTAGCAGGTTCTGTAATTTGAACTTATTAGAAGGAAACGCATGCAGGCGCATTTGTGCCATGTATGCGCCACCACGAACAGCACCCCCGAGGGGGGGACTGGGTGACTCAGGGAGAAGTAGAGGAGACATTGCGCTATCAACAGAGGCGAAGAGGTCCTCTTCTGCCCTGTAAAATCTACCCAGATCAGTTCCAAGGGAGGGAGCCCTAGCACTTGCAATGGTCTCGATAACTTCAGGAGAAAGCCCTGTGAACCTCAGTTGGTACCCTACAGGGGCCAAGCATGAAAGGTTTCACAATTCGGGCCGGGGATGAATATGCCCCCTGAGCCTGAGAAAGAAGGTCCTACCTGATCGGAATCGCCAAAGGCGAACCGTCGAGGAGAGATATTAACTCCGAGAACCATTTCCTGTTCAGCCAGCGCAGCGCCATTAATAGGAGGCAAGACCCTTGCTGGTGAACATTGCCAAGACTCCCGGGAGCAGAGAAACCGGGGAAAGTAACGCATAAAGGCGCATTCTGGGTCATGTATGTGTTTTAACGTCCAGACCCAAGGGGGCTGGGTGATTTCAGGGAGAAGTCGAGGAGACATTGCGCTATTCATAAAGGCGAAGAGGTCCTCTTCTGCCCTAAGATCTCACCCAAACTTGTTCCAAGTGGAAAAAGCCCAGCATTTAAAAAGGTCTCGATAACCTCAGGAGAGAGCCCTGTGTCCCTCAGTTGGTACCCTTAGGGGCCAAACATGAAAGATTCCACAATTTGGGGCAGGGATGAAATATTGCCCTGTGCCTGAGACAGAAGATCCTTCCTGTTCGGCACCACCAAAGGCGAGCCGTCGAGGGAAGAGATTAGCTCCGAGAACCAAGCCCTGTTCGGCCAGCGCGGTGCTATCAGTAAGAGGCAAAAACCCTTGCTGGTGAACTCTGGGCAACTACTACCTTAGGGTGGAGTTCTTAACTCCCCCGTTGGTATTTTCTGTCTGGACCGTAAATCTGCTCCCATATACGGGCATCCAGGGATATAACTGCCTGAGTGACAGGAGCTTGCCCTGGGCCCTAAGGAGAACCCAACGTGTCAGAAATACAGCTGACAAGAACGTGGGTCTCCTTGATGATTTATGTAAGAGGCTACCGCTGCATTGTCCACCCGCACCAAGACATGGTAGCCTCAGGAGGAGGTATTTCAGGGCCAGAAATACAGCCATCAACCCGAGACAGTGACTGTGACAACCGAGCTGACGACCCTCCTATCCCATTAAGCTGGACGACCACTTAAGGCCGCTACCCCGCCCATCAGGGAGGCGTCTGTCGTTAGCAGCCTGCGACAACAAGACGCACCTAGAGTGGGACCCAAGGCAGAAAACCGGGGTCTGAACCACATAGAAAGGGAACAAAGCCTGAGGCGCGTAACCCTATTTAGCCTAGGGGTTTTGGCCCTTGGATGAAATCCCCTGGCTTTTGGCCACAACAAAAACGGTCTCATGAGCAGAAGGTCCAGAGGGATCACTGTGGATGCCTTCGCCCTGAGACCTGGAAATCATTGATACTGATAACAGTGCAACCTTGCCCTAGCCTGACTTTGCTCATGGTGATCTAAATGGACTCAATACTAGCGGGAGACAGTTGTGCCCGCATTGAGATTGAACTCCATACGATGCGCCGATAGACAGTGTTCTGAGTGGGAGAGAGTACGCTCTTCTTGGCGTTGAGCCTCAACCCCAGAGAAACAGATGAGCTGAGATGATGTCCCTGTGCTGAACTGCCAGTTCCTGGAACTGCGCTAGGATCAGCCAGTCGTCTACATAATTCAGAATGCAGATGCCCCGGAGTCGCAAGGAGCCAGCGCTACATCATGCATTGTGAATGTGTGGGTAAAAAGGGCTAGGCTGAGAGAAAGAACCTGACCCTGGAAGACTTTGCCCCCGGAAGTGAACCTCAGGAACTTTCCATGTTGTGGCAGAACTTCTAAATGAAGCATAGAAGTGCGTCATAAGATCGATGGTGACCAGTCAAACGAGTTGTAGGGCTTGAGACACGACCGTCTTAACAGGCATCATCTTGGACTTGAACACCCACGGGTAGTTCAAGCTTTAAGATCTAAGCCAGACGCTACCCCTCACCCTCCATGGGAAACGGGAAGTATTTAGTGTAATAGCCTAACTCTCTCTCTGGAAGGGGAACACACACCGTGGCCCCTTTAACCAGGAGATTGATTTTTCTTTTTACATAAAAGAAATCCGGTTCACAGTAGTGAGAACATACTGTTGAAGCACGGAAAAAACGGCGAGTGAATTAAATCCTGACGCCCTTATAAGACCCACAGAAAAGAATTCATCCGGCAGAAGTTTCCACGCTGCCGGGATCTATGAGGTGGGTATTATATTTTAACACTTCCTGTTGAGGGGTTGTCGGGCGTTTCGCGTCCTGAATAACATACAGGAACAGCGAAAACACCCAATTTTGACGGAAGCCTCTGCAACCCGAAACACCAAGAGGTTGCGGGAATGGAGGGGCTTCGAGGGCGGCGAGACTGTCACCAATCCCAGGGAGGAGCAGCGTAGCGTGCAGAGCAGCATAGTGTGCAGAGCAGCACCAGCCTGACCTGCTGCTTAATAAGCCCTTCCCACTAAAGTGGAGGTTGTCCTACAAGGCTTTGAGGGGAAAGAGGGCTTCTTAAGTGACGATGCCGAGCCCGGCGAGAAATAGCCCGCAAGCGTCTCTTCGAAGCATCACTGAATACTGCCGTGCCTCAGCACCCACGATAGTCGAATATAATGACGTCGAGGGTATGTGAACACGGGAAGAAAATATATATATATATATATATATATATATATATATATTATATTTATTATTTATTTTTTTTAGGGGTTCTCCATGAGCAAAAAAGCTCTTCGTGGAGGTTATCAAAGAAGGGAAGGAACCCATGAGGCGTTCGCTTTCTTAGACTGGAAGATAAAATCTATCCCCTAATTTGGAGCGTTTGGGGGGTCTCTTTTTCACGTGGCCATGACCAATCTGGCAACCGCACGAGTAACAACATCGAGCAATTGCTCCGTAGATTTTTTATCGCAGACGGAAAGCTCGGAGGCGGGAAGAAAATCGCGATCCACCTCATGATCCGAAGAAGCGTCGAGATCATGTGAAGGAACAGCTGGGTTTGGGGAGAGAGTGAGAGAAAGGAATCAACCCGTCTCTTGCTCCTCAACCAAATCCATTCGAGAGTGCTGACTCCCGGAAGCAAGCGAGGCGAGCACGATGCACTCTGCCTGTTAAAGCAAATCGCAGTGCTCGCACCCACCCTGCTGCAACGCGAGAGCAGCGTGCTCTTACCCCCAAACAAACAGCAAAAACTGATGTGTGTCGTCTTCAGCTATAGAGCAAGAAGAGGGGAACACGCACCGTTTGCTTTCAGTCATTCTCTCTTTTTTTAGAAATATATATATATAATATTTTCCAAACAGAAGAGAAAAAGAACAACGTTCACTGCACACTGTCTGATTATATCTCCTAACAGAGGAAAGAAAGTTTTGACAGCGTGTGTGAAACACACAGAAACAGAATCGCTCTGAAAAAAGAGTTTCTGACGACACCTGGTGACATGTCCATTTATAGCCTGGCCGCAGGTGCATCTAATAATTACATCAGCCGAGGTTATAAATGTTTCACACATTATTTCAGCTTGGCTCACAGCAAGAGCTGTTCCCCGTAGTGCTTAGCAGCGCAACATCGTAGTGAAGCCTTTTGTAAAGGGAACTATTGTTTTAGTAGTAAAGTAGTAGTTTTTAGTAGTTTAGAAAAGTAGTAGCAATGGCATAATCGGCTTCAATTAGCTTTCCCTGAACTTAAAATCTCCTATAACATGTTATTCCTTCCATTAAAGAGTGTTTATGTTTTCCAAATTAGCTTGCTATTGCCTTTTGCCTTGTTCATTTGATAAATATAGTAACTGGATTTAGCTACTCTCAGCTCTCGAATAACTTTATTTCGCAGACCTTTATAACTGTTATGAAGGCAGACAAGGGGTGAGGATCTAAATGCGGTTTATTGAAAATGATGGAGACAAACAAGACTGGAACAAATAAAACGTCCACGATGGGAAAACAAAACAAAAACACAAAAAACATCTAAGGAGTACACAGGCAAAGATAACATTTACTTATGAACATACACATCCAAACATCTACAATCAACGACCGACAGAGACTGAACAAACAACGGGGCTTAAGTACACAGGGATAGTGATGATCAAACGAGACACAGGTGAGAACAATGAATGACTGCAATGAAGAGGGAAGGAAAAAAACCCATACAAACAAAAACAAAATCGTCCAAGGAGTGAGGCGGGAGGGGGGTGGCAGGCAGACCAAGGAGGGCACAAGGGGCAAACAGACAGGCCAAGGGGGGCACAAGGGGAAAACAGACAGTCCACGGTGGAACAAGGGGCAGACAGGCAGTCCAAGAGGGCCACAAGACAGGGACTGGGTCAGGTGGCCTGGGAGGTGGCCACAGGACAGGGTCTGGTTCAGATGGCCTGGGAGGAGGCCACAGGACAGGGTCTGGGTCCGGGGGGCTGGGAGGTGGCCACAGGACAGGGACATGTTCAGGAGGCCTGGGAGGTGGCCACAGGACAGGGTCTGGGTCAGGAGGCCTGAGTGTCGGCCACAGGGCAAGGACAGGTTCAGGAGGCCTGGGAGCCAGTCGCAGGGTAGGGTCTGGGTCTGGAGGCCTGGCAGTTGGCCACAGGACAAGTTCAGGAGGCCTTGGAGTTGGCCACAGCACAAGTTCAGGAGGCCTGGGAGTTGGCCACAGGACAGGTTAAGGAGGCCTGGGAGTCGGCCACAGGACAGGTTCAGGAGGTCTGGGAGTCAGCCACAGGGCCACAGCCATGGAGACCTCCGAGGGCGGAGCCATGGAATTTTCAGGTGGCGGAGCCATGGAGGGCGGAGCCGTGGAAGACTCATGTGGCAGAGCCATGGAAGGCTCAGGAGGCAGAGCCGTAGAAGGTTCTGGAGACAGGGCCGTGGTAGGCGGAGTCATGGAGAATTCTGGGGGCCGAGCCGTGGAAGATGGAGTCATGGAAGGCTCTGTGATCGAATCCGTGGAAGGCTCGAGGGGCGGAGCCCTGGAAGGCTCGAGATGCGCTGGCTCTGGGATGGTCGAGGCTACATGTGCTGGCTCACTGGCGGTCGAGGCTACGGGCACTGGCTCACTGGCGGTTGAGGCTACAGGCACTGGCTCACTGACGTACGAGGCTACAGGCACTGGCTCACTGGCGGTGGCAGGCGGAGACTGGGGAGCAGAAGCCTTTCCTCTTCTCCTCCTCCTCCGGGCGGACGAAGCTGGCAATGCTGGCTCTTTGGCTGAGGCAGGCGTGGCCGTTGGCTCGCTGGCCGTGGCATGAAGGGACGAGGCTGGGGGGTGACCACTGTGGGAGGAGAAGTAGGGCCCTCTTCAACTACGCCCACAGTGAACGGCAAGCCGCAGACTAGTAGAGTCTCCTCCACAAATTCGAGGAGCGTCCAGCGGCGAGTCGCCGGTGGCAACCGCTCCTTGAGCGAACTGTTCAGATTTGCCCTGAAGAACACCACCAGGGAGTATTCCGGGAAGTCCGTTACCTTCGCCAGCTCCAGGAAATCGTGAATGTGGTCCTCCACAGGACGGTCCTCTTGCATGAGGCAGAGCAGTCTATAATTTGCCTGTTGAACCGCAATAGTTTTTTGCAATAGTTTACATTTTTTCCCCTTTGATTTATCTTCCTAGTTCATATTAAAATCCCCCATAAGAATTATTTATTTGTAATGATTACGTTCTTTTAAAATTGTATTGTTTGCTGAAGGGGGTCTATATACACATATAACAATAAATTACATTTGAGGAGATAGAATAATTTTCAACCCCACAAACTCTAAATCATTAACAAAGTTAAACATAAGATATTTAATGCCGTCCTTGACATATATTAACACTCAAATATATAGCTTTACCATTTAAAGCATTTAGCATTAAGCATTTAAGAGTGTTTTTTAGTTCTAATTTATATTTTGTTTTAGTAAAAGAGTATTTGACCCATAATCAGCAAATCTTTTCTATCATAGTTGTTTTGTAGGAAAAAGGGGAAAGAATTTGTAAGTAAAAAAATGTAAAGTTAACTGAGCATCAACAGCTGCAAAAGTAGGCAACTTTGTCTAATATTACAAGTAGAAAAATTATATAGAATAATACATATAATAAATGATATTGACCATGCAGGCTTCACTGATTTGCAATTTACATCAGATTATCTTTTTGGGTGGATGAAGCTAGACTAAATGAAGCAGATCGGATCCAAAATGTTTTATACTGCTTTGAACTGGTGATTTAATTTCAACATTATCCTATAAAAACCACACTTGACCTTTTTGCTTTTTCTTAAGATGAGTCCATATCTTCTTTCTGACATTCTGAGAGCCTGTCACAAATCCCAAGGCCAGGTTCAACCTATAATTAAAACAAGAAATATAAGAAGAAATCTATTGTGTGTTACAGATTGAAAATGTGTTTCACTTACTGTACTGTATATTTAATATTTGTTGAGCTTTGATGATCATTAAATTGTCATACAAAGTGTGCATATGACTTCATTTTTATTGATCGCATCTGGTTAGGTGAGTATCAGACAAAGTTTCATCATTAACTGATAATTGAGATAGGGATGTGACAATATCCGAAAGCCTTATTCAGAAAGGCACGAAGAATTACTTCAAAACGAATATTGAATTCTTCAGAATGATGAATAAAATCACCCTGTATAATCTCATTTCTCTACAGTCCAGTATACACTCACCTAAAGGATTATTAGGAACACCTGTTCAATTTCTCATTAATGCAATTATCTAATCAACCAATCACATGGCAGTTGCTTCAATGCATTTAGGGGTGTGGTCCTGGTCAAGACATTCTCCTGAACTCCAAACTGAATGTCAGAATGGGAAAGAAAGGTGATTTAAGCAATTTTGAGCGTGGCATGATTGTTGGTGCCAGACGGGCCGGTCTGAGTATTTCACAATCTGCTCAGTTACTGGGATTTTCATGCACAACCATTTCTAGGGTTTACAAAGAATGGTGTGAAAAGGGAAAACATCCAGTATGCGGCAGTCCTGTGGGCGAAAATGCCTTGTTGATGCTAGAGGTCAGAGGAGAATGGGCCGACTGATTCAAGCTGATAGAAGAGCAACTTTGCCTGAAATAACCACTCCTTACAACCGAGGTATGCAGCAAAGCATTTGTGAAGCCACAACATGCACAACCTTGAGGCGGATGGGCTACAACAGCAGAAGACCCCACCGGGTACCACTCATCTCCACTACAAATAGGAAAAAGAGGCTACAATTTGCAAGAGCTCACCAAAATTGGACAGTTGAAGACTGGAAAAATGTTGCCTGGTCTGATGAGTCTCGATTTCTGTTGAGACATTCAGATGGTAGAGTCAGAATTTGGCGTAAACAGAATGAGAACATGGATCCATCATGCCTTGTTACCACTGTGCAGGCTGGTGGTGGTGGTGTAATGGTGTGGGGATGTTTTCTTGGCACACTTTAGGTCCCTTAGTGCCAATTGGGCATCGCTTAAATGCCACGGCCTACCTGAGCATTGTTTCTGACCATGTCCATCCCTTTATGGCCACCATGTACCCATCCTCTGATGGCTACTTCCAGCAGGATAATGCACCATGTCACAAAGCTCGAATCATTTCAAATTGGTTTCTTGAACATGACAATGAGTTCACTGTACTAAAATGGCCCCCACAGTCACCAGATCTCAACCCAATAGAGCATCTTTGGGATGTGGTGGAACGGGAGCTTCGTGCCCTGGATGTGCATCCCACAAATCTCCATCAACTGCAAGATGCTATCCTATCAATATGGGCCAACATTTCTAAAGAATGCTTTCAGCACCTTGTTGAATCAATGCCACGTAGAATTAAGGCAGTTCTGAAGGCGAAAGGGGGTCAAACACAGTATTAGTATGGTGTTCCTAATAATCCTTTAGGTGAGTGTATGTGAGTGTAGTCAGCAGGCTGTCAGAGAGTGATGAGGTTGCAGTCGGCTGTGTTTAGGGACTGGATGAACAGAGCTGCAGTGCTGTGGCCAGCAGGAAATTTCTGCAAAGGTTCATCATCATCATCAACAAGCTCTGCTCAAGAGCAGAGGATTGATTGATTCATCTCCTCTGTGGACTGGAGAGATAGATTCATCCTATGCTTTTTCACCTTTTCTACTTTCTCCCTACTCTTTTTGATTCCATGCCTTGGATGGATTTCTGTTCTGATTTCGGTTCTGCTGTTTGTACAATACGGATACCCACAACAAGGGTAGATTAAATTTTCATGTATGGACAGTTGCAGAAGATCTGATGTATTCCAAGACAGAGCATCTGATTCATCCAATTTTTCATGTATTGCTTTATTGGCAGATGAGCATCTAGCATCAACATTTAATAGGACTTATTATGTATAATCAGAATACAAAGTGTGATCCAAAAGTCTAAGATATTTAATGTCCAAATATATTTGCATCCATTAAATTCCTAAGATGCTCTTTCATGCTTTAATAAAATGGATCCTCAGGTTTTGCACAAACTCATGGAGTCTATGCCCACTCAAGTGCATGCTGTGATTAATACAAAAATGGGACACCCCAAAGTGTAATTCCGATATTCCTGTTCATTTCAGTGACAGAGCTAGGAGCCATTGGCCACCCCTCTCACAATTGCTTTTTCTTTCATTTTTCATAGGCAACTGTTATGCTTTTTTGGAGATCTGTCTCTTTACAGCCACAACACACAGAAATCTTTTCAGGTATGTGCACCAATTAAACATGTCTTTTTTGTTCATTTCTAACCATCGAGCTGTGAAACTCTCACAAGATTCTATCTATCCTTATCACTAGAAGCAAATATGCTCACATTATTTTCCTGGGTTTATCATGTACTATAGAGTGTACACTTTACTGGGTTTTAAATGTGCAAGTGGAAGGGTCTAGCTTCGGAGATTGGCACAATTGCATTAGTGAGTGAACATGTGAGTCCTGCACGTGAACACTTAGTTACATGTGAGCTCATTAAATGAGATGGAGATTACTTTGTTTGATTTCTTTAAATGCTTCCATTCTATCCATTTCTTGCATAAATCACCAGTTTGGAAACTATATTTAACACGTTAACTTTGAGTGCCATGATTTAAATGTGTTAAATTCAGATGTGTATATGTGTTAAAGTGGAGATGTTTACATGGATGTTAAAAATAAGTAAATAGGTCTGGTTGATGGGGCTGCTCTTTAAAAACCCCATTATCAAAGTTAAACTAATGTGAATTAACACAATCTGAACCTTAAGCTGATTAAAGGACATGGATGAAAGAAATAAAAAATTCTGGGCAAATTATTCCATTCATTACAAACAAGTGTCAGGCCTTCAGAGACCCCCATCGAGCCGCTTGATTATGAGGTGGAGAAGCAGAGACCAGCTCAATGCAAATGTCTATGAATACAGTACAAGGTGCAAATTAAGTATAAAACTGAAGGTGCATTGTACAGAATGAAGTATAAATATGTATATATGTAAATATATTTATATGGCCGGTGACCATAACATAGCAAGCAGCATCAAGAGGTAGAAGTTATATGCAAAGAAATGTGCAAGGGTGTTACGAATCAAACGTGGAGTGAGGATCTAAATGCAGTTTTATTGAAAATAACAAAGACAAACGACTGGAACAAACAAAACATCCACGATGGGAAACCAAAATATAAACAAGAGGAACATCCACGAAGGGTACGGGCAGGAACAGACATTACCTAACATTTAACAACCGACAAAGACTGAACAAACAACAGGGCTTAAATACACAAAGGATAATGACACACAGGTGAGAACAATGAAGTGCATAGGCAGTGATGAGGGCAGGGAATTACGGGAGGTGTAGTCCAGAACAGATGACAAGGGACAAACACAGGGCAGACAACAGGAGATCGTGACAATGGGAATGTGAAAAATAAAATAATATATAATCAAAAATAAATAATAAATATGTAGTCCGAGTGGGATTTAGAGTTCAGTAGGCTGACAGCTGAGGGAAAGAAACTGTTCTTGAGTCTGCTGGTGTGACAGTGAAGACTCCTATAGCATCTCCCAGATGGGAGAGCAGTAAACAGACTGTGGGTGGGGTGAGAGGTGTCTTTTATAATGCTTCTCACCCTCCTTAGGCAGCATTTTTTGTGAATGTCTTTGATGGAGGGTAGCTGAACACCAGTGATGTATCGGGCAGTTTTCACCACCCGCTGGAGTGCCTTCTGGTTTGAGATAGTGCAGTTGCCATACCACACTGTGATGCAGTTTTTTAGGATACATTCAATAGTGCAGTGGTAAAAGTTCAGCAGGATGTGGGGGGACAGGTGAGCTTTACTTAGCTACCTAAGGAAGTAAAGGCGCTGTTACGCCTTTTTGATAAGAGTGGAGCTGTTGTAAGTCCAGAAAAGATCCTCAGAGATATGGACACCCAGGAACTTGAAGCTTGTCACATGCTCCACTTCGTCCACATCAATGTAGATGGGAGTGTGTGTGTGGCCCTTCCTAGTCTGCCGGTAGTCCACAATCAGATCCTTGGTCTTCTGGGTGTTGAGTGAGAGATTTTTGTTGGCACACCACACTGCCAGGTGCTGTAACTCTTCCCTGTAGGCCATCTCATTGTCACCGATGATCAGGCCTACCGCTGTGGTGTCATCTGCAAACTTGATTATGGAGTTGGAGACATGCACAAGTATGCACACAGCCCTATTTGCTGTGCAACGGTGTTCAAAGTGAGGGTGGAGGATTTGTGGTTGGTGATCTTAACAGATTGTGGTCTGTTAGTGAGAAAGTCCAAGGTCCAGTTGCAGAGGGAGGGGCTGATACCAAGATCAGTGGGCTTGGAGATCAGCTTGGATATGATCACAGTATAGAAAGGCAGAACAGCATCCTGACATACGTGTTGTTTTTGTCCAAGTGAGTCAGGGTGGGGTGAAGAGCTGAGGCAATAGCATCCTCAGTTGACCTGTTGGGTTTGTAGGCGAACTGATATGGGTCCAGTGTAGGGGGCAGGCATGTTTTCAGGTGAGAGAGGACCACCCTCTCAAAACACTTTGCTATGATGGAAGTAAGAGCAACGAGGCGGAAGTCGTTGAGGGCCACTCCAGCAGTATGTTTTGGTACCGATACAATGGTGGCTGTTTTGTAGCAGGTGGGGACAATGGCCTGGGCCAAGGAGAGGTTGAAAATGTTGGTGAAGACGTCAGCCAGCTGTTCTGTGCAGGCCCTGAGCACTTGGTCTGGGATGCCATCAGGACCAGCAGCTTTATGTGTATTCACTCTGCTCAGGGTGGTGCACACGTCACTGAAGGAAAATGTGAGTGGCAGATCATCAGGTGGGAGCTCAGCTTTTATGGGTGGTTCTCTGTTTCCATGATCAAAACGAGCATTAAAAGTGTTCAGTTCGTCTAGGAGGGTAGCATTACTTGCTGGTGGGGGGTGCTGTTTGCTGGTTTGTAGTCTGTGAGGGCATGGATCTCCACATACGTTGGGGGTCGTTGTTCGTAAAATTGTCCTCAATCCGCAGTTTGTAGTTGTGTTTGGCTTTAATTCCCCTCTTCAGATTGGCCCTGGATAAAGTGTAGGCTTTCCAGTCAAATATCAAATGTTGTTTCAGCAAACATGTCTTTGCAACTTTTATTTAAAGAACAATATCTAGTTTTTCCTTCCCTCCCTTTCCTTCATTCCTTTGTCCATCTCTCCCAACCTCCTCACATCCTTCCCTACAGTAACCACCCAATCATTTATTGAAACTGAAATATTTGCTGTTCATCTTTAAAAGAAGTTGGTTTTCAAAATTGTGAGAATTCAGTCTCGATCTTCTTGGGCTGAAGACAATTCCTGCAATGCTAAATATCCTTTCACTGGCCGCTGAGGCAGGTAGAGAAGTGTTCAGCTTCATAGAGAGCTTGCACACAGCTGGGAAGGATTTCATCAAGTCCATGCAAGCTGTTGTACAGGCCAAGTATCAGTCCAGTTATTTGGAGCTGTCTTGTGCTTGCGACAACTGCAGGGCAGAGAAGAAGTCATCTTCATCAGATGAATTGGACCTTGTGGCATCACCTTGCTGCAGGGAGGGTTCTTCCATGTGCTGCTTGATGTAATCTATTCCTGAAATATAGTGAGGATGAAAATATAAATTATAGTACAACTATATAATATAACTATATAATACAACTTTCTAACATGTCAAGACCTCAACCATTTCAAGGTTTTGTACTAGTTTTCTTTAATTTGAGGTTTAAAAATTTTTGTTGAATGCACTATCTATGCATTTATAATTAATTTGTAAATTTGCCAACCTTACAGAGTCTCAAAATGTACACCCATACACTTATTTTTCACTATTCCCATGGTGTCTTAACCATTCTGATTGTGGTATCATCCTTTGTCCAAGTTGTTCGGCATTTTGGAAGAAGAATCATGGCTGCAATCAACTCTCTCCTAACATGAGGCCAAAACTATTTTTTATTCCCAACTGTAGAGCATACACCAGAGGCTTGCAGTACTTCAATGGCAACTTGACTCGGTCAAGTTTGACGGTCAACAGGTTGATTGATGGAAGTAGCCACCCCATCTGAGCATTTGCTTCTGCTTGCAAGATGTTGGTTGCCTGGGCGACTGGGCTCATGGCCGTAGCATACTCTGAGAGGAATGCGAGTTCAGCTGGATTAAACCTTTGATGAAAACCAAAACAGCAGCAATGTTTTATAATACTATATAACCATTTCATCGGATTCAACAAAAAATTACTGGATGAGTAATTAACTAAAATGGACCAATGATAAGTGGAATGTTGGATACACTGTGAAACAGTTAGTTCCCCAGAAAGGGTGGGGAAACACATTTACAGTTCTAAAGACATTCAAGACATTGTTCAATTATGATGACATAATAAAAGATATATAATTCTTACTTACATTGGAACCTTTAAGTCTGTGCAGATGACTCTGATGGCCCCCTTGCCCTTGTCTTTGATTATCCTCAGTAGACTTTCCACTGCCAGGAACAAGGAGTTCCACCTTGTAGCATTTGGGTGCAGCAGCTGGAGGGAGCAAGCATCTTCAACAGTTTCAGCAGCAAGTGTGGATCTTCCACATTTGTACCAAAGTGCATTACACTTGCCAAATGTTGAATGGTAGACTTTCTTGTATGCCTCATTGGATGTTGCTTTCATGGCATCAACCGTAGCTATTAGGTTGAGTAGGTGACAAGCACAGCGCTGGTGCTTTGGGAGCTGGAACTCCAAACCATCATCTTCATTCAGAAGTGCTGACACATCAACAAACTCCACTTCTTCACCCACCTCTTCATCTTCTTCATCCTCTCCTGCTAGAGATGCATTGCTATCAGTTTCGAATTCATTGTTGTTCTCATCTTGAACAAAAACTTGGAAAGCTTTTATGATGTTTTCTGTTGTTGTTCTCAGAATCTTCCCCTGAATTCAAACTCAGAATGGATGTCATTCAGGGCATTTGCCAACACATTAAATGTGTGCGAACCTCTGAGTTGTCTACAGGCTAGGGCTGCTGAGTATCTTTTGAGACTGTCTGGGCCAATCCAATGGGCAGTAACACCAATGAAGCTCTGCCTTCTGACAGACCAGCAGTCGGTGGTGGTGGTGATTTGGTCATATCCCCTCGTGGCCTCAGTCACCTCCTTCTTCATTCCTTTAGAGGCATCATCAGTCATGGAGCGCAGGGTCAGCCATGACATAATTTTTACAGTAGGCTGCAATTCCTTCACAAAATTTCTAAATGTTTTTTGTTCAACAATGCAGAATGGCTGGAGCCCTTGGACCACGTACTGCACAACCGCTTTGTCAATGACCCTCTGAGACACAGCCCAGGTGTTCACTAATGTGATCTGTCTGCTGGTGGAAGGAGTCTCAGAAGCCCTTTATCTTTTTGTTAATGTCAGCGCTTCATATTCTTTTAAGGTGGTTTACATGTTTGCTCTGAAAAGGTGAGAGACAGACATTTTCAAAGCATAGGAACTTTACCAACAGGATTTAAAAGCTACTCAACAACACTAACAGTCAATGACCATTATTTAACATATTACTTTTACCCAATCTGTAACTGCAAGTAAGTTATTATGTGCATCAACTAGCCCTAGTTTGTGTCTACATTTAAAGCCTCCAAAGCCTCACAAACACTGATAATGGATTTTACATTGAAAAAATCTTCCATTCTGCAGTTCAACTTTTGAAATGAAAAATATTTGCATATTAAGTTTGGTAACACTTTATTTTAAGGTGTTATTGTTACAGTGTAATTATACATTTAAGTACTGAGTAATATTAATTAACAACATGTACTTACTATAGGGTTAGGAATATAGTTTGGTTTAGTTGCATGTAATTATGCATCATTTACTGTTATTACTACAGTAAGAACATGTAACAAGGACACTGTAAAATAAAGTGTTATTTTTGTCTTAAGTTTTTAGTTTTTTTAAGAAGGTGGAATTAGATGCCATCTAAAGGAATTTATCAAGGTAATAGCATTTCGTTTTGTGTAAAAACATTAGAGAAAAATTATTCAAAGCTCTATTTTATATAAAAACTGGAAGTCTTTATTAAACAACATACATTTTAGTAGTTTTTGCTAACCAATTCATTACAAGAAGTGTTATACTGAACACAAAAAAAGGGAACAAGCTAATATTGCTTGTTCTTATTAAATAGATGTAGTTTTTTATTTCATAAACATTTCCCTTTGGTACCCAGCTTCGGGCCAGTACCGGCTAAGTGTACAAGTGTTGGCATGATTGTGGCCCTATGCCAGAATGTCGGCTCAGTTTTACCCCGAACTCAGGCCAGTGTACTTATGCACTGGCAACTGCAAGTGGGCCGAGTTATTCTTCTGACCTGCTGGATCTTGGCCATTATGGGGCCAAACTGTTTTGGCTACCTGGGAAGTACATCATGTTTACCATGGTTGAGTTTTGCACGTCCTGAATGTTGATGCATGTCAATTTCTGGTATCTCCTATTGTATTCATGAAATAAAATGTATAATTGAAATATGGCCTTTTTCAAGACCCATATATTATTTAGCTTGAGGGGAGGATAGAGTTGACCACATGCCATTGCAAATGTAATTTCTGATATGTTTAAAACATCTTATGGGTGTGGCCAAAAAGGATGGGTAAAATTTCACCCCTTGAACAAACTAGTTCTCAGTTCCTGAAAGTTCCAGAAAGTCCTCGAGAGTTAAGAAAATGTAGAGATACAAGTTTAAATTCCGCAAGTTCTCCCATCATGGGAGTCCCCATTTTCTGAGTCCTCGAAGTTAAAACATGTAGAAGTTACAAGCTTTATACTGCAGCCACTTCCGAGGTTCTGCCCGGCCATTCCATCACCCATCTGGCATCCACAATTGATCCCTTCTTCATTAGAACTTCAGACCATCGACCCAGCAAAAAAATTATACTTTGAACAAAACAAGCTAAAGGACTGCAACGCAATGTAATATAAATACAACCAACCTCCTTTTTTATACTGTGACCTTTGCTAAAAGCTGGTGTTTTTCATATAATTTGTGTAACCCAATCTCAAATTGACACGTAATAAATGAAGTTCTGATGGTTAATTTAAGGCATGGTCTATATACTCCATATAAGATTAATATATGGTAATTTTTCTCTGTTACAGATCATTTCCATCCATCCTCTGTTGAAGCTGATTCAGCAACCTGTATTTATGTGTGTTAGTTTAGTGAGTTGATTTAGTTTTATGCTGTAGATTAGTCAATAAAGACTTGTTTGTATACAAAGAGAAGTTGACTGTGGTATATGATTTAGGAATATTGGTCACTTAAAATCTGTTGATCCTTGCTATGTTGCTTATAAACAGTATTTCAATATATTTGTGATATAATTGTCAATGGTCATTATAGTAACATTGCTCTAAGAATTAACAAGTATATTAATATCACCTAACTCACCTAAGCCATTTTTTTTAATATTCTTTAAATTAATTATAATTTCCTCTTGATCTAAATTCCTTACAGCTTCTATCCATCTTTCAAATGTTTTCTGCTCACAATACATTTTAAAATGAATACTGTCCTCAAAGGTCATTTTTACTACAGTCAGCTTTTCATTTTTAGTTGCAAGACTTTACCAATAAACTAGTCTATCATACATTGATATAAAAAAAAATAGAAACTGCTATGTGATGTGAGAGAAATTAGAGTAGAACCAGTATGTGTCCAAGGACAATGCTCAAACATACAGTAGCCTAAAATCTTTTGATCATCATATAAAAATATGCCACAATTGACCAATTAGATCTAAGTATTCCAAAGGGCCATGTAATAAAATAATAACATTAAAAAACGGTAACACTTTATTTCAGGGATAAGAAATTAGACAGTAATGAATGACTAATAATTGGATTTGTAAGGGACTAGTTACGGACTTGTTTAGAATTACAAAGTATTTATTAAGCCTTAATTTCTAATACTTCCCTAATAGCCTCTTTACATAGATTTATTTCCTAACAAGGAACTGATTAGGTAAAAACAAAAGAAACCAATAGCTAGTAATTGTCAAAATACATTCTTTATAGGTTCTCATTGCACTGCATGAATGGGCAGCTGATATAAAATAAATATAGAAGGAAGAGACTTTTGCTACTTTGTGTAAATAGCAACAAAAATAATGTTCTTTGCACTAAGTGCAAATAGTGTTGGATGTAATTTTCACCTCCAATTATATATTGCAATACAGTATAGGGGTATCACTGCAACATGTTTATTGTGTTGATTTAGATTCCCAGAGACACCCTATACCAACCCCTAACCCAAAACCTAACCCCAACCTTCCTTGCTTAGTTAGAATACTATATACTTATAAGATGCACTTTCACACAGAGTACTGAGAACCTGTAAAGGATGTAATCTGCATCATACTAGCTACTGATATGTTTTGTTTGTAGCTAATACATTCCTTGTTATGACAAAAGCAAATGTAAAGGGACTATAAAGCAAAAACAAGAAATCAGCCAACAATGGCTTGATAAATAATTTAAATGCCAAACAAGTTCATTACTAGTCACTTACAAAATAAATATAGCTGCAAAGCATTGATGATGGGCCCAAGAACCATGGATCCTTTTCCACCCGGTGGCTTTAAAAAAAATGCAAATTGGACACATGCATTAGGCATTTGACATTATTCTAAGCAACTTTTAAGCAATTTGGGTAAATTTAAGAGGTCTATTTTAAAGTCTGTTGTAAGAGTCAGACATCCTGCTACCAGGTGTTGGCACTATGACCGCAACCCAAAATAGTCACATCCATGTGATTAGCCCCCAGGACTAAACATACACTCACCTAAAGGATTATTAGGAACACCATACAAATACTGTGTTTGACCCCCTTTCGCCTTCAGAACTGCCTTAATTCTACGTGGCATTGATTCAACAAGGTGCTGAAAGCATTCTTTAGAAATGTTGGCACATATTGATAGGATAGCATCTTGCAGTTGATGGAGATTTGTGGGATGCACATCCAGGGCACGAAGCTCCCGTTCCACCACATCCCAAAGATGCTCTATTGGGTTGAGATCTGGTGACTGTGGGGGCCATTTTAGTACAGTGAACTCATTGCCATGTTCAAGAAACCAATTTGAAATGATTCGAGCTTTGTGACATGGTGCATTATCCTGCTGGAAGTAGCCATCAGAGGATGGGTACATGGTGGCCATAAAGGGATGGACATGGTCAGAAACAATGCTCAGGTAGGCCGTGGCATTTAAACGATGCCCAATTGGCACTAAGGGGCCTAAAGTGTGCCAAGAAAACATCCCCCACACCATTACACCACCACCACCAGCCTGCACAGTGGTAACAAGGCATGATGGATCCATGTTCTCATTCTTTTTATGCCAAATTCTGACTCTAGCATCTGAATGTCTCAACAGAAATCGAGACTCATCAGACCAGGCAACATTTTTCCAGTCTTCAACTGTCCAATTTTGGTGAGCTCTTGCAAATTGTAGCCTCTTTTTCCTATTTGTAGTGGAGATGAGTGGTACCCAGTGGGGCCTTCTGCTGTTGTAGCCCATCCGCCTCAAGGTTGTGCGTGTTGTGGCTTCACAAATGCTTTGCTGCATACCTTGGTTGTAACGAGTGGTTATTTCAGGCAAAGTTGCTCTTCTATCAGCTTGAATCAGTCGGCCCATTCTCCTCTGACCTCTAGCATCAACAAGGCATTTTCGCCCACCGGACTGCCGCATACTGGATGTTTTTCCCCTTTCACACCATTCTTTGTAAACCCTAGAAATGGTTGTGCGTGAAAATCCCAGTAACTGAGCAGATTGTGAAATACTCAGACCGGCCCGTCTGGCACCAATAACCATGCCACGCTCAAAATTGCTTAATTCACCTTTCTTTCCCATTCTGACATTCAGGTTGGAGTTCAGGAGATTGTCTTGACCAGGACCACACCCCTAAATGCATTGAAGCAACTGCCATGTGATTGGTTGATTAGATAATTGCATTAATGAGAAATTGAACAGGTGTTCCTAATAACCCTTTAGGTGAGTGTACATCTCATTTTTGATCTAAATCACACACTGCACACAGAAAATATGGGACAGCTCCTGTTTCCCACTTTTTCCATTAATTTATTGCCTCGCCATGGCAACACTGTTCCATATATACAAAATGTAGCATCTTCAATGTCTTTACATAAGGTTGCCTAATTTTGGTGACATTCACTTGAATCCCCTAGGAAGAATATTCAAAAGTTCAGAGCATGCAATTTTCAAAAAATGCACATTCAATCCAAAATGGTAGGCAGCTTTCATGGAAGGTTCATGTTCTCATTGCGAGAACATGCCCATGAGAACGTTGCGGTCGTGGCTCAACTCCTTCTTCAGTTGGGAGAAGAGCAAGCTGGGAGAAGAGCAAGCTCTCCACTTTGCAGAGCATCTCTTTTCTCGGTATGGAGTTGGACGTCGTATTTCTTCTGGCAGGGGTGCTGTGTGCAACGGGCAAGCAGTATCAGGGCTCTGGACAGGGACCCGACTCCAATGGCACATCAAATGATAAGAGTAGCTGGCAGTATCGCTAGCCCTGTGGAGGCTTCAGCCATTGATTCATGGCAAGCATGTTTTGGTCCGGGCTGACAACACAGCGACCATGGTGTACATAAACCGCCATGGTGGCGTATGCTCACATCGCCTGTTGCAACTCGCCCACCGCCTCTTACTTTGGAGTCAGGTCTCTATGAGCCACTCACCTTCCGGGTGTCCTCAACTGTGCAGCAGATGTGTTATCATCGTAACGCTCCATGGGGAGTGGAGACTCCATCCCCACATAGTCCAGCTGATTTGGGAGAGATTCGGGGAGGTGCAGATAGAGCTGTTTGCCTCCCAAGATTCCTCTCACTGCCCCCTTTGGTAATACCTGTCTGAGGCTCCCCTCAACACAGATGCCATGGCGCACAGCTGGCCTCGGGGCCTATGCATGTATGCGTTTCCTCCAATGAGCATCATTGCACAGACACTGTGCAAGGTCAGGGAGGATGGGCAGCATACTGGCCCAACAGGGAGTGGTTTTCAAACCTGATGCTCCTGGCTGTAGCCCCTCCCTGGTGCATTCCCCTGAGATAGGACCTTCTCACTTAGGGGCAAGGCACGTTCTGGCACCCATGGCCAGACCTCTGGAATCTCCACGTCTGGCTCCTGGATGGGAAGCGGAAGACCTAGCGAATCTTCCGCCAGCGGTGGTAAATATGATCACACTCTACAAGGTGGCTGTATGCCTTGAAGTGGCGTCTCTTTGCGAACTGATGTTCTTCCTGTGGGGAACACCCACAGAGGTGTGCTGTCTTTTCTACAGGAAGGGCTGGAGAGACGGTTGTCTCCCTATACTCTGAAGGTGTAAGTGGCTGCTATAGCAGTGTATCATGATCCACTGGATGGGAGTCACGGCAACACAACCTGATTAACAGGTTCCTCAAGGGCGTGAGGAGGTTGAATCCTCCTAGACCGTGCCTGATTCCCTCTTGGGATCTCTCTGTGGTCCTACCTGCCCTACAGAGAGCCCCCTTTAAGCCTTTTGAGCAGGCCGAACTCAGACCTTGTCACTGAAGACAGCCCTCCTAGTGGCGCTCACTTCCATCAAGAAGGTGGGGGACCTACAGGCGCTGTCTGTCACCAGCGAATGCCTGGAGTTCAGGTCGGCACACTCTCATGTAATCTTGATTTCCCACCACTCGGGGATCAAGTGGTGAACCTGCAGGTGCTCCCTTCAGATGTGGAAGACCTGGCCTTGCTATGTCCGGTTCATGCCCTGCACATCTATCTGGACCACACGCATAGCTTCAGACACTCAGAGCAGCTCTTTGTCTGCTTTGGAGGGCAGCAGAGGGGGAAATCTCCAAAAGAGGATCGCCCATTGGATTGTGGATACCATTTCCTTGGCTTACCAGTCATAAGACCTACGTGCCCTTTGGGAGTTCAGACATACTCCACCAGAGGTGTTGCATCCTCCTGGGCACTGGCAAGAGGGGCCTCTCTAGCAGACATATGCAGAGTTGTGGAATAGAACTGGTTTTGTCTTGAGTGTTACGAGGTAACAGCAGGTAGGCTGGACAGCCAGTTGGGTGTACCACTTTCATTAAGCCTTTCCCCTTTTTCAAAGTGATAATGAGCGTTATTTTGCCCTCAACAGTTCCCTGACTCTTTAAATCTTAAGTACTGTTCGGTGATGAACTCGGTGGAGGAGTGACACCACCAGCCCCAGTACTCGGGGTATGCCCCTTTTCAGGTAACCCTGTGTACTTGGGCTCAGTGCTCCATACGTGGTGAATCCCATCTGGGTATTCCTGTGTGACGCATTTCCACTGTTCAGGTTTCACCTTTGTGAACCCTGTGTTTCCCCTCATCAGAGCCTTTCTCTGCTTCAGCCACTGTTGCTGTGTACCATCTCCATAGATAGGGTCCTCCAGGTGGTATCATTCCATATGTGAACTTCCCTGTTGTAAGTCCATGTGAGGTATTCTCCACATGTTAACCTCCCTCTGGTAGGATGTGGTCTCTGTATTACCCTCCCTCCTGGAGAGGGAATAGTACATCCCAGCATTATTTTAGAAGGTGCTCTGTGGTAAATTGCAGCAAATATCAGGAAAGGCCACTGCTGTAGTCTCCTTGGGTAAGTGCTTCCCCCCTTAACGGGACTAGGGAGATGCCTTACCTAAATTTGCAGGAAGGTCACGACATGGTCGAGCCCTCGCTGCGAGGCACGCATCAGTTTGCCCATGTCCACTCTTCCATACCTCGTGACATGGTTCAGCGCCTTCGGCATTTCCTTTAGGAACCCCAAGTGTCACTACATCGACACACATATCGAATGAGTAACAGTCAGGGAACATCTGGGTTACTGGTGTAACTCCTGTTCCCTGATGGAGGGAACAAGACATTGTGTCCCTCCTGCTCCCTATTCATGTCCATGAATACAGTATTTTTCGAAGAAGTAATTTTATTTCTAAGCAACCAATGTCATGGTTTACACAAATTCCAGAATAATCGCTGTACCAAACTAATTTGCACTAAATATATGAAGACATAGATGTCTTACCATTACTGATGTTTACTGTAGTTTTTGCCCTTGCCGGTCTTTCTGTATTCTTGCTTGAAGCATGTTGCTTCAGACCTTTTTTATGCTTTTTTGGCAGTACAGCTACTGGATCTCCTCTCCTAAAGCATGTAAGCATACTTGGCAATAAAGCTCATTCTTATTCTTTACGCTCTTCGTGTCACCAAACAACAATTTTCTAAGCATAACCAATAGTATCTGCACAGGCAGCAGCCAATGAGCACGATGATACTCTTCTTCGACGTTTAGAGAAACACCACAGGTAATGTGATTTCAACATGGTGAATCACATTGAAGGGGTGACCTGTACCATGTAGAATATAACACTTTTTATTGAAAAAATATTATGAGTATAGTCTTCATATCATATGAGTGTACACCATTCGGATCAAACTTCACAATAACACAATTCATTACTTAATGTGTAAAACTTTTTAAATTGTCTCCAACTACTGACTGCACCTTTAACTTTTTCACAGGCCTAATAGCCAACAACTCAAAAACATATGAATATACATAAAAAAGGAATAATGGAATTTAATGCATATTTAAGATACCATGAATCCCTTTTGAATGTCTTGACATTATTCAAAAACCATTTTAAGCAATTCAGTTAAACATAAGAGGGATATTTCAAAGTCTGTTAAAAGTGCCACACTTCCTTCTGCCAGTTGGTGGTGCTACGACCGTGACCCATAATAGCCACATCAATGTGATCAGCCCGCAAGTACAAAGATTTAGTTTAGATTTGATGTAAATCACACCATGCAAGCAGAAGATATGAGACACTTCCTGTTCCATTTTTTTATGTTATTTTATCACATTGCCATGGCAACATCATTTGATATATAAAAAATCAGTTAGCAATTTAGCATCATCAATGTCTTGGCATTATATTGCCCACATTTGGTACCTGTAACATGAAAACCCTGGGAGGAATATTTCAAATTCCAGAGCATGCATTTTCCAAACAATCCATAATGGCCAACTTCCTGTTTGGCAGAGCTTATGACTGTCAGTGTGAAAGTTGTCCGGCTTGATGAGATGTGCTACAGAGCACCCGCTAATGCCCATCTTCTAGATGGTGGTACAGAGCCTCCCCTGCATGCACTTCCTGTTGCCAGTTGGTGGCGCTATGACCGTGACCCACAATAGCTACGTCCATTTGATTAGCCCCCAAGAAAAAACATCCAACAAATTTTTATCTAAATCACACAATGCAGCAGAATATATGAGACACTACCTGTTTGCCTATTTTTGCCAATAATTTAGTGAATTGCCATGGCAACACCATTCGATAATTAAAAATCTGTTCGCAATTTAGCATCTTCAATGTCTTGGCATAATGTTGTCTAAATGTGGTGACAGTCTCATGAATCACCTAGGAGTTTTTAAAAGATCAGGGAATTCAGAGAATACAGTATGTCTGTCTGTCTGTCTGTCTGTCTGTCTGTCTGTCTGTCTGTCTGTCTATCTATCTATCTATCTATCTATCTATCTATCTATCTATCTATCAATTTTAATTGCAATTTTACATTTTTTGCTAATAATTATTTATTGAAAAAATATGTAGATTGAAAGATTATATTGTAATTAAGTTAGTTACCATTTTTATTTATCCATAATCTGGCTTTAAATTAAATTAACAAATGTAAGTCATGGCATTTGGTGTTAAAATAGTCTAAGTGGATTTTGATATAAGCACAGAAGTCATTTAGGCTAATTTCATTGCAATTCTGTTGTTGCATTTTTTTCTCTGTTCACTGTCAAAATAAATAAAGTAAATTAACTTTGCGTCTGCAATCGCACAACTGTTTAAATAGCCTCTAAATTAATGTTGGGCAAATGAGGACATAAATTAAGTTAGAATACTGCATGTTCGACCATAGAATAATAAAAAATTACCAACTGGTTACCAACAAACAACTATTTGTCATGGTTCCGGTATTTGTGCCAGCTCATACTGTTGTTTGTTTTTCTCTCTCCTTCGTGTCTCACTGTGGAGCCGGCACGCGATCAGCATTTACATGGGAAGTGTGATCGATCTCGGGGAGATGCTGATCACAGCAATGATTTATATGCCCTTTACCATCTGCTTCACTCTGATTGCACGCCCTACTTATTCCTTGTGTGTCACCTCTTTATTTGCCCATTTATTGTTCACTGTCATGTTAATTGTGCTCTCTTGTGTAGTTGGAGCATGCTTGTCTGTCTGTTGGTTGCCCCTCTGTAGAGGTGCGGTTACATTTCTTTTTATCATCACCCTCGCCAGTTCTGTGCCCAGTTCATGTGGAGGAGGATTCCTTGGTCTCTGCCTGCGTCTCAGGGACTATATCATCTGGGCTTTGCTTTGCAACACACCAGCTTCAACAGACTCTCTTTGGATTGTTCCTGACTTTCACAAAGCACACACTTATCATATGAACACAACCTTCACTAGCCCATTGCGGTTCGCTGGATTTCAGCCCTCTGTAGCCGGCACCAGGTGTGCCTTATCTTGACATTGAGAACTTTGTTAATAAAACCATTGAACCGTCATCTCTGCTTTTGGGTCCTTGTCCCACCCATGACAGTATTAATCCACAATCATGCTACAACGTCGTCATGACAGACTGGCACTGTTCCGAAGTTACATTGTGGCAATGAATACAGGAATTTCACTTTTCACTAAAGTTTGGTCATCAAATTACGCTGTAGTTTTTTTGGCTATTGGCTAGCTGGAATAACAAAATGGCTGAATTTGCTGCAACTTTTCTAAAATTTTGCAATGTAATATGCTGCATTTCTTGGGGTTTTTTGCACAAGTCATCATTATATACCTCTGTATTTGTGTTAATTCATTTTAAATGCAATTACATGTAAATATTTTAGTGCATAAGATCTGAATATGTATTCAGACCCCCAAAAAAAGCTCTTAAAAATAGCATACATTTAGGTGAAAGCTGTGGGTATTGAAAGACCCTTAATAATTTTTGTATAATAATTTTCTGCCTCAGAGAATTCAGTAAAACTTATCTAAGTTTCAAATAGACATACAATAAATCTGTAAGCTAAAACCACAAATGAGGATTGAATAATTAGGCCTGTTGCCATTATTACATTGTCTGATATTTAAATCTGGTATATGGCCATATACAGCCGCGGCCTGTGCATTTTAAGTCTAGGTCTTCAGTGCGATTCTTGCCATTAATAAAACAGTTTCACAAGGAATAAGATGCCATATTCCTATCATACAAAAGCACAGAACCAAGGAGGTCTAATACCAAGGAAAAGATCTGGCTGTAGATGCCTATTCACTGCAGTGTCGAGGAATTATGTGGAAATTCTGAAGGCTTGACGGGGTGGAGCTCAGACTCATGTGCAGCTTCGACTAAGGAGCATGGCTTCGGGCATGCTGTTTGTGAAACAGTTGTCACACTTTGCTTGTAAGCATTAAGGAATAAATTCTGATTGGAATTTTTTTTTGTTTTTTGCCATTCGTTTGTAGATTACTTAGGAGTTGAAAGCGATTTGAAATACATAAGCAAAAAGGGTCAATGAGAATGAAAGGATGAAAAAATATTTATTTATTAGGCTTGTTATGCCCACAGAGAAGGCTTTGCTGGCCCTGAGAAATCGCCACTGGCCGTATATGAAAAAATATAATTACAGTTCATATATTTGAGCATTTATGTACACATTTAAATTTCACAAGTGTTTAAAAAACATGTTGATATATGAAAATGGACATTTTTTTTCACTGTATATAATTTAAATTTTTATATCAGTAAAAACATTTATAAAAATGTACAGCATACAATTGTTCAGCATATATTACCATTTTCAGATTCGTAGCCTATTGTATTAATAGAACTTCAAATTCTAATCACATTATTTTACACAACTAATGGGGATTTTAAGTGAATGTTCGGGATTCTTCACCTCAGTGGATGTATATATTGAGTGGGGAACAATTGTTTGCATTTTTCTATGGGATTCGACTGGAAAAGAGCTCAAACTCATGAACTCGCAGCAACAAGGAGCACTCACTGCCCATTCACGACTGAGAATTGTTAGTTTGGGAATCATTCAACAATGGAGCACTTTAAATGTGTAATAATAATAATAATAATCCTTAGAAGAACAAAATGGTCTCCGCACTTTCTGTGCTTGGGCCCTAAATATAGCTGCAAGCAGCAATGATGGGCCAAAGCACTATGGCACCATCGCCACTAGGTGGCTCTAGGAAAACAAAGAATGGTGGATTTGAGAGGGTAAATATATGAGGTCTATTTCAAATTCACACAAAATATCACACTTCCTGTTGTCACTTGGGGCGCTACAACCGCATCCCGAAATAGCCACATAAATGCGATTAGCTGACATGGCCAAAGATACTGCTCAAGTTTGATCAAAATTTGTCAATGCACACAGAAGAAATTAACTTTTTTCACCATAAATCTATTGCCTCGCCATGGCTACACCATTCGATATATCAAAAATATGTTCTCAATTTAGCATCTTCAATGCAAGTTCTGAGCGTATCCGATCACCGGTGATCACGGAGAGGTGCATGCCGGTTAGAAATCTGTCTGACTTGGTGTGATATCATGATTACTTATGTCAAAATGTAATCCCAAAAGAGCAAGGCGGCCGCAGTTGTAGCAGGCAGGTGGCGCAGTTGCTTTTTCCAAGCTATGCGAACTGCAAGCACGATGGAAAACTACATGCCGATGACACGGCTTAATGCTCATTGGCTTAAACAACTGTGATGTATTGATCTCTTTTAAAATGTTAGAATTGTTTTATTTCTAATATCATTATTTTATGTGCATAAATTATAAATCATAAATTATGCTAAATTACATGTGAATATTCCCAACATTCTCATTGGATATGTGATTGGAATCATATTTCTGAAATATATAAAATACATGTCTTTATTCAATAAAACATTTATGGAAAGACATGTCTTATGGTGGAATTAAATAACAGGTACATTGAGTATCTTGTTCATCATTTTTATTTTTATTTAAAAGCAACATAATTTAAATTGCATCCACTTTATTAACAACAAAGCACTTGAACGTGAATCATGTGATATCTGCCTTTGATCTCATTGCGGCTAATCCACTATGAGAAGTGAAAACTGTCTGGCTTGACAGCTCTTATTTCACTCCTCCCCTGACTGCACCAGCCTGCTCTCTCTTTTTTAATGCTTTATTATAACAGTTCATATAACAGCAGTAAAGGAAACAAGCATGAAAGAGAAAAACAAAAACATATAAATAACTATGTCAAAGGTGTATTAGAATATTCAAGAGCCGTAGATGCAGGGGTGTCTAAGATGGGTAAAGTTCAAGGCTCTACAGCAGTCCAGAGACTTTGTACGTATCAAGATACTGATAGAGCTCAAATTTAAATTTCCAGATTGTGCTATCTTCTTTGACAATCTACATTTATGTATATAGTTCTTTTTCTTAACATAATATATAGGTTAAAACCCTTTTCCAAAGGTTTATCATAAAAAATAAAACATAAAACTATAAAAAATAAAACATCCAAAGTCATTTCAATCCCAGTGATCTCCTGCACCAACCTGCTCTCATCTACTTTCAAGGCGAGGCATTTGGCATCTCAAACGAGCCTTACGTGGGGTTATCTGATGAAAATGGACTCAACCATTTTATCCAAAACATGGAAAATAGGGGGTAAATGTGGAACATAACCCTGACTGATCCTCTATTTTTATGCTATTGTGTAGCTATTGTGATATGTCAAAAATATCTAATTTCAATAAAATATTGATACTAATGGATTTTTATGCTATCAAAATTGGTGTCTACCCTATCCTGTGGACACATTGTGGACAGTATTTTGACCCCACCCACAAAGCTCTGGCTTTGAATTTGTGATTCAAAGCCAGAGCTCTAATTCAACACAGATCAGACACACAGTGGTATTATCAAATGCGCATTGGATATTTATCTAGATCAATCAGGCCATTAGACCTCTAGTAATGGGTTGACTGGCAGGTCATGTAGGCAGTAGAGTTAGGTTTTCATAGTTACATAAGCTGGCCATTCTCAGTTTCTTTTAAGCGATCCAGAGGAATTATCTTGTATAATTTATGGCAGAAAAATGTAATATGTTTGTTGAAAATGAAAATAGTTTCTGGCTCCCACTGCTAACAGCACTTACATTGTAATAGGGCTAGGCGATATGGACCAAAATTCAGCCTACACTTCTAAGAAACAAGATCTACTTTTCCATCATGTTATTGCAGCAAGATACCATGCAAAGTATTTACCAAAATACCAAAATGTAATTAGTTTGTAGTGAAATGTGATGATTTTTTAAACCAGCTTCAATACCACAACAAATAATAGCCTAACAATAATTATCTTAATTATAAAATAATTAAGTTCTCAAGTTATTATTTAAGAGTAATAAACAGTCAGTAATAAAATAACAAAAGAAAAGCAATGAATAGACCAAACAAAAATGCAAATTAAGAAAACAGTGCTTTTTAACAGCTTCAAGAACAGTATCAAGCATTCAATTAAACATTCAGAATGGATTTGACAAACTATTACTGGTCTTCCCTAAATGAATAATACTTTAATACTTTTATACTACAGTTATACACACGCATGCAAAGTGCGCATCACACACAAGCCTGTCACTCAAACTGCATGCAGCTGTTTTGCTGCTCATCTGATCTTTTATTTCCAAACCATTTCCAAATAAATGAACCATTGTTTTTCTTTTCACTAACCAGGGATGTATTCCAGAAAGCAGGGTTAATTTACCATCACATATACCCTGAACTTTCGGTTGATTAACCCATTCCTTGCTTACTCTGGGTATGTCAGTTCCAAAACACCTGTGAATGGTTAGTTCAATCAACCTCCTATTGGTAACCCAGAATTAACGTGCACATGCGGTGAGTACTTAAAATACATTTTCAATGGATCGCCGATTTCAGGAGTCAACATGGAAACCCGAGGAGAAAAAAAGGAGCTGCATACTTCAACGAATCGGAGTTGGAGGTTTTAATGCATGCTTATGAAGAACATAAGCCAATTATATATATATAAAAAAAAGGTTATACTGCTGCTTGGCTATTTTATTGCTATAACATAGATAGAGTAAATGCATGAGTTTATAAAATTATAAATAACATTTTCTCTTTCATTAAGATGCAGAATTGAACATTGATCCTATTTGGCATGTTGTAAATTCCAACATTGAATAGATAAACATTTACTTTTTGCCCTCCATCAATTGGTTTAGTAATTGGTAGTATTATATTGCCTTATTTTATCAGATGTAATCTTTCTGAAGCCAAAAGAACTCAAAAGTTAAAGTCAAAATTAAACATAAAAACATTCCCCTAAAAGGTGATATTTCCTAAACTATGTAACATATGTACTAATTGGCCAACTTTTATAGTAAGTTTTCTTTCTATTCTATGTAGCCAATAGAAAGAAGGCTGAGGCCCATAAAAAAAAATGGGTGGCGGACCACCACCACCTTCACTCACTCCAGCAGAGGAGCTGGCACTGTCCCTTAATCAAGGGCGACCTGAGGTCGATGGGATTCCAGGTGGCAGTTCATCAGAGTCAGCTACCTCTCATTATATATTGGCTTAGTAAAATGTAGGTGTTGCATATTAGTACTTACAAACTAAGTATTCAGTGTTGTTCTTTTTTTATCCTTAAACCATCAACACTGTCACTATTTAAAAAACAAAGCATTCTGAATGCATTTACTGTCACTGTTTCACTTGTGCGTTGTGCATTATTTATTTTACTGCATATGGTGTATACTGTAATATTCTTAATTGTTTATTAGTTGTATTTGTGTGAGAATATACATTAACTATCTGTAACACAGTTCAATGCAAAGCAGAAGGTGAGAACCAGCTTGACAATAAATAATATTTTAATAACAAACTGAACCAAAAGGACACACACAGGTGTCAGGCAGCTGCCCGTAACTCACTCTCTCTCTCTCTCTCTCTCTCTCTCTCTCTCTCACACGCACTGCCATCTCCAGTCGGTCTTGTCTCTCTCGGGCTTAATCAGCCTTATTAGGGGCCGGGTGTGCAGAATCACGACCTGGCCCCGCCCTCTGCCCTGCCTCATTCCTCTCTCGTTCTCTCAAGCGGGGGAGTCCAGGGAGCTGCCTTCTGCTCCATCTGCCGGCAGGTCATCCATCTACCTGGATCAGGGAGGGGACAAGTGGAGGGAAACAATAAAAAAAAAAAAACGTGCAAACACACCATAATGGTGATGATACCAACTTAAATTATTATATAAATAATATTTTAAAAAAGAGGGAAATGCCAACGCGTGGCGGCAGCAGGAGAGAGAGAGGAGAGAGAGTAAAAATAAAACAATTTACTCCCGGTTCTCTGATACGCTGTAGCTTGGTCCTCGGCCACTCCGCCACCCTCTAGTGGAAGACAACCGTGCCTCCCTGGGAGGATGGCTGGGTGTTCAGAATCACGACCCCACCCTCCACCCTGCCACACTATCTTACTGGTTTCATTTTCTTGCAATCGCTGATTGCAACACATTGTCTTTATATATTGTTTCTGTTTGCTAGACTAAACATCCTTAATAATTAGCACTGTAGGATGAAAATGAAGAGACCACTTGAAAATGCTGGGAGGACAAGACAGGTATAATCATATAATGCATTCCCTTTTGTTAACAAAAGAGATTAAAACTTTGTCAATGTCCTGTTACAGAATATGGCTGGGGATTCCTATACAGAGGATATCTACCTCTACACAGTATTAAAATAATTGGTCTTTATATGTATTACAGACTTTAGCAATCATATTGAATTATTATTTGGTGTTCCGAGTTGCCTGCAATGAGCTTTATAAGGTCCATCTTCAAAGGCAAATAAAAAAAAGTTACATGGAGATGGACCTTATACAGCTTCAAATGGAGGAGTAAAGGCTGAAAATAAAAAAGGCCAGACTTGAAATTGAATTACTGAAGCATCGTCGAAAGGTGGAAATTGTATTTGCCTAGTGATGATTGATCTGTCATTTGTTGTTGAATGGTAAATCAACATATACAAATGTCTTTTTATTACAGGAAATAAAGAAACAATATAAACACTTGACTGTTCACTTTGTGCATTACACATTTATTTTAAAAGTGATTTTGGCAGATCACATCCTGTACAACCCTTCCATCTATTTGGTCCACTGGGTTCACTGGGGTTCCTCTTGACCATCTTCATCAAGAGAAGGGGGGGACTCACGTCTATTATTGTGGCAATGATGTGAAGAACCACACATGCCACTGTGTTGTCACATTCCCTTTCTGGACTGACCCTGAGCCCACGCAGGCACTGAAACCTGGCCTTCAGGATGCCAGTGGTCATCTCCACCTTGGCCTGTGTTCTGCTGTGGGCCAGGTTAAATCGTGTCTGTCGTCCAGTCTCAGGTTCAGGGTAGGGGGTCATCATATAGAGCAGACAGGGGTTCCCTCTATCCCCCAGCAAGTAACCACTGAATATTCTGTTGTTACCTGCACATTGATGCTATGGAATGACTTCCACTTAACATAGTCTCCTTCAATGTCTGAAGGAGCATTAATAGGAATGTGGGTTCCATCACTGCATCCAATGACATTTGGGAACCCTGAAATTGAAAGTTAGATTAGATATATTTTAAAATGATTGTGGATGTGTACATATGTGCAGAATGGATGGAGAGATGAAGTAGTGCTATATGTAACTAAAAAGGTCTCTCATAGAATATCATAGAAATGACGAACATGCCACTCTGTGGAATTCCTCTTTAATGTATTTCCCACATGCTCAGCATCACCCACATCATGGCTGGACTGGGAAGATAAAACGGCCTGGGATTTTACATGGCAACCAGCCCAAAACTTGTTGAGCGGGGGTGGGGGGTGTTCGCTGTCCTTATCGCTGCTCTGTTTTGTAATCCGTTCTGCATAATACGGCGGGTCATTTAAGCTTATCGTGGCCAATTCGGCATGTTTCGCGGACAACCCACCGGCCCTCTCGGTTCTCCCTATGGACAGTCCGCCGGCCCACAGGGAAAATGCCCGGAATGCCAGATTACCAGTCCAGCCCTGACCCACATTATACAAAAAACTCCCTGTGGCAAAAAACTCTGTGTTAAGCGCCAATCCGCAATGTGTCATGTTGGATATGAAAGGTTTCTAAAGATTTGTTAAATAAATTAACGATTCTTGTGAAATATGGTAACAGCTCCCGCAAATATTCATTTTGATACGAAAACACATCTATACGTGGTCTTATCACCCTCTCATGGCGGAAAAGATTTCATATAATCTGTGCTTCCATGTCCACTGGATCTTCTTCAAAAGGGCACACCATACCATAACCTGCTCCTGAGCTGGTTATGTTCATGGAGTAAATTGCTATGGCTACTAACATACCCTGAAAGTTACCTCGTTTTTGGAACCAAAAGCTGAGGATATCCGTTAACTTATCCGTAAATTTACCCAGGTATGTCGCATAACCTGAACACACCCCTGATCTTCTTCGGCAGTGTAAACTAGCCCTATGTCTCCATTCATGTTGCAGGAGAACTTGTGAGCGAGTGGCAGGGCTGGGTTTCTGCACAGCAGAAAGAGAGGGAGAGTATGAGATTGGAGAGATGCAAACACGGTATGGCTTTAGGGAAGAAAAGGGTTGTGTAATGCAGCATCAAACTATATCAATTTAAATGGTATTGTCTCATCCTAGATCGAATATTGCTCGTTTTTGCTTCTAATCAACAGCAAATTAATATGATGCAAATCAAATAAACAAATATAGTTTTATTTTAAACGTGTTAACACTGAATTAAAATAGTAACATCCCTTAGCTTGTTAAAAGATGATTGTTCATACTGGCTATTTATACACCACTAAGCACATTTTACACACATTAAATATACTAACTGCTTAAAAATGTATACTAATCACAAAATACATTTAGCTTTTAGATCACGTGCTAAAAATAATTGAAGCTCTGCAACAAACACAAATATAGAGCATGCATATTTCATGAAATAATAACAAAATATTTGCGCATCTGTATTCTAACATCCATAAAAAATTTATATATGTATTTTCATAAATTCAGATATAAACAACGTCAATTTTACCAAAGACAACATGAGCGCTAAAAAACAATAACAGTTCATCGGTGCCATTGAGTTAGCGCATGCATGGTCACACAATAATGAGGTCACCAAAATCCACTCTGGTGCATGCCCATTATAACATTCAGTATATACTGGATCTAATCCAGTATGTAATTGCGCTACAGGCTGCAGTGAGTACCTCTTGGAAGTCATTCACCAATGGAGCTTGGCTGTAATCTATTGTACATTTCTGGTACTGCTTCTGATCAAGTTCCACAAAGAACTAGGTTAGACATAGACATGGCTTTGATTTTCTAGTATTTTTATATTTTAGTTGATATTTTTATTATATTGTATTTATATAAAAAAATATATTGTTTAGTACATTTTCATTACAATAAATTAAACTTCTATAGCTTGTTTTATTTCACTTTAAAAACTGCTTTCACTTGGACAATAAACTGCCATGGCAACAGTATATAAAATATCAAATATCCCTTTACAGTTTTACATCAGCAGTGTCTTGACATTATTCTAAATAATTTTGAAGCAATTCATGTAAATACAAGATGGCTGTTTCAAAGTTTCAAAAATTGCCATACTTCCTGCTGACAGTTGGTGGTGCTATGACCGTGACCAATATTAGCCACATAAATGTGATCAGCTCCCATTACCAAACATATTGCTGAATTTTAATCAAAATCATACAATGCACACAGAAGTTATAAGGAACTTATTTTTGCCCTTAATTTATTGCGTTGCCAAGGCAACACCATTCAAATCTGTTCGCAATTTACCATCTTTAATGTCTTTGGCATAATATTGCCAAAGAGTGGCAGTCACATGAATAGGAGGACTAGAAAAGGCGATGGACTATTAGTAAGCAGCAAGGGTTAAAAGTGTTTTATTGTTTTATTGTGACCTAGGCAATGTCATTGCTGTTGATTTTATGGTCAGTAATTTTTGTCAATTTTATTATCGTTTTATGCTGATTTTATGGTCATTAATGTTTGAAATGCTGCTATTGTTTTATGCACTTAAAATGAACTTGAAGTCGCAGTGTTTTGAATTATAAACTCTGGCCATGAACTGTCATTGCTGTTAATTTAATATTTATTTAATTCATGTAATGATTAATGCACTTATATCATAAGCTCTTTTTGTTAGTAATAAAGAATGTAATATTTTATTTTTCCTCTTTGTACTTTTATGTTAAAATGATTATCCTACTCAAATGCATGTAACATAAAATAAAATAGATTTAGGTTGAAAGTTATACAAAAGTAATCGGATTAGGTTACCCCCAAAAATGTAATCTATGAGATTACGTTACTGATTGCATTTTTTGTTATGTAATTTGGTACAAATGAAAGAAACTGCAATAGACGAGTCTATAGTAGTCAGTGCTGGGCATATTACTTGTGAATTGTAATCAGGACGAGTCTATTGTAGTCAGTGCTGGGCATATTACTTGTGAATTGTAATCAGGACGAGTCTATAGTAGTCAGTGCTGGGCGTATTACTTGTGAATTGTAATCAGGACCGAGTCTATTGTAGTCAGTGCTGGGCATATTACTTGTGAATTGTAATCAGGACCGAGTCTATAGTAGTCAGTGCTGGGCATATTACTTGTGAATTGTAATCAGGCCGAGTCTATAGTAGTCAGTGCTGGGCGTATTACTTGTGAATTGTAATCAGGACGAGTCTATAGTAGTCAGTGCTGGGCGTATTACTTGTGAATTGTAATCAGGACGAGTCTATAGTAGTCAGTGCTGGGCATATTACTTGTGAATTGTAATCAGGACGAGTCTATAGTAGTCAGTGCTGGGCGTATTACTTGTGAATTGTAATCAGGACGAGTCTATAGTAGTCAGTGCTGGGCGTATTACTTGTGAATTGCTGGGCATATTACTTGTGAATTGTAATCAGGACGAGTCTATAGTAGTCAGTGCTGGGCATATTACTTGTGAATTGTAATCAGGACGAGTCTATAGTAGTCAGTGCTGGGCGTATTACTTGTGAATTGTAATCAGGCCGAGTCTATAGTAGTCAGTGCTGGGCGTGTTACTTGTGAATTGTAATCAGGACGAGTCTATAGTAGTCAGTGCTGGGCGTGTTACTTGTGAATTGTAATCAGGCCGAGTCTATAGTAGTCAGTGCTGGGCGTATTACTTGTGAATTGTAATCAGGACGAGTCTATAGTAGTCAGTGCTGGGCATATTACTTGTGAATTGTAATCAGGCCGAGTCTATAGTAGTCAGTGCTGGGCATGTTACTTGTGAATTGTAATCAGGCCGAGTCTATAGTAGTCAGTGCTGGGCTGTTACTTGTGAATTGTAATCAGGCCGAGTCTATAGTAGTCAGTGCTGGGCGTGTTACTTGTGAATTGTAATCAGGCCGAGTCTATAGTAGTCAGTGCTGGGCGTGTTACTTGTGAATTGTAATCAGGCCGAGTCTATAGTAGTCAGTGCTGGGCGTGTTACTTGTGAATTGTAATCAGGCCGAGTCTATAGTAGTCAGTGCTGGGCGTGTTACTTGTGAATTGTAATCAGGCCGAGTCTATAGTAGTCAGTGCTGGGCGTGTTACTTGTGAATTGTAATCAGGCCGAGTCTATAGTAGTCAGTGCTGGGCGTGTTACTTGTGAATTGTAATCAGGCCGAGTCTATAGTAGTCAGTGCTGGGCGTGTTACTTGTGAATTGTAATCAGGACGAGTCTATAGTAGTCAGTGCTGGGCGTATTACTTGTGAATTGCTGGGCATATTACTTGTGAATTGTAATCAGGCCGAGTCTATAGTAGTCAGTGCTGGGCTTATTACTTGTGAATTGTAATCAGGACAAGTCTATAGTTGTCAGTGCTGGGCATATTACTTGTGAATTGTAATAAGGACGAGTCTATGGTAGTCAGTGCTGGGTGGCACTGACTACTATAGACTCGTCTATTGTAATTGAGCAGTTTCTTTCATCTACATTCATAATGTACATACATTATAACTTAAGAACCTACATAAGTACTAGATAGCACAAAAGTACCACTCTTTACCCTCAATATGAATAAATTACACAATATTTTACGCCGTATTATTCCCATTGCAAGATAAATGCATGAGAGACAATTTCCTCAAAATTATTATAACTAAGCTCAATAACTCAATCTGCATATACCACATTTATAATGTGTAATATATTACTGGTTTTATTACACATTATATATGGCATATTATTCTCAAAATGATGTACTTCCCAATATTAATACTTGCAGTTTTCTTAGTTTTCATTGTGTTTTTGTGAATACACCTGTATGTGGAGTAAATGCGTTTTCATTGCGGGATTGGAACCTCTAGCTCAAGGGGTCTTGTACAGTATAAATTATGTACTGTATAGGTGAATTTTGGCATAGCAGGCAGTTAGCAAGACTAAAGAGAAGATAGAGAGAGAAAATCATATTTTACCATAAAACACTGAGCTTTAAAATGGACACAATGATATGTACTATTACTGACTAATCATCATGAATGATCACCGTTATTCAAATCTGGGCTGGTGGCATTGCATTTGAGTGCTAGCAACGACAATGCTGGTTAGCACAAGCTCATTCCTTACTATAGCCACTATTTAAATAGAAATGCATTTACTTTTTTTACACATATTTTTTTTTCTTTGTTGATTGTCATGTTGAAACAAATTGCCATAGTTGTAATTAAATCATACTTAAATAACTTCAATAGGCCTCACAATTTTAAAGAGTGGACAGCCACTGTTGCAGAGATTACTGTTTCCACAGTGGCAACATTTCTACTAACTTTTCAGCTGATCACACTTCAAGTTGTTGATAGTGTAAAGAGGATAACTTGGGATTTCAGAGGTCTCCAAAATTTTGTGAAAATCATTTATTTTATTATGTCCATATTACTAGCAATCAAAAAATCATTTAAAACTTAAGAAAATCTGGAATGTGTTGGTTATAATTTATATGATTATTGCAACTGATGTGAGATACTACTCTGTATCAGTGGGTGTAGATTTTAAACAGTGGTGTCCTGACCATTGTCCGCCACTGACTAAGAAAATAAAATGTAACAGAAAAAAAACAACAAAAAAAACATGAACATGCAGAAAATAAAATATGTACTGAAAAACAAACTGCTGATATTTATTATTATTTAAAAATGTTGTTCTGAATCAAAGATGCTGGAGTGCTGTCTAGGATCATTCCGGCCCAAGTTAACCTCTGGTAGAGTAGTGGAGACTGATATGTAGATATCATATGATGACTGTGTCTGTTCCCCAATCTACCATAGAAAAATCATTTGTCATGTAGAAAAATATTTATTGATATCAAACTACAAAATTACATGAACACTGAAGATAAACATCTAATAAAGTTTGGGCTACAAAACATTAGAACTCTTTCATCCAAAACATTAATTGTAAATGAAACTATTACAGATCATAGTTTGGATGTGCTCTGTTTGACAGAAACCTGCCTTAAATTGGATGACTATATTAGGTTTAAATGAGTCCACTCCTCAAGGTTATTGTTATAAACATGAGCCTTGCCTGAAGTGTCGAGGAAGAGGTGTTGCTACAATTTACAGTGATGTTTTTGGTGTTACTCAGAGGTCAGGATATAAGTTTAATTATTTTATATTCATAAGTTATAGTGCTTAATGTGACATTGTCTGATATAAGTGGGAAAAAAAATCTCTGTCGCCTTTTGTTCTTGCTATTGTATACAGACCCTCAGGGCCCTATACAGATGTCCTGAGAGAATTTGCTGATTTTCTGTCAGTAGTCACTGTGGATAGAGATTTTATTGTAGGTGATATCAACATTCAAAAAGATTATGAAAATTATACATTGGGTTTAGCATTCATAAATGTTCTCAACTCTGTTGGGGTTAGACAAAACTCTTTGCCATAACCAAATGCTAGATTTAATACTTCTGGAGTTAATGTTGATAATTTTGCAATTCTGCCTCAGAGCAATGATATCTAAGATCATTACCTCATCTCTGGAAAATTGCGCTTAGCAGTTGAGGTCACTCAATCTACAACATGTTACTGATCGTGAAAAAATATTCTTTTGACCACTAAAGATTCACTAATAATCTTCCATATTTGTCTCAAATACTCAGTGTCATACATTTCAGAAAATATTTATGCAGTCCCAGAAAATATAGATACAGTCTTCTCTAGCACTCAATATATTGCCACACCCCTTTGATTGAAGAAAGTTAAAGAGAAAAGCCCTGCACCATTGTGCAGTTATAACACTCAAGTTCTTCAATGAGCAGCTCATATGGAACGCAAGTGGAATAGTTCAAAATTAGAGCTGTGCATGGAAGGATGGTGTCTCCAACTCTATTTAGGACATGTCCCCAGAATTTTCAAGCTGGCAGTTATCAAACTGCTTATCAAGAAACCACAGCTTTATCCAGGAGAGTTGGCTAATTAAAGACCAATCTCAAATCTTCTAAAAATCAAATCTAAAAAATTTAGTGTTCTCCCATATGGAGTGAAAACAGTCTCGAAACCCCCAAAAATACATGTAACAGATCCGCACACAGCAATCTACAAATGCACGGATTAGATTCACACACACACACACACACACACACACACACACACACACACACACACACACACACAAACACACACAGCGATCCACAAATGCACGCAACAGTTACACACACACATCCATCCACAAATGCACAAAACAAATCCACACACAGCGATGCACAAATGCACGAAACAAATCCACATACAGCGATCCACAAATGCACCCAACAGATCCACACACACAAACAGCCATCCACAAATGCACACAACAGTTACACAAACACATCCATCCACAAATGCATGAAACAAATCCTCACACAGCCATTCAAAAATGCACGTAACATCCACAACACACAGCGATCCACAAATGCATTCAACTGATCCACTCACAATAGCTGCCGTCACCAGTATTACTAAGGCAATATTACTTTTCTCCATTCGTCCAGCTTCATTAAAAATGTTTAGCTCTGGTAGGCACTAACGCCTCTCTCTCTCTCTCTCTCTCTCTCTCTCTCTCATGCAGCATTCCGCAGCTCATTTGACGCTTGTTGTGTTTAGTGTGAGTGCACAGTGAGCAAAGGAAGTGCATTGTTGCGTATTGCTGAAATTTTAAATTAAATGTACGCCTGTTAATTCGACATGAAAATGCCATTATACCGCATCGCTGCAAGCGAGCGACATGTAAAAACTATCGTTACTGTTCATAATCAACAAGAATATCACTTCAAGCTTGAAGAGATCTAGTTTTGTCTCAACTCGTGCTGCTCACTCATAATACAGCACCTTTGACAGGAAAGTAAAAATTATATTTGTGTAATGCTAACACAATTACACAGCTGCAGGGTGAAGGGAAGCTTCCTGTAACACCTCTCATCTCCATCTCTCTAGAGTTTTGCGTAAAGAGAATGTAATTTCTCTGCCATCTGAATCAGTTAGTTTTAAATATAAAATTAGGCCATATGTAGAATTAATAATGTACATATTAATAATATAAATACCATAATATTAATAGTATACATGCATAATATTCTAAATATAATTGTATTATCTGGAAAAAAGATGCAGTGAAAGTGAATGGTGACTTAGACTAACATTCTGCCTAACAGAATGAGATTTATGTGGAAAGAAATATATGTGGGTACAACATGAGGTTGAGTAGAATGACAGAAATAACATTATTGGGTGAACTACCCTTTTAACTACCTGATTCCATTTTTGATAAAGGTATTTTCCAAGAACAACAATATACAAGTTAGCACATGACTGCATTACGTCTTGCTGGGAAACAAGCGACTGAAGGCAAGGGCCATAATGTAGGCTGTACACTTATAAGTCCTCCTTATTTTTTCCCCCACCCAAATAATTCTTCCCCATGACCTTGACCCTTTAGGGGCTCAGTATGAAGGCAATGCACCTTAATTTTGGACTGGACTGCTCTGCATTTTACGATAAACTCTTGAAAGACATGCACACACTGAGAAATATTGCTGCCAGCGAAAAGTACAAGATGACAACTGTTACAGATGCAGATGCACCCTCTACTTTGCATTGATCTGCGCCTAGGAAAGGATACGTCAGTTTCATTTTTGCTGGGAGGGGACTGTCCCGTTTTCCACAAGCATGAATCTGGTCACCCTATGTATATGTGAAACATAAAAAAAACTTATATACAGTATATTTGCAGTGAAAATATGCTTCCGTAAATAAAACATAATGAAAAAAAAACCACATTTTGACCAGGTAGTCCACTTTATTAACAGTATATATGCCATGGCATTAAAATTTAGCAATACTGCTTTGACACATGTGATGGCACTCTAGCCACACACACACACACACACACATGCATGCATGCAATAGATCCACATGCGCTAATTTCTGAAATACACGTAACAGAATGCACAAGTATTCTTTTTTCTATGGTCACAACAACACCATCCACAAATTGTTCTATTGGTGTTGAGATGCCAATATATAAGGATCTTCCTCTACATTTATGGCTCTGCATCAGCCAAGGACGGACCAGGTTGGGGAGCAGCCACGGTGGCTCCTTGCTTCATGAAGAAGGAAGTTAGCCACGTCCGCAACATTCTCATGGACATGTTCTTGCAATGAGAACATGACCCTTCCACGAAAGCTTCCTCTGTGTTCTGGCACCCCAAGCACTCCAGACAGATTTCATGGCTATCTGGAGGGGAGATATAACAGCCACATCCAGTAGCACAAATGCAGAAGGACAGCTTTAAAAAGACACTAGGCATTTGCGCAAGCTCTTTTGGAAGGAAATATACTCTTTTTAATATACTCTTTTTGCACCTGTAGACTCAGCCGCCAAAGCACCATGGGAAACCGCTGACTCACTGTTTAGGGATGCTAGTCTCTCCCTCAGTGGACCTGCTCTGCATGGTGGGATGATCGTCTCTCCTTCAGTTTCTGATAGAGGGTGATATCATAGGAAGTGTCTGATTATTTTCTTGCTGACTTCAGGCCTAAAAATTAGCTAATTGCAAGCTTTAGTAATTCCAGCAGGTTGCAATATAATTGCCTTGTAAGTATGGATGGGTATCGTTAGGAATTTCTCAATACTATTACTCAGATTTTTTTTATCAATTGTTAAATAACTGATAAAAATATATAATTTTTAAATAATTTATACAAATATAAATAAATGTAATTTTTTTTAAAAGAATGTTGTTTCTAGATCAAGGGACTGTGTTTGATGTCAATCAAACTGCGCACATGTGGGTCAAGTGAAGACATGTCACCGTCTTTGCTGCCTGCATAGTGCTGGAGAAAATTGTGATGTTTATTTTTTTATTTAGATGGACTTCTCAGCATTGGTAACGTGTCCCACATTAACATAGCCACTCTTTGTCCCACATATGGTTTATTGGGATCTGGTTACCCCTGGTGTGTGTGTGTGTGTGTGTGTGTGTGTGTGTGTGTGTGTGTGTGTGTGTGTGTGTGTGTGTGTGTGTGTGTGTGTGTGTGTGTGTGTGCGTGCGCGTGTTTTTGTGATTTATGAGGACAATTTTGTAAGTTACAAACTGGTAATTACAAGGTTATTATGCTATAAATGTGATTTATGAGGACATTTATAGTGTCCCCATAATTCAAATCGCTTAAAAATCATACTAAACAATGTTTTATTGAAAATGTAAAAATGCAGAAGGTTTTCTGTGAGGGTTAGGTTTAGGGGTTGTGTTAGGTTTAGAGGATAGAATCTATAGTTTATACAGTATAAAAGTCATTATGTCTATGGAAAGTCCTCATAATGATAGGTAGACCAACATGAGTGTGTGTGTGTGTGTGTGTGTGTGTGTGTGTGTGTGTGTGTGTGTGTGTGTGTGTGTGTGTGTGTGTGTGTGTGTGTGTGAGCATGTATTTATCACTTTGTGGGGACCAAATGTCCCCATAAGGATAGTAAAACCTGAAATTTTTGACCTTGTGGGGACATTTTGTCGGTCCCCATGAGGAAAACAGCTTATAAATCATACTAAATTATGTTTTTTGAAAAGGTAAAAATGCAGAATGTTTTCTGTGAGGGTTAGGTTTAGGGGTAGGGTTAGGTTTAGGGGATAGAATATAAAGTTTGTACAGTATAAAAACCATGTCTATGGAAAGTCCCCATAAAACATGGAAACACAACGTGTGTGTGTGTGTGTGTGTGTGTGTGTGTGTGTGTGTGTGTGTGTGTGTGTGTGTGTGTGTCGCGCAGCTCCGAAATGGAGTAGAGAGGCTGCAGTAGCGTGATTATAAATTACACCAAAACATTAAAAAGAACTGTAATGTTGGAGCTTATCAATACTACAGTCTTTAATAATTTAGCACAGGGGCCCGTTTAATACCAGGTTTTGGTACCCATCCCTACTTATAAGGGCATTTATATCTATCTATTATATTTATATCTTTTCTAGCTAAGTGAACGTACTAACGTTATTTAAAGGTTAAGCTAGCTAGCTGCAGGTTTATTTGCTAGTCTACACTAGCTCCTCTCTATCCACATTCATCTTCGCCTGTCTGCTTCTTTCGTTCACTTTTGCTCTCTTTTCTATATTTTGTGCCCCTGATTTTAAACTTTGGGCATTTAGACTCTCTAGTCAGTCCCTGCTTTGCACAGTGCACATCGTGTGTGTTCCGCATATCTGATTGGCCAGGTGTTTTGACCGAAACATTTTCAAAATAACAGTGGGGGGATGGTGTATCAGAATCAGATGAAAATTTGAAATGTGTATTAATGATAAAAATGAATGTATTTATCATGTAAATACATATACATTCTATTTTTGGTGATATAAGTCCGTAAGTAAATTGTTGTGCTTGACCCCATTAAGGGTGAACTATAGACATCTGCATGGGCCCCCCTTGGGCACGGGGTCATCTGTACCTTTTGACTCCTCGACTGCGGGCCTGACCATATGTCCGGGGTGGAGAGTGGCATGCAAATTCCACTCGCCAACTCTTATTGGCCTGTTCTATTATAAGCAAAGGTGATTGGGGCTCTCAAGATCGAACCCCTAGTTTCACTACATCGACACAATGTTGAGTGAGTGACAGACAGGGAACAGGTATTCCATCAAAAACCGTAAGTAAAAAGATTAGCTAATTTTTGGACTAGCACACTAACTTCCTCCAGTGCCATAATAGAAGTGACATGCTGATATGTACAGTACTTTATGCTGTTACAGCAGTACACTTCTACAACTCTTGGTAACAAAGATTTTGCTTTCCCTCTCTTTTTAGGCAGCGTTTTCTTATTCAGTCAGCCTTTTCACACAGACTCATTAATGTAATGGAGGGATACATTTCATAAAATATTTGAAAGATATAAGTTTTGACCTTTTTTAGGCATAACTCAACTTCCTTAACCATTAATTAACTAAAACACTCATATTTTAAGAGAGCGACAATAAATTGACTGATGCTGTGAATTGTTTTACACTATGCAGCCTCTGCAAATCATGCAAATTTCAATAGGCTTAATAAATCCCTTGGTAGAGGTTTCCATCAGTTTAAATGCATAATATTCATTAGTTGATTTTTTTTTATGGCAGAGCTTGATATTACTGGATGTCTGGCTCTGAATAAGCACTGACTGTACACAGATGAAAAACAATCTGACAAAGGCAAAATTATATTAAAACTTTATAAAAACCATATTGATAAGCATTTTCATATTGGTACTAAGATTATAAAAACAAAAGTGCTGATAGTGGTTTATTTTGATAAATTAACTACTTTCTTAAAGTTCTATTAAATCATTTCTATGAAAGGAATCAGTGTATCAGTTTTTTTTCACATATTCTGATTGACTGTTTGTGTTCATTTATTTTTGCAGAAGTACTCAACTCAACTCACATAGTTCATAGAAACTTTCAAGTGAATATGTATTTATCAGTGGTAATATGGTTATATAAAATTGTAATAAATGTGTTATTACAATGTTACAATGAAAACAAATTTCATCCATTTACAATTAGTTATATCAGGAACAAAACAACAACATTTGTAGTATCACAATGTACTAGATTAAAATATAGTAGAATAAAAATGGTCTGCAAGTTATCTCCAACACAGTGCCTGTTCTGAGTCTCTCTTATTTTCTCTTTGGCTAGACAGGACGATTATCGGTCAACACCTACAATATAAGGGAGCCATTAACCACGATGCAGTCAACACAACGAGCACCCCGACCCATGTCTCTGATTGAAAACTTGAGCCTCAGCTGACATTTGCTTTCTCTACCGGCGCTTGAGGTACCGAGCCACTGGAGAAAGCCGCCGGACCTCTGAGCTGCAGCGGCCACTGGCTCCTGAACCTACCTGAAGCAAACGCTTCTCTGTACATGATTTATGAATGCAAAATGTTATTTTAAATATTATTAAACTTTTAAATTTGAATTAAATAAACACATTTAAATGTGGCTAATTATTTGTGCTTTTATAAACTGGTTTATTCATCCAAAATTTTATTTACAAATTAATATAATTATTTATTTCTTTAATCAGCACTCCGTGGCTTCCATAACATTCACCCCACACAGTGATGGTGCCGTTTTTCTAGTAAGATGCCTACCAGTGTGCCCATTGATGAACTGCCTGGATTTGAGAACATAGTCCTGACTGCCTGAGGCTCAATGTTGCATGAATTTCAACTAAGGATGTGTACACAGAGAACACACAAATACATTGCGACTGCTCCCTAAAAAGCTGTAGCCTACCTGTACTTTGCATTCTAAGTACAGTATGTGTAAAGGGCTGCAGTAAGCCCATAAATCATCAACTCAATAAACAGCCTGTACTGTCTCAGTGGAACCAGTAATTTTTCTGCAGCACACAAACAAAGATCCACACACACACACAAAAAGGCAGCTGTGTCTCACTGGATCATTGTTTGCTGTATATGGAATGTGCATGCATCTTAATGGTGGGTTGTGAGCAGAGGAGGAAAGTAAAAAATTACAACTACTCTCGTTACAGTACTTATGTAATTTTTTCTACTTTTTAAATATAAATAAATAATATTACTTTTACTTTTTACATTTGAGTTGATTACAAATTAAGTATTCAACTTCGCTACAGTTATTTTACACTACAATTCCAAAGTCCAAAAAAAAATCCATATTTCTGAATGTTTGGAAAGAAGAAAGTTCTAATCGCTAAATCTGTTTATAAACTAAAACATGCTGTGTGCGGCACCACGGAAGCCTGCAGGGCACAGTATCGTGAGCAAAGCTTGTAGAAAATGCCGCCAGTGTCCGCTCTTCTCTAGCTTCTTCAAGACTTTCTGCCCTGTCAATAATACAAGAACTGTAATACTGTGATATTCGGCATATATCATATTATTCTGGAAAGGAGCCGTTCATTCAGGAATGAGGGAACTGTCTGAACATGTTTAACCACTGATCAAACTTCACTTGCTTTTAAGGTTGGCAATGTTTTAACAGTATCAAACATTAACACAATGTAGTTTGACATGTAAATGTATGTGGGGATATTTTGTTTATGTGCTACTATACTGTTTGTCTAAAACAAACGTTTAAATACCTTAGACAAATACAATTATATTAGTTTTGTGCAGTATGTTAACTTAATAGCCAAAATACTTGGACACACATGAATGAGAATAAACCTGAAATTGGAATGTGTTTGTCACATTGCACATGATGTAGTTTAGAGACATTTATAATGTTACACATGACTAATTCTATTGTAATAAATGTTGTATTCTTAAAAGTTTACATTGCTCCAAGAATCCTCTTGCAGCAATGCAGGTCTTTGGCATTTAGAAGCTGCTAGTTTAGGACCTGTGAGGAGTCTGTTTCTCAAACTAGAGACTGTGATTTACTTGTCTTTTTATTGTGCATCTGGGCTGTCCACTTCCATCTCTATCCTGGTTAGAGATAATTCTTTCAAAACAGTAAGAAAACAGAATTTTAGAAGAAATTTGTTTCTTTTTGTCTATTTTTAATACCAAAAATTGACTTGCAAGTGTAAAGCAACTTGGAAGAATTCAATACCTCATCAAATGAGGCAAAATACACTGTACTGTGAATTCTGCATGGTAGCGCAACCATTTTCAATTGTTCTAATAATAAGAACATTTTCTTGAGTACCAAAATAGCACTTTAGAATGATTTTTTAAGGAATAGATGACACAGTATATGTTTTCCATCATGGGCGAAGAATTATTTAAAACAATTATTTCAACCTGTAATAATAATTAGTAATTAATGAATTTGACCGTATTTGTTATCAATTTAATGCATCCTTGGTGAAAGAATGTATCAATTTCTTTCAAGAACAAAAATGTTTTTGTGTTCTAAAAATGGAAGCATATATACTATATATATAATATCATTTTCATAAAGTAACTTGAAACTTAATTACTTCATTAGTTGTTTTGGAAAACTACTTATTTATTCTTACTTGAGTCATAATATTTCTCAGTACTTCTAGTTATTCTCAGCAGTAATTATCCTTATATATATATATATATATATATATATATATATATATATATATATATATATATATATATATATATATATATGTGTAATAAAATCTCTTTCTACCACTGGTTGTGTTTAGAGGGTGGGTTTGAGTGTAAAGTTTTGTCTACATTGTGGGCAAAAATGGAACTAAATGTCCCCATAATGATAGTAAAACCTCAGATCACAAGGAAAACAGCTTAATCAATATCTTAAATAAGGAGTACGCATTTACAACAAAATATTGATAACTTTTTAAAATTGGCACATGATAAAAACCAGTCGACTAAATAAAATCACTATAAAACAATTTGGAATTTTCAATTTTTTCTCTGGTTATGACATCAAAACTTAAACATGACGTGCATATTGAATAAGCCAAAAGAACGTCAGGAAAGGTGTTTACATGCAGAGAGAATATGGATATTAATTAATAATCAATTATTAATGATTTTTATTTAATGATTTGATCAATTAAGCTTATCATTCGTCGATTAATCAATTTAGCACAAGTGCGTTCAGTAAACATGACAGTATTTAGAGAAAAGACTGTCTATGCAGTCATCGGCCGCTAGAGGGCACACTGCCGCTTGCACGCTGCTTGTCACATCCAGTCAGCAACACGGAATAAAAAAAATCCATATCAACAGATTATTTCAATTTATCATCAAAATGGTGTTTTAATTAATTAAAACTTTATTTAAATGAAAATATAACTATTAATTTTCAACATAATTTTGCATTATTTTTATAAAATTAAGTGCTAGTATACAGAACCTCACAGCACAATCCAAAATATGGCATTGGAGTTATATTTTGTCAATTAAAGTGCTGCATAAAAGAGCATGACAGATGTGAGATATTGCTTACAATTTCCATTGGTTTATTATTAGTAGTAGTAGTAGAAGTTGTAGTAGTAGTAGTAGTAGTAAAAGAGTGAATATTACGTAACTTTACAATAGTGATTATTTATGTCATACTTTTTATTATTATTAAATTGAGCTTTTTTTTAAGTGTTTCTGTGTGATAACTTCTGCAAGTTGCTTTGGAAGTGTCTGCCAAATGTACAATGTAAGAAATGGAGTCAGGCTTTGTAGTAATACACTACAAATTACTAATTACTTCACAAAAATTGTAATCGGTTTACTGATTGATTTGTAGAAAAGGTAATCACGTTACTAATTCATTTACTTTTAAGTTACTTTCTAAAACACTTTTCGTCTCAATTAATTCAAAACAATGTCTAAATGTCCTCCTTGTTCAGAGTTGCACACAAGTCATACACTCAACACCAAATGTTTCTCCCTTACAATGACTCATAAGTGACTATTCAGCTGTCATGTAAATGCAAATAGATGTACAGTACGTATGGGCATTTCATGTTTTAAATGTATTCTACAAACAATATTATTTAAGAAATATGCTTGACCCGGTGCCTGGGGATCTCACCGAGTAAAGACGCTGACTTCCACCCCTGGAGTCATGAGTTCAAATCCAGGGTGTGCTGAGTGACTCCAGCCAGGTCTCCTAAGCAACCAGATTGGCCTGGTTGCTAGGGTGGGTAGAGTCACATTGGGTAAACCTCCTCGTGGTCGCTATTATGTGGTTCTCGCTCTTGGTGAGTTGTGTGTGGATGCCGTGGAGAATAGCGGAAAGCCTCTACACTCGCTATGTCTCCACGGTAATGCACTCATTAAGCCATGTGATAAAATGCGCGGATTGACGGTCTTAGACGTGGAGACAACTGCGTTTCATCCTTCACTCTGTATGTGCTTCATGCTACAAAGTTAATTTGCACTCCGTTCGCAGTCATCTATAACTAACAGAGTGCTGGATGCTGATAATGGTGTTTTCCCTATATGAGCCAAGGAGTAGCTTTAAGATCCATGCAGTGCAGTCGGTGTCAGCACAACACTGTCTCCACACATTCACTAGAGCTCTGCTCACATTTGATGCACGCTGCACATGCAAAGTAATCTATATATTTATCACATTAAATTGCAGCTTTTGCAGTTAAATACTCTCACTAGGACCCATCGTAATTAAAATTTGTATGCTTATTGTTTATGTAATGACATTCATTCGTCAGATGGTCTCAGTTTTTGGTATTGGGCATTTTTACAAGCTGGAGTACGACTACATGAGTGTGGTATCGGATACCAATATCGGTATCGGGACATCCCTAATTTGAACCTACATGTGTATTATTGCAATTACATACAGTATGATCATCCTCATATGCATCATCATAGCTGATCATATGATCAGACTAAACATATGACCAACTGCTTCCCTTTTCACAAACAGAACTATTTGCCACAGTGACATAAAGGTTAAACAGACATAATGCATATAGACACAAATGAAGTGCTTTTATTCTATATCACTTTCTGGGGAACCTCACTCTCTATGAGTCCCAGGTATTTATTTTAACTGATGTCCAATTAATAGGAGGTAATCAAGCATTTAATTAAAAATCCAAATGATGTACAACCTTGAATCATCTAGTGGTTGTGTTTTTCCCTCCTCCCTTTGACTGAGCAGAGCAATAAGTAGGTTTTCTGTCCTTTCACATAAATTAATTCATTTTAACTACCCAGAAAGCCTGGAGAGAAATTTGGCTTGATCTGTAGGTAATTTGTTCCACTAGCAAAACCCATTTCCACCTTAATCTCTCAAAAATAACACAAAATATGTTCTTTTTCTCTGTTAAATGATATTCATGCTTCATTGGTATGATAATAACTTCTAATTTTAAAGCAAATATTGTAATGTTCCAAATTGAGAGTTAAAGTTATATCTGTATCACATCTGAAGGAAAACTAGGCATATTGTCAAACAAATGTGCTCATGTAGCTAAACTGGTGGAGCATGCTGAAAGTGACTCCATGGGTTCGATTAACAAACACATGGGCTGATGAGCTGATCAAATGTATAGCCTGAATGCACTGCACGTTGCTTTGGAAGTGTCTGCCAAATGCAACAATTTAAAATGGAACAAATGGAGTCAGGGTTTGTAGTAATCCACTACAAATTACTAATTACTTCTCAAAAATTATAATCTGATTACTGACTGATTTGTAGAAAAGGTAATCACATTACTAATTTATTTAATTTTAAGTTACTTTCTAAAACACTTTTTGTCTCAATTAATTTAAAACAATGTCCTCTTTGTTCAGTGTTGCACACAAGTCATACACTCAACACCAAACGTTTCTCCCTTACAATGACTCGTAAGTGACTTCAGCTGTCATGTAAATGCAAACAGTATGGACAGTTAATTTTATAAATGTATTCTACATAAATAATATTATTTAAGAAATATGAGTAACCCTCGTAATGTACTTAAAAGTCATTAAATTTGTCAGTAACTTTAATCTGATTTAACTTTCAAAGTAATTTTGATTTGATACACTGTTCCTAAATTGGAAGTCTTATTTAAAGTGACATTCGACTGCAAATATAAGTAGTTCAATATTAAATTCCCATGCTTAGGTTGAATTTGTCTTGTAGTTTGGGGAAAAGACCTTGCTCCATCATAAAATAATTTAAGAGGTCCTAAAACCATGATTTGCAACATTATCGAGAATCCCAGCATGGTGGAGCTAAAACACTAATTATCAAAGATGTGCAGGTTTTATTATACATTTACATTTATGCATTTGGCAGATGCTTTTATCCAAAGCAACTTACAGTGCACTTATTACAGGGACAATCCCCCCGGAACAACCTGGAGTTAAGAGCCTTGCTCAAGGTCACAATGGTGGTGGCTGTGGGGCTCAAACCAGCATCCTTCTGATTACCAGATTACCAGTTATGTGCTTAGACCACTACTCCACCATCACACCACATTATAATGTCAAAGGTGGTAAGCCGTCTCCAAGACAAAATGTTATTTTTACAAGAGCTGGATCTTTTCATTGTGAAGATCAAGAGATAAAAAACATACAGCACTTTCTAACCTCACATCTACAGCCTCAAACAGGGAATCTTTGAGGAAATTGCCAGATGGATGCAACTTTTTTTGAAAGTTTTCGGGATTTTCAGAAAATTCAAAAGATAAAAGTAAGCTTATTGCCAGACCAATGGTAGATGGGGTGAGTGTTTTGCAAACCTGTTTAAAAACAGTAATTTCTTAATTTCCAGTAGAAAAATCATAGTTTACCTTCAAAGGGAACATAAAATTTAATTCGCTGTTGGGAAAAAATGGCTTGCTAAACTAGCTTGCTAACTTTAGGTTAATGAGTATTCAATATTCATAGTGGTGTGTACATTACGTAATCATATTTTCCATCATATTTTGTCTTTATTGAGATAAAATATAAATTAAAGTGGAATTTATTTATATAAATATAGTGCAATTTTACTGTTAAAGCAAAACATTTCACAAAAAGAAGAAAAAAATTAACTTAAAATGGTAATAATATGAGGGATAAAATTTTCCTTGATCCTTTGACATACTGTATAAGAAGTCATTGTACTATAAAAACATACTGTAAGTTTCAGAACTCAAAACTTCCTCCTCACTGCAAAATGCGCATTTGTTGAAACCAAGCTGCCAAAATGGCTAATTTTCTACTTCCTCCACAACGTGATGTTACATTGTGGTAGATCAATGCCCACTTTACATTTAATCAATTCCGTAGCCCACCCAGTAGCGGTGAGCAGTGAGATGGCAAGGAGAGACAGTCATAACTTGGGGTGGTTTGTTAGTACTCTGTGGGTGAGAGAGATGGGTTCAGTGGCAGATACGCTGTACAGTTTAATTGGGTAGCGCAGTTTCGTCACACTATGAGTATTTTAAGTGGCCCACTACTCGGTCAGCCTCCTGGGAAAAGTCCCGGTGCTCCTGATGGCCCTTTCATCCTTGTCTAGCATAATTTGTTTTTCACTTGTTGCCACTTTTCAGACATTCAATTCAGACAGCGTGATTTAAATGTCCAGAAGTGTTCATATACTTTTTTGGGGACATTGCATACATAAATGTAGCACATACATACAAAGACACACTGGTCATATCAACAGTGGGTTCTGTCAGCTAGACACTTGGAATGATACCATACAGTATCTTATACTCTCACTCTAATGCCTCCATTGTTACCCATAAGGCAACAGGAGCACCGATTGTCATACATTAAGGTGCAGCTAAGGAAAATGGGAATCACTCCCTTTAGTCCTGCCCCAGTGCTGAGTTTTGGCACTTCCAAAGTGTCTGCGGATATTTACATTACTTTGCACAGGATGTGTGTGGCTGAAAATAATTGAAGTAAATCCGGATTCAGGGGACCAGAGCAGGATTCTCAAAGCTCAGAGTTAATTCTTTTAAAGCCTGACTTGGACAGTCATGTGTCTGGTAAGAACAGCTTAACATAACTTCATCGTTAACTGTACTATAGACATCAGAGGGCAACTAAAGAAAATCACTGACTAAGTGGACAAAACTAAATTTTTGTCTTGTTTTCTAGTAAAAAATATCAAAACATTCTAAAAACAATACAAGAAAAACCTACTTTAAAACCAGTTTATTTTCTTACCCCATTAGCATTTTTTATTCTTTTCTGTTTTAAGTATGAACCTCACAATTGTTTTTGAAATTCCATAAAAACAAGACTTAATATCTTATGGGATTCTGCTTCTCAAGTAAATCTTATCTTAAGGATGTTTCACTACTTTTACTGGAAAACAAGACAAAAATAATTAAATTATTCTTTGCAATGTTGTTGTTTTCACCAAATGTATTATTAATCCCTCTTAAAGAGAAATACATGTAAAGATACTTTGATTATAGCAAATATGAAAATGTAATCCTTTGGATATTTTTCTGTATCACCATCATAAAGTGGACTTGTAATATCTGCACAGCCACTGACATTTTCTTTACCTAGATAAGGTCCAAAGAGCCAGTGATGTTAATTACATTTAATGCAGAAATGGGAGAATGAGAAATCTTATCTTTTTAATTGTAATTACACTTCCCGTCTCATCTCTTCGACCATTGTGGCCAGTTTGATTAATATTTTTTTATGTAAAAAGTCAAACAATATTTGGCTGAATCTATTGACTATTGTGATGAGGCAGATGAGGAATGAGGACCTAAACGCATATTTTAATAAAACAAAGATGAAAAAGGTAACTCAGGAAACACAGAAACAAAACACAGGGAACCAGGCACAGAATGTGACAACACATGATAAGACTGACAAAGAAACCAGGGCAAACAAGGGCTTAAATACACAAGGGAAAACAAGGGAATGAGGAAAACCTGGGGAAACAATCAGGGGAAAACCAATTACAAATTGAAACTACAAAAGACTACAAAACTAACAGGAACAGGAACGGGGAACTAAACAAGGATTTCAAAATAAAAGTCTAAGCACAACAACAGGGTATACATGAGTTACATATTAGTATCTCTCTTTCCCATTGTGCATCTGCTCTTCAATGCACCTTCTTATAACGTATTCATGTTGTGGTTAATATTCAGATGAGACGCTGTGTAAGTAATTTTATCTAACAGGGGTATGCTCAGTGAGGCTGAAGTCAAGTAATTTTTTTTTATTTTCCTCCACACAGAGTACCATTTGTTAAGGACCCTTGGAAAGGCCCCCATGGAAAGTAAGCAAGACACAATATGTTTATCTTGTGAAAATATATGCATGGACAACACATGGGACCTCTCAGTTTCCATGTTGTGAGGCAATGTCATTTAGTTGTTTAGGAATCATCTCTTGTTAGATGATTGAATTGTTTGTACTTGATGTGTAGAAATATGTGGAGTACAAATCTTTCCTCTTTTCCAAAGATTTGCCTTCCACTCACTGAGACCGACTGGTCATTTATTCTTTAGTCAGCAGCCATATCACCATGCAGCTCTCACCTGGTTGGCCATTAAAGCTAAGCATGGTTGAGCCTGACCAGTACCTGGAGACATCCTGGGGAAAAATAAGATTGCTGCTGGAAGTGGTATTAGGGGGCCAGCAGGTGGTGCTCACCCTGCAGTCTGTGTGGGTCTTAATGCCCCAGTGTAGTGATGGGGACAGTATACTGTAAATAAAGCACTGTCTTTTGGATGGTCATTAAAAATCCCAGGGCACTTCTTGTAAAGAATAGGGGTGTAACCCAGGTGTTCTGGCCAAATTCCCCATTGGCCCTTATCTATCATGGCCTCCTAATAATCTCCATTCCTGAATATGCTACATCACTCTTCTCTACTCACCATCAATAGCTAGTGTATGGTGGGCATTCTGGAGCACTATGGGTGCTGTTGCATCATCCAGGTGGATGCTGCGCACTAGTGGTGGTTTAGGAGATTCCCCCTATACTACACATTAAAACACTTTTGGGTTGAAAATAACCCAATTTGGGTGGTTTTGTTTGTGGTCAAATATGGGCAAACCCAACAGTGGGTTATTTTGACCTAGCATGTTGGGTTGTACAACCAACCCAACTCTATGGGTATGGGTAGTGATTATTTTTTGCTGGGTTGCAACAACCCATTGTGTAGGTAATGTGTTTTAGGCTGTGTATGATGGGTTTGAAAGAACTGTATTCTGCAGTTTTTCTAAATTTATAAAACTAAAACTAAAAAGGTTTACATTGCATTACAGCAGAGTATGTCACAGTTTCATATTTAACTACCTTCCATTATTGTAACTATATACAGTCAAAAAATAGAAAGTGTATTTCATAGATAAAGCATATAATTATATTTTAATTTCATTAATAGCTTTGTTTCAAAAGTACATTTACATTACTACAATTGCACAAGAACACAGTGGCACAAATATAAAAATGTATTATCCGCTTGGTCAAATTAAAGTCTGCAACCAGCTGGTGAAGATAGTGGAGCATAAAACAACTAAAAAGACTAAGATATATATAAACATTATTATGGTAGGTTTGACAACTTTCTTCTTCGTACAAACAAACATAACAAATGTAAGTGCTGTTTAGCATGACAACTAACCATGCAGCAGTCTTATTGAAGGGGATTATGTTCCAGGGAGTTTGTAGACAACAGTGTTCAGAAACTCCCACATTGGTGCGAACTGCTTTGGGAAACAACAAAGTCTTGATGGCACTGACTGTTGTCTCTGAGGCCAAGGACAAAGGGGAAGGGTTTAGCAATCTCAGCCTCCCCCAAGTATTCAACCGTGTTGGTTCCAACCTGTTAGAAACAGAAGAAAAACTTACAAGAATGCATTAGAAGAACATACAACACATTATACATGCATAATGCAGCATTATACAACATCAATCATCATCATTTTATATATCACGCAGCTGACTCAAATTACCTTCTTCTATGCATAAGCATAGACTTTTAAGTCACAAAATTAGTAATGTCACAATGTCCAAAGCCAGATAGTCATTTCATTACTTGTCCGTCATTCCATATACCCTGTCTCTTCATGCCATTATCTCCCTCATGTAACTAAAGTGTTGAGTTGATTTGAGATAAGAGTTGAGCTGATGCATCGAGGGGGAGGGGGGTGCACTGTTTCAAATTGCCCAACCTCTAACCCAGCGACTGGGTTACACAAAAACTACCCAACACTGAGAAAATAACCCAATAAAATGACCCAAACAGCTCAACCCATCATTTGTGTAGAAAAAACCCCCCAGCATTTTTTAGAGTGTATGTAAAGCGCATTGAGTGCTTAGAAAAGTGCTATATAAATGTAAGGAATTATTATTTATTATTATTACATGTAGATGTGAACCAGGTAGTTGTAAATGTTTAATTAGATGTATGTTTGGTTTCTGACATTGTTTACCTCTCAATATTGCTGCTCCATTCTTCCTGTCTTAATTATTTCCTTCCCTGCTGAAAAGACCAGCATAGTCTACGCAATAACTACAGAACATATGGAAGAATGGGTTTATGTTCGTCCAGATTTTGCTGGTTTGATGCTGGTCTAGCTGGTAGTTTTCCTGTTTAACAGCATACTATATACAGTAGCTGCTGAAGTTGGTCGACAAGCATGTTTCTCTCCTGTGATCCTGGTTGACCATGAAACATCAACTTGCTTGTTCAAAGAAACATAAACAATTAATGAACATGCACCTGTGAAACAGTCATTAAGACACTAACAGCTTACAGATGGTAGGCAATTAAGGTCACAGTTATAAAAAACATTAAAAAAAAAGATGCCCAGGGTCCCTGCTCATCTACGTGAAAGTGCTTTAGGTATGCTGCATGGAGGCATGAGGACTGCAGATGTGGACAGGGCAATAAATTGCAATGTCTGTACTGTGAGACGCCTAAGACAGCGCTACAGGGAGACAGGAAGGACAGCTGATTGTCCTCGCAGTGGCAGACCATGTGTAACAACACCTGCACAGGATCGGTACATCTGAATATCACACTTGCGGGAAAGTAGGCTTGTAGGCCTGTTGTAAGGCAGGTCCTTACCAGACATCACCTGCAACAATATCACCTATGGGCACAAACCCACATTCGCTGGATCAGACAGGACTGGCCAAAAGTGCTCTTCACTGACGAGTCATGGTTCTGTCTCACCAGGGGTGATGTTCAGACTCGTGTTTATCGTTGCAGGATTGAGTGTTACCCCGAGGCTTGTACTCTGGAGCAGGATCGATTTGGAGGTGGAGGTGGAGGCACGGTTTGGAGAGGTGTGTCACAGCATCATCGGACTGAGCTTGTTGTCATTGCAGGCAATCTCAACACTGTACATTACTGGGAAGACATCCTCCTACCTCATGTGGTACCCTTCCTGCAGGCTCATCCTGACATGACCATCCAGCATGACAATGCAACCAGCCATACTTCTCATTCTGTTTGTGATTTCCTGCAAGACTGGAATGTCAGTGTTCTGCCATTGCAAGCAAAGAGCCCGGATCTCAATCCCATTGAGCACGTCTGAGACCTGTTGGATCAGAGGGTGAGGGCTAGGGCCATTCCCACAGAAATGTCTGGGAAATTGAAAGTGTCTTTGTGGAAGAGTGAGGTAACATCTCACAGCAAGAACTGGCAAATCTGGTGCAGTCCATGAGGAGGAGATGCACTGCAGTACTTAATGCAGCTGGTTGCCTCACCAGATACTGACTGTTACTTTTTTTTTTGTTCAGGGACACATTATACAATTTCTGTTAGTCACATATCTGTGAAACTTGTTCAGTTTATGTCTTAGTTGTTGAATCTTTTTATGTTCATACAAAGATTTACACTGTAGATAATGTCAACAATCTTGAAATAATGAAAAGTTATTTTTAAAATGTAAATTAAATCACATTTTCTTTAAAGATGAACTAGTAGGTGAATAGAAAACCATTTGCTCTCTCTATGCATCAATGTAAGCAAATTTCACCCAAAGTACTTCAGAAAAGTGTTGCAAATGGAAGCTTGCAGTGGTTCCAGAAAGTCTAGAAAATTAAAAAAGAAAACCTTAACTGTAACACATTTGATTTGCTTGATGACTTTTGAACCCCACTGTATTAGATGACGACATTCACCGACAGTCCACTGCAAATTTACGGAATGGGGAGTGGTTATATGAGTGATTTTCTCCAGATATTTCTAAACATAGCTACTCTTGCATTTGCTCATCCATTGTTTCTCAGACAAATATTTTGGATGTTGCTCAGCCGATCGACACTCTAGAACCAACCTACGTCAAGAATATGTTGGGCTTTTGTTTGATGGAAATTACAAATTAGTACGCTGCTGCCTGTAAAGCTTCCCTCTCCCTTTCTCTCTCAGGGATTCTAATCCAGCGTTTAAAATTCACAGCCATTCATAGTGATCCTAACAGAAAGAGAGCCAGATGGAAGTGGGAGAGGCAGCCAGGCCCAGCAGAACAAATGAAGCTGGAACCACAGCAAAACCAACAAAGGCTATGGTGAAAAACCCATCTCATCAGGCTTCACGGCAACATTCATGCTTATTATACAGCCTCTGCAGCCTGTTAATTTAGAATGTATGTTGTTTTTCAATATATGTAACCATGGGAACGCTTAATATTTACAAATTGATAAAGGGGCCTAAGTTTGGTACATGAACACTTCTGATTTGAATCCAGATGGAACTGAGTTCAAATACTTTATTTCCAAAATACTGCAAAAAATATAGTTGAAGCAAGGAAAATTTACCTTTTTACAAAGGAGTTAACTTGTTCAAAATGGCTTATATTTAGTGATCTAGAAATAGTGCAGAATAATATTTCTTATGCATTTTGTCTTTTTTTTTTTTTTTACATTTTTACAAATACATTTTATATTTTGGTTTAAATTAGATTTTGAATATCAGATGAACAATGTGCACTTTTCATTTACAAATTACTGAGTGAAAGAACAGGATGTTGAGACAAGGACTTGTACTGTATTAGTGGTAAACAACGGAAGTTCTCGGATGAGCACACAAGCCATTGTGACAAGCAACAGACATCAAGATTTTCACAGAAAAATTACTTAAACTTTTTGTTGTTTCTCACCAAAAATTATATGTCTTCAAAAGACTTGGAACATGATGCAAGTGTCTGAACATGGACTACTTTTATATACTTGTTGTTCCTGTTGTAAGCTTTAAAGTGAGGCACTATCTACTGCCATTGTATTCAAAAAGACGGTCTGCGATATTTATTGTGTTCCACATAAGAAAGAAAGTCATGTGGGTTTGGAATAACATGAGAGTGGTTAAATGATGACAGAATTTACATTTTTGGGTTAATTCTTTCTTTAAGATATTACAGACTTTAGTTGTGTGTAATCAAATGCAAAAGCAGGATCAATATCAGTTGCTTTAGTGTAGGCTGCTTTCATTCTTAGTGCTTATCCATCAGTAATTGCTTCAATTGTAGTGCATCATGTTGTCATCAACTCAACTGCCTACAGCAGTGAACTGATGATTCCACACACAAATTGTTCAGACACAGGGGTTGCATTTGCATTAGGGCCAGACTGAAACTGGGAGCAAAATATAAATAAAGGCTTGTGAGAATTCAGGATGGTTAACCAAGGCCATGAAATACCTATTAGTGTTTGTCATTTTCTGGTTTAGATTGCAGCCTGAAAATCGATATGTGCCACATGTGATGTATTAACTACAATTGGTGATGTTACTATTGCACAATTTCCAAGACATTATCTAGTCCATAATCATACCCAGGAACAGGAATAGCAAAGTTCAGCTGAGGTCCTGGTTTGTAATGGAATATAACTCTGATCTGTTTCTATTCTTCATAGACCATGTCTGAAAATGGTCAAATGCAGAGATACAGCCAAAACAAATGGACTGACTAAACCAGGAATTACTGGAAATGCACCTGAAAAGACAGGCAGTGTGACAGCATTCTTCTTAATACACCCTGACTGTTGCAATCATTTGCAAGGTGATCCAGTCTGCATATTTACATTTACATATGGCAAATAACACTCATCATATAAACCAGGTCTGCCAAATAACATATTTGTAGACACTTAAGGTGATTTTCGATTGTGGAAATTACAAATTGCCACCAAATATATAGTCCAATACATGCAATTATAATCATTATAAACATATTATTATTATTATTGTATTTGAAAATTATAATAATAATAATCATAATTAAATAATTTGGTAAATTGGTAAATTAACAAAGGCACACTAGGATAGTTTTACTCTAATTTTAAAGAAATTGTTCACTCAAAAAAAAATGATGTCATAATTTACTCACCTAAACCTGTATGACTTTCTTCCTTCTGTGCAAAACAAAAGGAAAATTTTGAAGCATGTACTGGTCACACTTCCATTCAATTAAAGTGAAATGGGACTGGATCTGTTAATCTCCAAGTTGCCATAAACTATAGGAGTATTCATTAAAATAGTCCATATGGTCATCCCTCATGCATTATCTTCTGAAGCCATACAATAGGTTTGTGTGAGGAACAGACTGAAATTACAGTAATCATTTAATGATAATCTTCCACTTCGCTGAAGCGTTTACGACTCTAATAGTCGTATGGACTATAAAAATTATGAAGGTAATTCAGTAGCAAAACTCGAGAGCTTGCATATTTGGATTTAAGAACTTGTACAATAAATATGTGTATACGTAAATTTAAACTTACACTTACAGCACCGATGTGAAAATGTGAATCATGTTAACTGGGCATGTGTGCGTGCATGCAAATAATTTCACTTGCCTTTTCAGCAGATTCATTCAATGTGAATTACCAAGGAGCAAAGAAAAGACATTTTGCACATTATAAAACAAATTTGGTAACATTATTAACCCGCTTTGTTTCATTTATGTCTGTTCTAATTAATTTGACATAGTTTTCTTTTTTTTTGTGGAGAGCAAGTACAAATGCCAATTTGACCAATGAGTGAGAAAAAATTTGAATAAACTCTGTGAAAGCATGAGAAATTTCTTCAGAAACTTAAGAATTCTGTTTGTTTGCCAAAATTTTAAGATTTTCAATCTTAAATCGGTTTAACATCCAATAGTTAAGCCTTTTAACTATGTATGGAAAACGTAATAAAAAAAATGTTTTCCTCATTAATTCAAACATTCTCAGAAATTTCAACAGATTCAACAGATTCAGTTAAAAATGTTATTTATTTCTTCAAAAACAAATTTTTAAATGGTTTGTCTGTGTATCTGTGTTGTAGTAATCGAGTGTAGTAGTCTTGGTCTCGAGATCACTTTTTGAAGGTCTCGGTCTAGACTTGGAATCGACTGCATTTTTACTCGGTCTTGTCTCGGTCTCAGACAAAGACGACTCTGGATTTTATTTCAAGACCAGTCAAGATCACAACTGCGGGGACATCACTAAATTGCCTGTGCATTGTCTGATTTATTTTTAACAACATAACTGTGATTGGATGTAAAACTCCCTGATTCAAATACAAGCAATAACTTAACTCATTTCTAATTGACATTTTTGTTACTGTTAATGGCTGTCACCCATCCCCGCCCCCCTTCGCACACACTCCAAGAAAGTGAATGTGGGTGACAGGAGAAGAAACTGTCTTTCTGAGAGATGTCAGACAAATCTTCTGTAATATAATTTGGCTACCTAAACCAGTGTTTCCCAGCCACTGTATCCACTTCAATGCCGTGAAAGATTGTCAGGTGTGCCATGGAAAATGATCAAATTCCTCAAAATAAATAAATAAAAGGTTTCCCGGTATTTTAGTGAAGGCATGGAGACGGTAGAACAGTTCTAAAGATTCCAATTCAGTATATTTTTCACTACAAAGTATTTTATGCAACCACTGTCAAACGCAACTTCTCACATGCCCACAAAATTATGCTTCATCATCATAATTGTATTAAAAACTTTCAGTCAGTGAGCCAAATGAATGAATAGAATACAACAGGTGTATTGTTTTACTCAAAAACTAAAAGCTGTTTATTTGTGCAGAGCATAGATTTTTTGATGTTATGAACAGATGTGGCTTACTTGTCACATTTACATTTACATTTATGCATTTGGCAGACGCTTTTATCCAAAGCGACTTACAGTGCAATTATTACAGGGACAATCCCCCCAGAGCAACCTGGAGTTAAGTGCCTTGCTCAAGGGCCCAATGGTGGTTGCCGTGGGGTTCGAACCAGCGACCATCTGATTAACAGCCCTGTGCTTTAGCCACTATGCCACCACCATCTCTCAAGAAGCATAAAAAGAATATGAGAAACTGTTACATACGATTACTAAAAGCAAATTCTCCTGTTTTAAACAAGTCCAAAAACACGGTGATACGATGTGTAGATTCTGAGGTACTGTGATCTTCACCAAGCGCATTTGACATCTGAACTGGTGAATGGAGGCCAGGTGGCTGCTTTCGGGTCATAGTGCCAGCCGTATCCAACCTCTGTTAGTGCGACTTACGTGTTTTTTTCGATTTTGACCTGGTGCAACTTATAGTCAGGTGCAACTATATTTCTGGGGGAAGAGACTCCACTCTCCGCTGAGCGTAACCTGTCGCGACAGCACGTCTGCCATCATGTGGTGGTCACCCGGGATGTGAGAGGCATGCAGCAACCTGAGACTGCAAAGGAGAAGATGGCAATTTATGTACGCTACTGTTGTGGTGCTGTCTGAATGGATCAAGACGTGCTTGGCCCAAACTAGCGGGAGAAATAATGGTAATAATGGTAATAATGCGTCGGTAGGCAGAAGCGAATCCCGAGGCTTGGGTGCTGAGAAAAACTCAAAGCACTAACCTACCTCCGTGCACCCAGCAGGGGGCGGATTAGAGACTAAGGAGGAGGTCCTGTAGGGATGTCTTCAGAACTCATCAGCACTGACCTGCTGGGGCTGGACAGTTGCGGGTCAAATGACTGCCAAATGACAATTTTTTTTCCCGAATCTGTACCATTGTGCGCTGAATACACAACCTGGAAAGTTCAACAAAACACTGCCTTTAACATTGAACCCACCTCAATCCCTGGTTGGCCTTTTCTGGCCCTGAGGAGGCACGATGAAGCCCTGGAAGTTACAGTGGGAATGCAACTGGCACGCATTAGCGGGCCCTCATTTGGTCTGATAGTGGAAATGTGGCTAATGTTTCTGATTAGGAATGTTCAGGATGTTTAAACAAACAGATAGCACCACATGTTTTGATAGCATCACATAAAAACAGTGTTACACTTTTCAGGGAATCAACATACAAATTGCTTACTGTATAACTGTCTCTGCTATGACACTAAAGATAAAAGAAAATATTTTAACAAAAGAAAACATTACACACATCACTTTTAATGGACTCATGTATTAGATGGGCATAATGAACCACAACATCTTGATCTTGTTTTGTCCTTGAGAATATAAAGCAGCAGTGTCCCAAGTACTGTAATTGCTTTCATGAACCATAAGACTTCTTGCTCTCATGTACACTTACTGATCATTGAGTAGGTGTTATTTTGAAGTTTCATATAGTTTTGCTATTCTATTCATACACACAAAACATGTAAAAACAAATCAATCACATGATTTATATCACCTCCAAAGGCAGCACTCAGACGAACTCTTGAGAGCTGGTAAGACTGCAGACTCTGCTTATTGGCAGTTCGGGGCCTGAGCCTAATCTGATGCTATCTGCCAAAACTTTGCTTAAAGGCGTACAATATAAGAGCATCAGCATCTGTCAGATCAATTTACTGGTTCAATGAGTAGGTTACTACAAACACTTACAAGCAGAAAATATGGCAGTGCTGGGCCAAAGCAGCCTCCAAGCATTAATAATACAAGTGGAGAGCAGAGAACGCTATTGACAAGAATGAAATCAATCCACTGAAGCCAAAATAATAAGCTGTTTTATCTCAAACTGAAACTGTCCGAGGTAGACACCTCTTCAATGTACACTTTAGCTGTCAGTGTTGAATTCCACTTTGATTTAGTTCACCGCAAACAAATGTTTTCTGATTTTTTTGTGAATTTTATGATTTTTGGTTTGTGAAAGCCAAAATATTATGGGTGCTACCAAAAATAAACATAAAAGTGCATCTAAATTGAACAACAAAAAAGTTTTTTAAAAAAATCTAAAAACACAATACACATTAAAGGGAATGAAAATCACATAAACTGAAAATGTTTTACTCATGTGCAAAACCCAAATAACTTTCTTATGTGGAACAAATAAGGATACACTGTATTTAAAGAATGTTGTGATTCCAGACTCACTTTAAAGCTTAAATATACACCCAAGTGTCATGCAACTCATGTATCATATTCCAATGTCTCCTGAAGGCATACAACAAACTGAAATGCAAGTTTCTTAAATAGCTCTCCCATATACATTCATGAATGTATGAGAGAAGGCTTACTTGAGAACAACAAGCATCTCTAATATAAAATCATTTTCGGGTAGAACGTTTTGTGTTGTTTCTCAATGAAAACGTTCAGACCCCAAAAAAAGTAGTCCATGCTACTTGTGCATAATTTGTCAATTGTCACTCAGTTTGCTGTTGCACTAAATGACATTAGACCGTTACAGTTTATCATGTTTTCATCTCAATCTGTGTCACGTCATCTGGGTAATCATACAAAGACATACTGAATGTTTTGGTGAAAAACAACCTAAAATGTAAGTTAATTTAAGTAATTAAATCTTAACTTCCTCTAAAGCGCTGCTTTACACATTCGCAAATGCATGAAAGAAGCTTGTTCATAATGGCTCGCACTTAAACCTTGCGAAAGCAAAACAGCTCAAATTCTTGAATGAACAACCCAACAAGACTACAAGATCTATAGTCCACAAGTCCAAACAGTTCCTGTTACAGAGCTACAAACAACTCCACACCCTGAGACAGGGAGGGAGCCAGTGACAGGCCAGTTGAAAGCAGGTGTTTGCACACAAGAAGGAACCACAATCAATGTGTGAAACTTTGATGGGATTGAATACAAAAATGTCCATTTTATTGATGTGTGGTGTGAGACAAAATCAGCAAAGAGGAACAACACAAAAGACAAACTTTGGTGTAAAATGACTTAAAGTGCTTTTATGGTGTGTGTGTTTATTACAGTGGGACCTTTCTTTAACTACTGTGTGCTAACATTAAAATACATACGATACAATGTACTGATTGTGTAACTAAAGGGTTAGATTAGGTTTTGGGTTTAGTTTAGGGTTAGGTTTTAGGGTTGGGTAGGGTTAGGATAAGGGGTAAGGTTAACAATGTAACTACAGATGTAAATTCTACAACACTTATGTACATAATTAGCACACTGTACCAAATGCTTAAGTGCATAGTAGTTAAAGACACCTAATATAAAGTGGGTCCTTTAAAGGAGCTTTCAGCCCCTGGTCACAATGAACTCCAACATAAACTCCCACTGTTCTGATTGGCTAATATCCTGCAGCCCCTAAAATTCAGGAAACACAATCGGACAAACATTATAAAACAAAATTCCAGGGTGTACACATAATGCACATCCAATACATTTCATCTGAATATATTAAACTGTTCATCTCAAGCACAACTGTTAACACTCAGCACCATAAACTATCAAACTGTCATGTAATTTGAAATATTCATGAATTAAATAGTTTACTTAAGTTTTTGAAGTGTTTTAACTGCCTCATCCTTCAATAACAGTTCCTTTGTAAAGCTTGAATCATGTTTTGGCTGTTCACGAGTAATCCATGCTGACATGAGTCGAAAACCCCCATGCACACATCAGTTCAAAGAACGGTGAAATTCTGCACACACATACTGAGGTGCAGATCACTGGAAACACACCGAAATGGTCGAAGACATACATCGTCAAAGACATCCATTGTCAAATACGTATGTTTACATACACCAACAATTAAAAATAGTGCAGATTGGTGAAAGAATGCATTAATGACGTGTTTGTGCTCAAAGCAACACAGGCAACAGCTGAATAAAAGAGAATTGCTTCTCCTTTTCAGAGTTGTAATTTTACACCTCGTCTTTTAACCCTCTACCGCACAGTGTAGCCATATGGCAACATTGTCTTTGTGTTATTTTTTTGGGGGGAAAAAGAAGACTTTAGTTTAGCCAACAATGTGCTTTGGTTAAGTCACATGACATGCAGTACTTTTCTGTGGCGCGATTTCTGACAACCTGCCGGTCTTTAAATTGAAGTTGCTTAAAGCTGACTAAAACGTCAGTAAGAAAGAAAGACCAGACGATTTCACCTAAGTAAACATCATGTCAGGTAAGCTATGATGGCCTATACATCGCTCAAAAATGTTTTTATGAAATTAGTTTTTGGTAAATCGATCAAATTTACAGTATGTTTTTATAGTACAGTAACCTCTAATATGTTTAAATATCAAGGAAAATTTTGTTCTCAATTTCATGACCCCTTTAATAAACAAACTTTATTCATGCACACCATCAGGTTCCATTATATTAGTCCAATAACATTGGGATGTTTTAGAATCAGTGAAAAAGTTCTGCATCTTTAAAAATGTTATGTAACTATTATATTAACCTTGGATAACCAACAAAAAGTATTGATTAGGCATGAAGTTAAAATGGGTGAGCAATGTGGTTAATCAGTCAATATGTGATTGACCTCTCTGAAGTTACATAATTCTACTACGTAGGTACATTGTTCTCTGTCATTATATTACAAAGATGGCATGTGTTATAATCAAGACATCTCCTTTTGAGTTCTGCATAAGAAAGTCACAGGTTTGACTGAATTAATAATGACAGAATTGTCAATTTTGGGTGAACTATTCATTTAATTGTATAGTTGTCTCTGCATATTAAGCTGGGATTGGTAAAGCTGGGAAGCTTTTTTTCTCCTGCATAATTACATGGTTTCATTGTATTTGCTTATTCTATTTTACTTCTATCTTTCTTTTTCTACCCTTTCTAAAATCTCTGGTGGTCCATTTAAGACCTTCTCTTTCTCGCTGCTCAAATTCTTCTGCATTTATTTTATTCCTGTGCTGCTGCTGCTGACAATCTACCTGCATTTGCCTCACTCCCTTTCACACACCCACACACCCCCAACACACCCACACAATCACGCACACACCCACCCACCCACACACACACACACACACGCACACACACACAGACACTGGCAGGTGGTGCCATGCCTTTTCATTTCTACAAGCAGGTGATTAGATTTACTGTAGCCCTTTGGGATTGTCCACTGTATTGCTGACTGTAATTCAATCAAACTCACTTGGTGCCACCTAGATTGTGAAATTGCAGTGCTTGTCAGAGCAGCCTGAGGGCGAAATCAGCAGCATTTCACAAGAACAAGCGGAAGATTTGGCAGTCCATGCGATTCGGATAAAATATTTTGATGTTTTTTAAATATTTTTTATTTAATTAAAAACAGAGGAATTGGTGACATCAGCCAAAAAGGAAAGTCATTCCAGTGGTGGGAGCAAGTTATTATATTTTGCAGATTTTTTATTTCCTTTGAATACTGTGCACCAATGAATTGAGCACAATATGACAAGTAACGTGTATTAAGAAAGTAAATAGGTTCAGTTCTGATTTTATTTTGATTTTAAAGAAAAGAGATGCATTTGTGCATACTTTTTAGCAAGGGGAAAGCAAAATGTATAATTAATCCCATAATAGTTTACACAGTGCTTATTGAGATCATTTTGTGAAAGAGTTCAGAGCAATGAGACAAAACATAGAAATAAAAGTACAATTTGTTCTGAAACTGCCTTACTTTCATCAGCAACCATAGCTCAGTTTAGCTCATCGAGTTTTCCCTCAGCATAATGTCTCTAGTGGGAGTCGCTTTCACAGATAAACATTCACTGTTCCCTCTCGTAACACAAGCTTATTTCATTCAGCAAGATAAGTTTGCTTCTCAAATGCAATCCACAATGGCATGCTTGCAGGGAAGGACATGGGTCTGCCAATAATGAATAAAACCTTTTGTAGAGAATTCCAGAGGCCTGTAATAGTGTGCGTGTTTGAGAGAGCCAGTAAAAATTACAGTTAGAGTTATGAGAAGTAACACATTATGCAGAACAGGGTAAAATCAAAATAGCATAAAAATGTAATATGCATATGAATGTGAGATAGTGTGCACATTATATACAATACCACCTCATGGTGGTGTAAATTGTGATTGATTATTAGCGTACAGTATGACAGTTTGTGTAGCAGAAGGATAATTGCTTGTTTAATGTATTCTGCTATGCATAAACATTAAAGTTAAAAGCTCTCTTTGCATCTGAACACTTGTGTTTTTATTCAACACTATTTCACCGTTTATTTCTTTTCATTGTTTAATGCATGAGATTAGTTGAGTTAGCGATAAACATATATATGATCAACTTAGAGTAAATTTGAACAAGTGATTTTATAAACTGGAAATGCACTGACGAATCAGCCACCAATATTTATAGGCTAATTATTGATCAAATAAATCATTGCATATCAGCCTTAAATGGACTCCAGTGGTTTAATCCATGACTTCAGAAGTGATATTATTGGTGTGGGTGAGAAACAGATCAACATTTAAGTCAGTTTGTACCATAAATTATCCTCCCCGCTCATTAGGTGGCAATATGCATGAATTGTACAAATCGACAAAAACTAAAAAGAAGAATGTGAAAGTTAAATTGGAGCCTGATAGAAAAGAATTACTTAAATAAACTATCATATTGATTCTGAAGATATGGATTAAATCACTGGAGTCTTATAGATTACTTATGCTTCCTTTATGTCCTCTTGGAGATTAAAAATGTTGGTACCCATTCACTTGCATTGTATGGACATACAGAGTTGAGATATTCTTCTAAAAATCTTTGTTTGTGTTCAGCAGAAGAAAGAAAGTCATACACCTCTACGATGGCATTAGGGTGAATAAATGATGAGAGAATTAAATTGATTGGGTGAACTATACCTTTAAGAATTAATTATGGCTAATGGTTTTTGTATACATATTTTGAAATATACATTTAGATACATAATTTGATTAAATTATTATTTGTTAATAATTAATGTTGTATGTATAGTGTCTACAGATAGCAGTTTTCTACATGTAACATTATCCATATACCTCCCAAAATGAATGAAATCTGGAAAATATAAAGAAATGTTCAGTGGAAATACTGAATATTCCTACAATTATAAAAGTAGCTCATGTACCTCTTTGTAGAGGTGGAATTTAATTGTATTCTGGTAACACTTTACAATAAGGTTCCATTCGTTAACATTAGTTAATACATTAGGTATCATGAACAAAGAAAGAAAAATATATTTTTACAGCATTTATTAACCTTTGTTAATGTTATTTAATAAAAAATACAATTGTTAATTTTTAGTTCATAGTGCATACATTTATGTAAACATATACAACCTTTGATTTAAAAATTATTACTATAAATTGAATTTAACATTAATCAAGATTAACAAATCCTGTAAAAGTATTGTTCATTGTTAGTATAAGTAAACCAACATTGTTATCTTATGATAACAAATGGACCTTTATTGTAAATCGTTACCTACATTCCTTTGAAAGCATAATTCTAAAACATAATAATGATTTAATGATGAAAGTTAAAATCGGTTCATATGTTTTCCTGAAAAATTACTTACATTTCTGGTTGTGTCTCACCAAAATCTATCGTTTGTCGCTTGGAATATGATGCATGAGTCGCATGGACTGCTTTTATGTTACTTTTGAGTTTTTTGAGCTTTAAAGTAACGCACTATCCATTTGCATTGAAAAGATGTAAAATAGTGTGTTCCTAGTTTTAACCTGCTATGCATATTCTTCCTTGTATTAGTAGATACTGAAAGACATCAATGCTACATTTTACCATTTCTAACAGCTGTTTCTTGTTACTCTGATGGGGAGAAAGTCGGGTGAGAGTGTGGAGTGCACGGGGATATTCACACGTATCTGGTGGTTACCATTGAATACTATAATACTATAGAATACTATAGAATACTAGATACTATTCAGCATAGAGTAGAAGCCTCGGTTAATTCCCGCCTCACCCATTCACTAATTTTGGGGACGAACTGGCCTGATTTTAAGAATTTATTAAAGGAAATATGTGTGGATGGGTCCTGTGAAATAATGTCTCAGTGTGTGATGTGCGATGCTATGGCTGGTGAGGCAGTGCCAGGGCCATCTAAGTCTGCTCTGCATCAATACGATGCAAGGGAGAGAGGCCCCGCCCAGAAGGAATTCCCTGAGGGGGATTACCCTCTAGTACAGTCACGTGAGGAGTCCCTCAAACACTCGATGGTCAACAGCTCTGCCCTAACGTCGCACTCGCATACCCATACTTTTCAGTTATTAAAGATCGGTTGTATCGAGTGACACAGGACACTCAAACAAAAGAAAATGCAACATAGTTATTAGTACAGAAGAGCCATCGGGAAATATTTTACAGGAAGTTCACCATAATCCGATGGCTGGTCATTTAGGACAAGAAAAAACACTAAACCGTATAATGGCCCATTTTGTTTTGGATGGGCATTCACAGAGACGTTCGCAGATGATGTGCGCATTCCAAGAATATCAGTTGGTGAATCCACCGGCCACCCCAAAAGCACTGTTGCGCCCTCTACCGCTAATCAAGGTCCCCTTTGAAAGCTTTGGCATGGGCCTCATTGGGCCATTAGAAAGGTCGGCACATGGATATTACTTTGTATTAGTCCTAGTGGATTATGCAAAATGATATCAGGAAGCGGTGCCCCTGCGTAACATCTCAGCACGTAGTGTAGTGGAGGCATTCTTCAAAATCATCTCCTGGGTGGTGATTCCGAAAGAAATCCTCACCAATCAGGGCACTACCTTTATGTCACATTCACTACACTAGCTGTACAAATTATTGGGCATTAAATCAATTTGGACAAATGTGTATCACCTGCAAATGGACGGCTTGGTCAAACGGTTTAATAAAACATGATTCGTAAGTTCATGCACGATGGGGTGAGGGATTGGGATAAGTTGTTGGAACCTCTATTATTTGTGGTTTGGGAGGTCCCGCAAGCCTCCACATGCTTCGCGCTCCAGTCTGGGCGTAGGCCACGTGGCCTGCTTGGTAGGAGGGGCCTTCACAAAGCAATTTTGTATGCTCTTGACCTTAGAGCAAACTACACACACTGGGGCAGTTAACACAAAATAATTTGCTCCAAGCTCTAGAATGGCAAAGCCGGCTCTATAATAGGGGAACCCAATTACAAGAATTTGTACCTGGATATAAAGTCCATATATTATAGCCCACCTCAAGCTCTAAAGTACTCATCAAGTAGCAAGGGCCCTTTGAGGTTACACGGCAGGCCGGAGATCACGATTATGAGGTTAAGCAAATAGATAGAGGTGGGACTCACCAAATTTACCACCTCAACCTCCTAAAATCTTGGAGGGAGGCGGTCCCTGTGGCCTTGGTGACAGTAGTCTCATAGAAGGCAGAGCTTGGTCCGGAGGTGACTCTCAAACCTAATCCATTCACCCTGGAACCGTGTGGAGACCACCTCTCACTGTGGCAGCTCACAGACCAAGTGGCCAAGTTGCAAGCAGAATTCAAGGATGTGCTCTCACCTCTACCCGGTCATACAAACCTCATAGAGCACGATATCGAGATCACCTTGGGGGTGATGGTTCTTAGTCAACCCTGTTGGCTTCCTTAGCACAAAAAAAGGCTGTTCAGGAAGAGTTAGAGTCAATGCTTGAGATGTCCGTAATAGAAGAGTTACACAGCAATTGGGCCAGCCCAATGGTTCTGGTACCTAAGAGCAACGGAATGGTCCCATTCTGTGTGGACTATCGAAAAGTGAACGTGGTATCCAAATTTGATGCATACCCAATGCCCTGGATTGATGAATTGCTCGATCGGCTGGTCGTGGCTCAATTTTATTTGACACTGGGGTTATTGGCAGATCCCCTTAACTCCTATCTCCTGAGAAGAAATCTGCATTTTCAACACTGTTCAGCCTACACCAATTTGTGACTCTTCTGTTCGGTTTGTTCGGTGCCCATGTCACGTTCCAGCATCTCATGTATAACATTCTCAGGCCACATACAGCATATGCCAGTACTAATTTGGAAGATATCATAATTTATAGTAATTATTGCCGGTGGCACATGCAACATCTGAGAGCTGTCCTGAGGTCACTGCGACCGGCGAGGCTCATGGCCAACCTGAAGAAGTGAACAATTGGACAGGTGGAAATTTGGTCTCTCAGGTTCAACTTGGTTCATGAGCAGGTGCAACCCCAAGTTAAAAAACTGCCCAAAGCCAAAAACCAAAAAGGAGGTGAGACAGTTCCTGGGGCTTGCTGGCTACTACCGAAGGTTTGTGCCTAGTTACTCTGACGTCACCAGCCCGCTGACTGATCTCACTAGAAAGGGGGCTCCCGATCTGGTCCAGTGGATGGAATCGTGCCAACAGCCTTTTCAAAAATCTGAAGGCTGTTGCCCCGGCCTGAGATGGGCGATGGGGTATGTAGGCATGGGAGTATGGTCATGTGTCTGTTTGTGGGAGAGAGGGAGGTGTTCCTCGTCATGCTGGTTGGCGTAATCTCTAACAGCTGTTTCTTGATACAGTGATGGCAGAGAGAGTCCTTAAAAGCAGCCAAGCATGCCAGAGAAAGCTGAGCGAGAATGACATGAGTGTGCAGCTTTGGCGTCTGTGGTATCTAGTGAGTGTTTTGATATCTCCTGAGTGTTTTTAAGAAGTTTATGTTTATTTTGGAAGTGACTTTAATTAAACTGAGCAAACAAAAAAGCACCGAGAAGAGTGCAACAGCTGTGCAGAGAGTCATAGAAATAAAGAGCCTTGCCTGAACTGTGTTACTGCTCCTCATCTCCTCCTTCCCATACCCGAACATTGACTGTGTTACAGGTACTAAAGATGGTGTTCTCTGTGTTAGTGGTTTTTAATTGTACGTCAGAATCAAACATTTTCAAACACCACTTAAAGTGGAGCTGCTGTGATGCCTTTTTCAGTGTGGTCTTGAGATCAGTAGACCGAGGAATCTGAAGCAGCTACTCATTTCTTCTGTAACACCATGAGCACAGCTATGCGAGCCTCTTTTTGTCTTTGTAAGCATTTTTCTTTTCAGTCAGAAATCATTCTGTTTCTTCAGCTGACATTCCTGAACAAGGTGCTGATTTTGTATTTATGGCTTGTCTAATCTCCAAACTATATGTGCTTTTATAATTATTATAATTGATGGCTATGATGTCATGAGTGAATAAGATGACGTGGGTGTATTGCAGAACATCGAGTGCTGACTTCGGCTGAGGCTGCACACTTAAGAGAGGTGCCAGTTTTCACAGAGTGTGAATGAGTTTCTGTTTCCCATTTTCACTACCTGTGATCTGTCAGTTGGGAAATCTGGTTTCCAGTTGAAGTGGAAAGAAAGAAAGTGAATGGTGACTCAGACTGAACGTTCTGCCTAATATCTCCTTTTTGTGTTCTACAGAAGAAAGAAAGTCATATAGGTTTGAAACAACATGAGGGTGAGTAAGTGATGATAGGATTTTTATTTTGGGTGAACAAAAAAAAAATGGCCTACATGTATACTGTATGTGCAAAATAAAGGCATGCATCTGAACGCATACTTTTATGGCATATGCTGTTGCAGCAGATTCCATAATAATTACATTACTGTGAATAACTTCCTGGAAGAAAAGGGCTTTAGATGCAATCATCTAATTACTAACTAGCTGGATCTGAAGTCTTCATCCTGTAGTCAAGCTACTTTAAAACACTCTTAGTAAATGGCAGGTTACCTATTAAAGGCCTCTCCTTTTAAAAAAAATCACATATTTTTCACTATACTGATGTGCATTGGTATGCTTTCTTTTTTATACTAGTTTCTTTTTTCTAAACATCGTCAAATAACAGATCAACAGTGCCTCTTAGTGGCATTTAGATTTTTTCACTATGACTAACACATTTCATGAATATTTACAGTATACACCCTCTTATGCATTTTACAAAAAAGAATAAGAAAAAAATAATGTATATCATGGAGAATTTTTTCCCCAGCAAACTTTTTTTTAATTTATTTTTTGAACATTGGCAAAAAAATACAATGAATCCCTGATTACAATTACATAGGATGCAATGTGGCTTAAGGCCCCTCTGGGATAAAATGCACTTTTGATTTTATTTTGATTTATCCATGAGGTATTTGCGTGCAGCGTCTAAAGGTTGATTTTGAGTTATTGTTATCTAACATTTAACCACATTTAAAATGCTGCAAATGTATGTAGCTAATTAGAATCTAATTAGAAAAATTTTCATTTATTTTGAGACAAAATACTTATTTGTCATTTTCAGTTTTCTTCAAGAAGATTCCAAAGTTTTCACCTGTCCAATAAGTTAAACCAAGGGTGCATCCCTTAATATGGTTGCATATATGTTTTTTGTGCCTCTGTGTCCAGGAATGGGTCTTGTTTGAAGCACATCTACATTATATGCATGACTTCGTTTACATATAGGGAAATGGTTTGTTAAAAGCAACCAAAAGATTGGTATAATTGTTCATTTCTTTTTAAGTTATTTCATTAAGACTTTTTACTTGTGGATTTTCTATGACCTTCTCTGACCCTTGCTTCTGTATCTATAAATATTCTCAGGAGTATCTAGATAGCTTCCCTTTTTCTTTTTTTACTGTAAATGTTTAGCAACTCATTAGAGTTACTGCATCTGTTGTAGGGTAGTGGAGATTGTTTTGCACAGGGATTAGCAACCTTTTTGACATGGAGTACCATTTTTAATTTTCCTGGTCAATTTATATAAATAAAATAGTCTAGCTCTCTTGTCGTTGCTGGCGTGCCAGTGATTACTCCTCCGCATGCCAATGCTGGCATGCATGCCATAGGTTGCCGACCCTTGGTTTAGCATTTAATCAGGTACACAGGTAGCTATCAAAACCTGCTGGTTGTTATTACCTGCCACACAACCGCAAGTGCTTTCAGTCCAGCTGCAAGGTCTTCAGCCGGGAGCCACCCATCATAGATGTTTCGCCCCCATTAATCCCAGAACATCTACTGTTGGTGGTGCAATGATAAGGGACATCTCCCTTCCACCCCCTGCTGTTGGACACTGGATCCTTTCCATTGCATCATTTATAAGTTGTAACATGCAGACAAGTTCCAATAACTCCCCCATAAAGAAATCCTACCCTAGGTTTCAAGGCCTCTTCCATGCTGACATCTGCACATAGAGTACTACACCATAACCACAGTGCAGCATATAACCTTCCATGCAAACATACATGCCAGTCCGGTGGCTAAGGCTTTGCTAGCCCCACTGATACTGTTTATCCATGCGCAGTTCCTCTAGTTCCAAATTATATGGCATAGCTTCCCATACAACTATACATTCCATCCCGGTGGCTAAGGCAGTACTAGCCAAACTGGCACGGTTTATGCATGCTCAGTTCCTGTAGTTCCATATGCCATAACTTCCCTTACAACTATGCATGCCGTCACAGTGACTAAGGCAGTACTAGCCACACTGGTACGGTTTATGCATGCTCAGTTCCTCTGGTACAGTATTACATATCTTTCCATAAAACTATAACCACCATCCTGATGTCTTAAGGCTGTGCTAGCCCCGCTGGCACCATTAATACGTACTCAGTGCCCCAGGTTCCGTTTAGTTTAACCTCCCAGCCAACCATATGCACCAACCTTGTGGCTTAGGCTGTGCTAGCCCCAGCAACTACCTCAGCATTTTCACAGAAAAACTCTCACTGTGCGCTGCTCTAAAACAGGCTTATCTGCAAAACTAATCTAATTAATGTTAGACAAAGAGAGAGACACAAGTTGATTGGCTACCCGATAACATGTCAAAGGACCTATCAGCTTACACCATGCAAGCTGATTGGCTTACATATAACAAGTTCAAAGAACCTATTAGCTTGTGCCACATAGAGTTACATGGCTGAACTACATTAATTTCTGTCATCATTTACTCACCTATTACTTTTCAGTTACTTATCCCTTTAATCTCTTTATAAACTGTAATATTATGTATCACTTATAATTAACTTAATCTTTGTAGATACCTCCCAAATATACTTCATATTCACTTCTTAGAACTGTTGTATAAAACCAATATCACACTCACAAAAATGCTGTAGTTTTATATATTAGCATGGCTGTGATTATCTGTGGCCAAATCACTGCTCTGCTGATATTCAGAAAAACAGCACTCTTGCTTTTGTGAGAATCAGTTAAATGATATGAAATGAGCTTGATTTTCATATTAACATTCATTATTTTTAATCTCTCTAGCAATATCACTCACATTACCTTTTGTGATCTTGTCATATCAACTCACACAACTCATTTAACAAATGTAATGTATTATTATTGCTCAGACAACAGTTACATACATAATATAAATAATTGATTTAGAAGAGGAGCTGTGTTCCTCCCTCAGATGTTATAATTGATCTAGATATTCATTATGTTGTGAAAGCCATGTAGAAGGCTGCTTGATTGAAGGCTACACCATAGTAGAACAATGTAGACAAGTGCTGTGGGAAATGGTTTGATGATCTGAACTGTACATACAATACATGACTGTTTCCAGAACTGATTTGGATGTTTATAGTACCTGAATAATACTGCCCCCATAACAAAACAGTGCATGTCATTATCGCAGTATACCATACAACTGAATACTGGTACATGTCTGCAGTGAACAAAGAGATACAAGTAAAGAGATACAAAAGAGTGAAGCATTCTACTGCTTTTATACACTGTTGGAAAACTGCTTATCTAATCAGATTACCATTAGATGACAGGAAATAACTGTTGGTAATGTGAAGTTCGACACAGATAAGTATTAACCAGAACTTAGAGCTCATATGTTGCAATAATAAGTGGGCAGCTCATCACATGGTTTATTTTTCAATCCTGGCAGTACGGTTAACAATAGACCTAACATGATTAAAATGCTTACATGTTCATGTGACTGAGTGACTATATATTTGCCTAAACACTCACACTCACATATGATCCTAGTATACAGTATACCTTTATCCTTAAACATATTCATGTGCCATTTAAAACTAGAAAAAACAATGCATTATGGTTGTGGTGGAGAAGTAGTGGTTTATCAGTGGAGATCTTGACTAGTAATCCAAAGATGTTTCAAACCAAGAGGTTACTCTTGAACACAAGAGTTCACAAGTGTTCACAGGAGACGCATTTGAGACATGTTACTATATTTTATATATATATATATATATATATATATATATATATATATATATATATATATATATATATATATATATTTACATATAATTGTTACTATAACTACTGTTATCGTTCAAATTTGTCATCTTTCCTCTCACTTGAGCGGCACAGACAGTTATTAAAAACACTGGAGCTTTGGCGCCACCCTCAGGTATAAGCACTTTATGTTATGCTTTCTCTGATTCTTGCTTTCATTGCTTACCGCCCTTTCATTCAACACTACATTCATCCTTCCTTTTGTAACATGTTCAAGTTCACGTAACTAATGCGTTATTAAGCACATAAATTGAAACTTCAACAAGCGGGCGACTTTTACAGCAAGATGTTCATTCGCAAGGAGAGAAGCATGGATTTTGTGTTCAAGTAAAATTAAGTTAATGTATTTATTAAAAATATGTTATTAATACTAGGTCATAGATACTAGGTCATTGTTTCTGGTTAGTCTGAGTTGGTATGGCAGGCATGTCCTTCTTGTGTTATGCTCTGTCTGTTTTATAGTTCTAACATTAGGGCACAGTGTCTGTTTAAAAAACAAAAGCCCTGTGCATTCAAGTTGAGATGGTTGTCTTTGGTGGTCAGATTAGTTAATAGCCGCTGTCCATTCCAGTGGTTCTGAACTGCGGGAAGAGTGATGTGTGAGGCCTATTATGTTGAAACTGTAACTGGCAATCTTTACTTTTTATTTTTGTTGTATGTCAAAACAAGCTCTTCTTGCACTATGGTTCATTGTATGATTTAATGGAAATAAACATGCTCGGCTCAAAATATGACAATCTTTAATTTGTATCATTTTAATATGTGATATGGGCAATATTACTTTCCTGAATTTAAAACAATTTGGTCAAAGTTGTTTCCATTGACTTGTGGGTTCTAAGGCAACAATTTACATCAATAAAATTTCTGCAACATTACACTCACCCATGTAACATGTTTTGGGCACAGCATTTAATAATGTGTATTAAAAATTGTTGATGCTTGACCACAGCACATGCCTGGTGTAAACTGAGCCTCAGATCTTAAGACATTAAAGAAATATTGAAAGTGCATTGAAAAGTTTACGTGTTTCAACACAAACATAGCAATGCATATCAAAGATGCCATTTTTAAAACCCCTAATACTACTAAATGGGACTTAAGTCTGATATAAGACTAAATCTGCAGTGACATCAGACATTGAATTGCAGCAGAGTTTTACAGTATTTCATTATCTCAGTTTCAGTCAGCAAACATCTGAGGCAACAACAAAAAATATGTTTAAGTGTCATATATGTTCTGTGCATGTTTGTGTAATTTTGAAGTAAAACTTTAAAGGAATAGTTCACCTAAAAAAACATATTTTCTTATCTTATTTACTCACTCTCATGCAAACTAAGATTTATTGAATAATATATCAGCTTTGTAGGTCCATTTATAGTAAAAAGAAAAAACAAAAAGGACTTAAATATTAATCTGTTTCTCACCCAAACTTATCATATCGCTTCTGGAGATATGGGTTAAACCACTGGAGTCTTATGGATACATTTTATGCTGCCTTTATTTGCTTTTCAGAGCTTCAAAGTTCTGACCACCAATCACTTGCTTTGTGAGGACCTGCAGGGTTGAGATATTCTTCTAAAAATCTTTGTTTGTGTTCAGCAGATGAAAGAAATTCACACACTTCTGATGGTTAGATAATTTAAATTTTGGGGGAACTACCCCTTCAATTAACAAAAGACAGCTGTCTACACAATATGTCACTGATTTATGCTCACCTCTTAATTAAATTGTTGTTGTGTCAAATTGATAGATCATTTGAAATGCTTTTTTCTTCTGGAGATTCGTTGTTGGCCAGTGCTTTTGACACTTTGACCCCCAGAGGGCAGAATTTCATGATAATTGGTGGCTGAAGGGGCCTTTTTTCGCTACATACTGTACATAATGTATTGTTGTCTGAACTTTAGAAGCACTTGTAGAACTAACATTGAAAAGAAGTCTTGCTGTTATTTTTGATACATACTGTATGTTTTTTATTTTATTTTTTATTATTATTTATCAGAATAACAATTTTAGTGAATAGTTCAAATGAAAAATGTACATTTCTTAGTGGGTATGATTTTTGAAAATGTATTTATTTATTTATAAACTTATTTTTAAGCGTAAATGGAAAAAAAAAAATACGACTTATTAAAGGCCCCACTATATATTTTATTCACTGTACATATTCTTATATAGAAGGGATCTACAGTCAAGGCAAGTAATTTTTATTTGTATAGCTCCTTTCACAACACACATTGTTTCAAAGCAGCTTTACAGAAGATCAGCATTAACAGAAGATAAAACTGTAATGTCTATAATGTCTTAAAGTCATCATTGTGTAGTTTGCTAAAATACGATTGTGAATTGTGTTTGAAAATAAGAAATTAAATAATAATTGTATTTATAACCCCAGTGAGCAAGACGAAGGCTACTGTGGCAGGGAACACAAAACAACATAGATGTTGGTTAATGGAGAAAAATAACCTTGGTAGAAACCAGACTCACTGTGAGGGCCAGTTCCCCTCTGGCTATCATCATGAATATAATGCCAATATTACTTAAGTATAGTGCAAGTCATGGTTTAAAATTATTAAACTAAGTAAGTATTAAGGATCAGTGTTTAAACAAAGATTTTGTAATGAACTGTAAGATTAATGACTAATGTTTTTGAAGTTCATCATGGATTAACTGCCGAAGTTCACATTGATGCAATTGTCCTTGTTAATTGACTGATGAGGGTTTTTATTGGCAATTAATTGATAGTCTATGTATTTAATTTCAAGAGTGTAGTCCATCATTAGGCCGAGGTGATGCATGCAGAGATCAGCTAGATGCATCACAGTTCAACCTGGCCGGTAATTTCGGTGAGGTCCATCCTAAATCCAATGTTCAGGCAATAGAATATGAAGTATCACATGTCTTATGGTTGGAGTTGTCATCAGTTCATCCTCTGAAGTCCATCGTAATAGACTGAAGTGATGTTTGGCTGGCACCGGCTGCTATTATTCATCATCACACAGCGACACGTAGCAGTGGAGTCCAACACGAAGCAGGGGAATGGAGTTGGATCCAGCCAGTTCTGGCGACCTCAGGATAGGAGTCCCAAGATAAATTAGGTGTATGCCTGGCTAAATAGATTAATCTTTAGTCTACACTTAAACTGAGTGTGCATGTCTGCATCTTGAACAGTGTTAGGGAGACTATTCCATAGTTTAGGAGCCAAATATGAAACGGATCTACCTCCTTTTGTGGATTTTGATATTATAGGATCTATTAACAGGCCAGAATTCTTTTCAGAAGTTCATCATAATGAATGTGATAGAATATAGCGTGGTAGAAGGTCACTTAAGTACTGCAGAGCTTGACCATTCAAAGCTTTGTACATAGTTAACATAATTTTAAAATTAATATGAAATTTAACAGGCAGCCAATGTAATGATGATAAAATGGGGCTAAAATGATTATATTTCTTGGTTGTCGTTAGCACTCTGGCTGCTGCATTTTGAACCAATTGAAGTTATTTTACTTTTGTTTGGTTTGACAATTCCTCATTTACATAGACAAAGTGGTAGCGGTCTGCTTAATAGGACCTAAACCATGCTAATGAAACTCCACAAATACCAACATAATTCTCTAGCCTATTCAAGAGAATATCATGATCTATCGTGTCGAATGCAGCACTAAGATCTAAAATCACTAGAAGTGAAATGCAGCATTGATCAGATGATAAGAACAAGTCATTTGTAACTATGACAAGTGCATTCTCTGTACTGTGATGAGGCCTAAATCCTGATTTAAATTGTGTATATATATAATATTTCTCCGTAGAAATTAACAGGGAGGACACTACATTTTCTAGTATTTTTGACATAAACGGGTGATTTGAAATCGGTCTAAAATTAGCCAGTTCTCCAGGATCATGTTGTGGCTTCTTAATAAGCGGTTTGATAACTGCCATTTTAAAGTTTCTTGGGACATGTCCTAAGGATAGCGAGGAGTTAATAATATTACAAAGAGGTTCTGAGATTACAGGGAATATCTCTTTTAAGGGCTTGGTTGGTATTGGATCTAACAAACATGTTGTGGCTTTTGATCTTTCAATAAGTTTTGTTATCTCTTCATGACCAATGACAGTGAAATATTGAAGTTGCTCATGATGAAAATTATGAGATACTGTTTTCTGTGGTACTGTGATAGATGATTGCATAATTCCAATTTTATTTCTGATTATTTAAATTTTATATGTAAAGACATTCATGAAGTTATTACTCTTGTGCTGCGACGGAATATCTGTTTCTGTTGAGGCTTAATTCCTAACCAATTTAGCCACAGTACTGAATAAACATCTAGGATTGTTGGTTACCACTTATCTTTGAGAAAAGGCCAGTTAGAATTGGGAAACAGAATTTGCATGCCCCTCCCCCTGACGTATGGGTTTAAAAGGAGGGAAGCATGTGTCTGTTGAGACAGATATTTTCTTCGGAGCCGAGTGGATGTGTTTCAGCGAGCTGAGTAAAACCCACTGCTGTTCCACTCACCTCTAAAGAGCATAAGCTGTTGTTGGAAATACGGCGCATTTCTGCGGCTTTTCTCTTCTTCTGCACACCAGTGCATACTATGCCCCAGAATGCTTCGACAGCCCTCTAAAAGAGTATATTTTTGAGTAACATGACCATGGCATCGTTACAGTCGAGGCACTTATTCTTCCAGAGCTCTTGCTCTGTTAAGGGAAGCGGGCATTTGCATACTCAACTACCTCGACGACTGGCTAACCTTAGCGCACTCTCGACAGTTGCTCTGTGCTGAACTGCCTGAGACCAGGCACAGGGGTTCCACTGAAACAATTTCAGAGGCTCCTGGGGCATATGGCATCCTCAGCAACAGTCACGCAGCTCGGGTTGATGCATATGAGACCGCTTCAGCACTGGCTTCAGACTCGAGTCCCGAGATGGGCACAGCACCATGGCACATACCGTGTGAACCTCATTCCCTCCTGCCGTCACTTATTCATCCCTTGGACAGACCTCTGTTTTCTACAGGATCTTTCTTATTTTCTACGGGCAGGAGTCCCCCTTCAGCAGGTGTTCAGACGCATCATAGTTTCTATGGATGCCTCCCAGTCGGGTTGAGGCACCATGTGCAATGGCACCATGTGCAATGGGCTCCTGGATGGGGCCTCGGCTGGGTTGGCACATCAACTGCCTAGAGTTACTGGCTGTATTTATTGCCCTGCACAGATTTCTGCCATTGATCCACGGCAAGCATGTGTTGATTTGCTCAGAAAACACAGCGACATTAGCGTATATAAATCGCCTGGGCGCCGTTCGCTCTCGTCACATGTTGCAACTCGCCCACCATCTCCTCATTTGGATGCGCTGTCACGTCAGGTAACACTCAGCGCACAGGGCACCCTCTGGCATCCACACCCAGGCCTCTGGAACCTTTGCTTCTGGCTCTTGGATGGGATGTGGAAGATCTAAACGGTCTACCACCAGCCATCAAGCCAGAGCTCCCTCTACCAGGCAGCTTTATGCCTTAAGTGGCACTTATTCACAAATTGGTGTTCTTCCCAATCTGAAGACCCAAAGAGGTGCACAGTCAGGGTCAGTGATCTCATTCCTGCAGGAGAGGATGGAGGGGCGGCTGTACCCCTCCACCTTGAAGGTTTATGTAGCCGCCATAGTGGCTCACCACAATGCCATGGATGGTAAGTCGTTAGGGAAGCACAACCTGATCATCAGGTTTCTTAGAGGCACCCAGAAGCAGAACCCTCCTAGACCATGCCTGTTCCCCTCATGGGATCTATCCGTTGTCCTCTCGGACCTTTGGAGAGCCCCGTTTTTAGTCAAACTAAATGCCCTCACCTTGAAGACAGCCCTCCTGATAGCGCTCACTTCTATCAAGAGGGTTTGGGACCTGCAAACGCTCTCTGTAAGTGACACTTGACTGGAGTTCGGTCCGGCAGACTCTCACATCATCCTGAGACCCCAAAGGCTACACCTTTGCATTGCTGTGTCCGGTGATGCTTTGCGCACCTATTTGGATTGCACGCAGAGCTTTAGACACTCTGAGCAGCTCTTTCTCTGCTTTGGTGGACAGCGGAAAAGGAACGCTGTCTCCAAACTTAGGCTTGCCCACTGGATCGTGGACCCATTGCGTTAGCCTACCAGACCCAGGTCGTGCCTGCCCCCTTGCGAGTGTGGCATCCTTGTGGGCAATGGCCAATGGCACCTCTTTAGCAGACATCTGCAGAGCGGCGGGCTGGGCATCACCCAATACCTTCTCAAGATTTTACAATCTCCGGGTTGATCCGGTCTCATCCCGTGTTTTGACAGGTCCGAACACGTAGAATTCAGTAATATGGTGACAACAGCTGGCCGGGTGTATCGCTTGTGCATAGCACATTTCCCCTCCATTGAGGTGAAGACATGCGCTCTACTCCCCCAGTCTAGACTTTAAGTCACAGACCCTGGGTGTCCTTCCTCCCTAGCCCTCTGGCTCTGATCTCAGTGGAGGAATTTCGCAGCCAGACCCACCGCAGGCACCGACTTGCCTGTGCTGGAATAGGTGCTCCACAGGTTCTGATTATTCCAATATCTCCTGTGATGTATTTAAGCGGTATGGTCCCTCTGTCAGCAGACCCGCATCTCCCTTGGGCAGAGCTCACTCTGCCCCCTGGTCACTGTGTTTGTAGAGCTCCTCCCCGTAGAGGCAGGACCTAGACCTGCGCCAATTCCATGTGTGGCTGGTAAACCCATGTGATGTATTTGCCACGTTAACCTCCCTGGTTGGGCAGGATATGGTCTCTGCGGGGTCTTTTCCCCTTGAAAGAATAGGATTGGAAAATAAGGACTTCCCCGATGCATGTTATAGCATTAGATGGCCCCAGCTGCATCTAACACTCCATGGAGAGAAAACGCGTGGCTGGCGCAGCCTGCTCCCAGGCTAGTTACATCGCTTCCCTCCCTCAAGGATGTGGGGAACTATATGATGTCTCTTGGGATGTTGGGGAAAGTTATGTGCAGTCTGATACACCTGCTATTTTTGCACGCAGCAGCTTACTTGCACCTGCATCAGCAGTCCACGTAACACGTTCAGTGGTGTGGCGTTTTTAGATAAGGACCCCTAGAGTCACTACATCGACACAATGTCGAGTGAGTGACAGAAGGGGAACTTCTCGGTTACTATCGTAACCTCAGGGAACAAGATGTTGTATCCCTCTTGCCACAACACAGGGTAAAAGACGACAGAGTTATTTATAACTGATGGCGTAACATTAAGCATTATTAGTTCAAAAGACTTACATTTATATCCTGTCCTCTGAGTAACACTAAAAACTTCACTGTAAATTGTAGCAACACCTCCGCCTTGACCCTTCAGATGAGGCTCATGTTTATAAGAATAACCTGGGGGAGTAGCTTCATCCGGTTTAAGCCAGGTTTCAGTCAAACACAGCGCATCCAAACTATGATCTGTAATAATTGAATTTACAATTAGTGCTTTGGTAGAAAGAGATCTAATGTTTAGAAGCCCTATCTTTATATGATGCTTATCTTTAGTTAGTTTATTTTGTTCAAGTTTGACCTTAATAAAAAACAAATCCAAATTATTTAGTGAGGGTTTTGTGTTTGGTAGTTCTGGGAACAGACAGTCTCTACATGATATCTAGGTTATACAGTCTCTATGTGTTGTAGTTTATGTAACCTGTGTGACATCTCAAGGCAGCTAGCAGATGTTCGGATTAACCAGTTTGTGTGCTTCCTGACATGGGCCCCAGTTAGTCAAATACTATCACTATGAGAAAAATTACTAGAGAGGAGAGCGGCACCTTCCCTGGAGGGATGGTGTCTGTCTCTCTTAAGCAGGTCAGTTCTACCCCAAAAACTCTTCAAATTGTCTATAAATCATATTCTATTCTCCAGATGCCACTCAGACATCCAGCCATTAAGTGACACTAATCTACTACAAACCTCATCCCCACGACGAGCAGGGAGGGGACCAGAGCATATAAAAGTGTCTGACATCGTTTTTGCAAATGCATCTCTTTAAGATTATCTCTAGGGATTTCTGACTGGCGAAGCCGAACATCATTAATGCCCACATTAATAATGATTTTAGAAAATCTACGTTTAGCAATAGCCAGCACTTGTAAATTTTATTTGATGTCAGATGCTCTGGCACCCGAAATGCATTTAACAACTGTGGCTGGAGGCTCTATTTACACGTTCCTTACAATAGAATCACCAATAACAAGGGCTCTTTCAACATGATTCTCAGTGGGTGGATCACTGAGTGGGGATAATCGATTGGAAACCCTAACAGGAATGGGAGAGTGGTGTTGCTTTGCTAAGCGAGTATGCCACAGAGATGACACCCAAACACCCTGCTGTGTGGGCTCTACAACCGGAACTAAAGTGTATGGGTTGCTCTCTGTACTGTCCGCATCTGAAACATTATCTACTGGCTTCTCTTTCTCACTGACCTCCACTAGCATTCGGATGCGTGTCTCTAACTCAATAACATTCTCTGTCAGCCTGATTAATTTATCACATGTGAATCCCTCACTGCTGACGGTAGAGGCTATTGTAAACATGTGACATGCAATGCAGGAAGAAATAACATGAGCGGATGCCATGACTTACCACAGTTGTTTGTTGTTGTTGCTTGTTCCTGAGCTCTTTTTGGCTGATCCAAGATGGCGGCGCGGTAGCACGCAGCGGCCACTCCGGATCCACAATGGTGCTATTTTTGTTAAAAAAGCCCGACTTTTGCAGCACATGGACATCGGAGCAACCGGTGTTCGTGTCTACCATCGCCAGACACTACTAAAATATAAGACTCATACAAAAACCAAGCTGCATGATGACCAGCAGGAGGTGCTACGCGTACTCAGCTTGCTGCGGAGACCAGGCCTCCAGTCCTCGGCGTCGCCTGATGCCGGTGGCCGGGGGAGAGGACGTCATAAGCGGTGTGCGAGAAAGCGGAAGCGCGGCAAGAGGGCGGGGGTTCATGCTAGGCTAAAAACAAACCCTAGCCGGCCGGCTCTCCCGTCTATCCTGCTCTCAAATGTTTGCTCCCTGGACAATAAACTGGACTATATCCGACTCCAGCAGGCTACGCAGCGTGAGTTTAGAGATTGCTGCGTCTTTGTTTTCACAGAGACGTGGCTCAGCGACAGAGTTCCGGATGCCGCCATTCAGCTAGACGGGCTCACTTCGTTTCGTGCCGACAGAGATACAGCTCTCTGCGGTAAGACTCGCGGTGGTGGCTTGTGTGTTTACATCAACACGGAATGGTGCAAGAACTCTATGCTAGTCTCTAGTTACTGTTCATCGCTGTTGGAGCTTGTGACTGTTAGATGCAGACCTTTTTATCTACCACGGGAATTCACCACTGTTTACATAACCGGAGTTTACATTCCCCAGCTTAACGCTAAGGAAGCGCTCTGTGAACTGTATGGGGCTATGAGCGAACTGCAGAACGCTCACCCCGACGGACTGTTTATTGTCGCTGGAGATTTCAACCATGCGAATCTCAAGACAGTGCTCCCTAAATTCCATCAGTACGTGGACTTTGCAACGAGAGGGGCTGAACGCGCTTGATCTTGTTTACACAAACATCCCAGGCGCGTGCACGGGCGGAGCCCCGCCCCCACCTCGGCTACTCAGACCACATCTCTGTTATGTTAATTCCAGCATACAGACCGCTCGTCAGACGCACAAAACCGCTTCAGAAGCAGGTGAAAACCTGGCCAGCAGGAGCCATCTCTGCTCTTCAGGACTGTTTTGAGTGTACTGACTGGCACATGTTCAGGGACGCTGCAACATATGGCGATTCTACCAACTTGGAGGAATACACAGCATCAGTGACCAGCTACATCAGCAAGTGCATTGATGATGTCACTTTCTCCAAGACCATCACCACACGCTCCAACCAGAAGCCGTGGATGACTGCGGAGGTGCGCACGCTGCTGAGGTTCCGAGACTCGCCTTCAGAGCAGGCGATAAGGCAGCCCTAAGAACAGCTAGGGCCAAACTGTCACGGGCAATCAGAGAGGCAAAGCGCACACACGCCCAGAGAATCCACAGTCACTTCCAGGACAGCGGTGACACGCGGCGCATGTGGCAGGGCATCCAGGCCATCACCAACTACAGGACAACATCAGTTGCCTGTGACAAAGATGCCTCCCTTCCAGATGCGCTGAACGACTTCTACGCTCGGTTTGAAGTGCAGAACGACGTGGTGGCGAGGAAGACCACCCCTCCTCCCAACGACCAGGTGCTCTGTCTTACCACGGCAGATGTGAGGAAAACTCTACATAGAGTCAACCCACGGAAGGCTGCTGGACCAGACAACATTCCTGGCAGAGTGCTCAGAGGATGTGCAGACCAGCTAGCAGATGTTCTTACCGACATCTTCAACATCTCTCTGAGCAGCGCCATCGTTCCAACGTGCTTCAAGGCCACCACCATCATCCCCATGCCAAAGAAGTCTTCAGTGTCCTGCCTCAACGACTACCGTCCCGTCGCACTTACACCCATCATCATGAAGTGCTTCGAGAGGCTCGTCATGAGGCACATTAAGACCCAGCTGCCCCCCTCACTAGACCCACTACAGTTTGCGTATCGTCCAAACCGTTCAACGGACGATGCCATCCCCACCACCCTCCATCTGGCCCTCACCCACCTAGACAATAAGGACTCATACGTTCGAATGCTGTTCATAGATTTCAGCTCAGCATTCAACACAATCATTCCCCAGCACCTGATTGGAAAGCTGAACCTGCTGGGCCTGGACACCTCCCTCTGCAACTGGATCCTGGACTTCCTGACTGGGAGACCTCAGTCAGTCCGGATCGGGAACAGCATCTCCACCACCACCACACTGAGCACTGGGGCCCCCAGGGCTGTGTGCTCAGTCCACTGCTGTTCACTCTGCTGACTCACGACTGTGCAGCAATGCACAGCTCGAACCACATCGTCAAGTTGTGACCCACCATCACGACCGTGGTGGGTCTCATCAGCAAGAATGACGAGTCAGCATACAGAGAGGAGGTGCAGCGGCTGACGAACTGGTGTAGAGCCAACAACCTGTCCCTGAATGTCGACAAAACAAAAGAGATGGTTGTTGACTTTAGGAGAGAACAAGGTGAACACACTCCGCTGAACATCGACAGCTCCTCTGTGGAGATCGTCAAGAGCACCAAATTCCTTGGTGTTCACCTGGCGGAGAACCTCACCTGGTCCCTCAACACCAGCTCTATCACCAAGAAAGCCCAGCAGTGTCTCTACTTTCTTCGAAGGCTGAGGAAAGCACATCTCCCACCCCCCATCCTCATTACATTCTATAGAGGGACTATTGAGAGCATCCTGAGCAGCTGCATCACTGCCTGGTTTGGGACTTGCACCGTTTCGGACCGCAGAGCCCTGCAGAGGATAGTGAGGACAGCTGAGAAGATCATCGGGGTCCCTCTTCCCTCCATCAAAGACATTTACAAAAAACACTGCATCTGCAAAGCAACCAGCATTGTGGACGACCCCACACACCCCTCACACAAACTCTTTACCCTCCTGCCGTCTGGCAAGAGGTACTGAAGCATTCGGGCCCTCACGGCCAGACTGTGTAACAGCTTCTTCCCCAAGCCATCAGACTGCTCAATACTCAGAGACTGGTTTGACAAACACACACACACGTGTCCTGAGTTGCACTTTAATTACTGTCACTTTATAACTGTCTGCTACCCCAATAACTGCTATGTGCATAGAACACTATCTCATAGTATGTTATGTTTACGTTTTTTGCACTACTGAGTACTGGTCGGCGCTGCACTGTGTCTATTGTCCTGTTCATTGTCAGTAATTTGTTGTACTGTCCCGTACTTTGCACATGTTTGCACGTGCACTTTATATAGGTATATAGGTATATATAGGTATACATAGGTATTTTATATAGGTATTTTATTTTGTTGTGTTGTCTCATGTGGTCCTGTGTTGGTCCTTTGTTGTTTTTATGTAGCACCATGGTCCTGGAGGAACGTTGTCTCGTTTTGCTGTGTACTGTACTAACTGTATATGGTTGAAACGACAATAAAAACCACTTGACTTGACTTGACTTGACTTGATTAGGGTTTGAGATCGATGTGAATCCCTCATGCAATTGTTTGTTGTTGTTGGTTGTTCTTGATAAGATTGATGCAATATTTCAGTGTAACACAGAGGAGAAAAATGGGTGCACGCTGTAAAATGCACGCAGTTTAATCACGATAAATGTAGAAAGCGTATGCACGTGGAAAATGCATGCAATTGAATTGCTATAAGTGAATAATGCAGGAGAAAATCTGATGCAGGCTGAAAATTGACAGATGTTAAGGATTAAAGGCTGAAAACAGATATATAAGTGATGCTAAAAAAGCTAGCAGACTACAAACAAAGACTTGATCTAGGCACCAGAAGCAACAGGTAAAATACACACAAGTGAAACAGCAGAAAAGCAGAAAAACTTGAAACACACGGTAAAATGACAATGGATAAAAAGACGAACGTATGAGAATAAGAATAAGCAATGCTAAGCAGGCTACAAACACTTGTGCAGCATGCCATCAGCAACAGGAACAGGAAGTCTAGTAACTTGTACAGCAGTAATTCACTTCTTAAATATTTCTAATTCATTTTATGTAATAAAGTTTCTTTGTTTTACATTTTTCAAAATTCTAAACTTTGTTCATTTACAGGTTTTAATTAGATTTTGAATCCCAGATTCAAACATGTATTTCCCAGAATCCCACTCAGAAGTGGGTAGTAACGTGCTACATTTACTGTTACATTGACTTGAGCACATTTTTGGAAACATTTTACTTTTAAGAGTAGGGTTAATAGTGGGTACCTGGGGGCCTGGGTAGCTCAGCAGGTTAAGACACTGACTACCACCCCTGGACAAGTTTGAATCCAGCTAGGTCTCCTAAGCAACCAAATTGGCCTGGTTGCTAGGGAGGGTAGAGTCACATGGGGTAATCTCCTCGTGGTCACTATAATGTGGTTCTCACTCTTGGTGGACAAGTGGTGAGTTGTTCGTGGATGCTGCAGAGAATAGTGTGAAGCTTCCTTATGTGCTATGTCTCTGCGGTTTGTGCTCAACAACACACGTGATAAGATGTGCAGATTGCCAGTCTCAGATGCAGAGGCAACTGAGATTCATCCTGTGCCACCAGGATTGCGGCAAGTCACTACACCACCACAAGGACTTAGAGCACATTGGGAATTGGGCATTCCAAACTGGGGAGAATTCCTAATGAATTCCTTTATTTCTAATAATTTTTTTTTATCTTTTACTTCATTACAATGGGCTACATTCCTTTCGTTACATTACTGGTTTTAATTAAATAAGTTTTAATAGATGCATAATTTATTGAGAGATTTTTGAATGGTACTTTTACGACAGCTGAGCTTTACAGCTGCACTTTGTCACTCGAGTGGAGTTCATGGCTGCAGCAGCAATCGCTCAAAACAAACACTTTCATCATGCAATGCCTTCTTTTCACACCAAGAAAACACGTTGCGATGAGTTTTGGCGATAGTGATCATGTGAGCCTGTCTGTGTGGTGATTCTGTAACTATGGGCTCTTATTATCTCAGTTTCTAAGTATACATTTTTATATCAGTGCTAAAATATATCAGTGTCTACTGTATAATTCCATGTAAACATCTGCATTAAATATAAATGCCTTTTGCTATGCCATTCACGCGTGCGTGGCTACTGGAGTCCATCTCTGCACATGCACACTGGGCAGAAAGTGACGTTTTTTTCTCATGGACAACAGAGAACAATCTCTGAACTTTGAAAAGCCCAACACACTTCAAATACAGAGATACGGTGCAGTTTAAACTTAGTGTACAGAATTAATAATCAAAATTCATTCTACACTGATAATACTGTAACTACACTGAACTAAGAATCCATACAGGACTGTGAAACAGTGACAATAGGTCAACAAAGCATGATCTTGCGTTGTTTTATTCAGAATTACATACTGAACGTAATATTGTTGGAATACTGTTCAAATTTACCATAATGAATTATGAGAAACTGGTTTCCAAACTCCTATTCTAATTGACAGATTCATCCAAATCTAACAAGCATCCTTAAGTGATAGTTCAGTCATAAATTAATGTTCTGTCATCATGTTGTTTCAAACCTGTGTGACTTTCTTTATTTTGTGGAACCCAAAAGATGTTAGACAGAATGTTAGAGACTGACAGTCTTAGACACCATTCCCTTTTAAAATATGGAGGGAAAAAACATGCAGTGAAAGAAAATGGTGACTGAGCATAATATTCTTTCTGACATCTCCTTCATTGTGTTGCATTGAAGAAAGAAATTCATACAGGTTTGGAACAACATGATGGTGTATGATCTCCAATAATAATAATATTATTATTCTGTTTTACATGTTAAATGTGTATTTTGTAATGGAATATTGTAGATTAAGTGTCCATTATGTTACAAATGAAAGTAGCTATTTACTCTTTACGCTACTTTCGTATTCTTTTAATTGGATACTTTTTACTCTAACTCAAGTAAATATTAACGTCATTAATTTTACTTCTATCTGAGTAATTTTTTTTTCTTCATGTAATTGTACTTATATTGAGTGCAGTTTTTGGCTACTCTACCCACCTCTGATCCCACAATATGTTAGAAGTCAGTGCTTCCTAAGTTGGCTACCTGCCCTCTGTATGATCCCTTCACTGCAGAACTCAATACCTCATCTGTCATGAGGGGAGAGAGAAAATCAATACTTATTCAGATCATAGTGCCAGTCCTAATGCTTTCCTCCAGCCAAAAGTACAGTCACAGTGCTCAGCCTGAATTTTTTATCTTCCCCCATTTAGGTCATTTATCTGCATCTGCAGAGGCGATCACCTGTACTGTCATGTTACGTAACACATCCTGATGCACAAGGTTGTCTTGGCATGACAACAGTGTCATTGTTATGAAATAATCAACATCTTAGAGGGGACTGCATTGATTAAGGCAGTGGAGGCCAATTCTCTTATGACCTTTTAAGGTAGTACATTATATGCATTTTTAAACATGGCAAGTCAGTGATTTTTATATTTAAACACAATAAGTCATGTATCATTAATGTAAATTATTAATGTAATGTAAAGTGAGTCTGGGGTGGGTCTATCTGTTTGTCCAACCAATGGTAGACAGGGAAGTACTTAGGAAACCTGTTATCATTTTTGCCATTCTGTTTGCTGTGGCACAGAAAACACACACTTTACCTTTAAGTGTCAGACATTGGTGAAAATTTAGTGGCCCCACACTGACTTTGTTATTTGTACATCTTTTCATTGGTTTCAGACTTTTAAGGTAATCTAGGCTTCTTTTCACCATCAGCTTGCTTTTTCTATCATTTTCTTTGATATAGGATCACAGCTGAGTCTCTAACAGCTTGCAGTGAATCCACTTTGTAAAAATCAGCCCAAACCAGCAGCACAGGGACTTAAATTGAATTTGGCAGTGCTAAAAGTATTTGTGAAGCTGAGGCAGGGAGTTTCACACTGGTTCTAGATCACCAGTAATTTGACCTGATGCGGCCTTCAGCTCTGCGTGCCTCCCCTGGGGTTGCTTCAGCAAGAGGATGTGGTCAGGATCATGAAAGTGTTTGTAGATTATTGAGTAGAGGTGACCAGGGGTCACTTCCCTCTCTCCCCTAGCATTAGAGCATGTGTACATCAGAGTAAGTGAGCGGTGTGGAGTGGAAGTGGAACAGGAAGCGTTGTTTTGTTTTGTTTGTCTAAGGTTGGAGTGTTTGTATTTTCGTTATGGTCACTCCAACACCTCTCGATCAGGAGCATAACACATGTTAAATTGTAAGTCAGTGAGACTTCACCACATGTTAAACACAGTGTTATTAGCAGTCAGAATGAAATAAAAATGGAATTTGTGAAATATTACTTGAAAGACATAATAAAAAAGATAATAATAAAATAAAATGTTCCTTTCACATATGGGAACAAAATCAAAAGGTCAGTATATGTCACTCTCTCCTCTCAAATGAATAGTCTACACAAAATTACAAGCAATATTATCATAATACCAATGCACTGCCCTCATAATGTTATGTCAATTGCATAAAACTTTATTTAACTTAACACTCCTATTGTCTTTTTTTTTATTGAATATTTGAAACATATAATATATTTGCAGTGAAGCCTCTCAACAACCACATCACACCAGTCATCCAACAGATTACCATTCAGAGCGACAAACAGAAGCATCCATGGTCAATGCCCTGCTCAAGATCATGTTGACCGATCTACCACCAGTTCAAAAAAAAAATGTGAACCTGAACCCCCCCAAGATCCCCCCACAGTTCCCCAATAGCTATCCCTCAAACCCCAGGAGAAAAATAAAATAAATATATGCAGTTAATTCCATTCCCCACACCCAAGAACCCCTAATGCACCAACAACCAAGAGAATTAACCCAAAAAAGAGACAGAAGGAAACAACCAGTAATTATACAAATGTCTGTTACATGTATGTGCGTGTTCTTGTATATGTTTATTTGAATAAGAACGTTTGTATATACATGTGTACAAACAAATGCATGGCATCAGCCTCATGCAAACCGGCATAAGTTTTAATAATACTGTCACTTATAGTCATTCAAATTGACTTTTTTGGGGTTTCATTTTAACCCCCCATTCTACCCTTATCTTTGACCATCATTTTATCTCTCACACAACAACTCCCACTTGTCTCCAATTCCACATTCCAACCCCCAGCTTCCCTCAGCCCATCCCATCAATCTCTACTGGCCACCGCCTTTGAGTCTCTAAACAACACATATCTTTCAACAATGCTGTGATGTTTATTGTACAATTTCAATCTATCTAATCAAACAAAATCCACAGATTGCGAGTTGAAAATAAATACTTTTACTAAAAGTATTAGTATATTATATATATTATTATATAAATAACACTCCTATTGTCTTAAGAAACCCTCCTTTTGTCCTTCGAGTCATTATTGACACGTATAAAAAAATCATTAAAAATGCATGAATTCTTAAGTAATCAACGGCACTTAAGACCCCTTAAAAAATAAATGTTCTTTTTTTATTTTGATTGTTAAGATGGTCTTGACAAAGTCACAATGTTTGGTTCCAGTACCAAAAACTATGCAGAATTTATAATGCATTTTTTACCTGTCCCGAGTCAAAATTACCCTAAGACAATTGGAAAGTTAATATATCTTGTGCCCAGACACGTATTCAAAGAATGTTGTAGTAACTGTGTCGATAGCCACTTTTCCAGTTTCGGCCCAGTGCGAGCCAGAGCAGCAATCAACTGGTCAGCTGGGGCCAATAGCCTCGGACCTTGAGCTGCAAGACCAAAATCGATCTGCATTCCCAGCATCAGGACAATAGCCCTGTAGCATTGCCTTAAAACCCTCTCTTAATAACGTCACGCACCCCACCCATTTTACTAGTAAGAGGGAAGCTCAAGCTGAGGTATCAGACTCTGGAGACTAGCTAGCCCTTGAAATGAACACAGATTTATACTGTGCCTGCAATTTTTTTTTCCCCAAACCTGTACTATTGTGTGCTGGATACACAACTTGGCAAGTTCAGAGAGAAAATTCTTAATCACATCTTCGTTCGGCAGACACCACGTCGATCTGACTTTGCCGATTTTCATCAGCCCAAATATTCAGAAAAGCCCTGATTTCATCTACTGACCAGTACTGATGATTCTCCTGTATAGGTAAGCTGGTAGCTAGATATGAAAGATTGTGAAATGTGTGTCTTAGTGCTGAAACTTCTGACCTGACTCAATCCCCAGTTGGACTTTTTGGGCCCAAGGGAAAGGCCATTGGTCGTTGGCCCAGAGGAAGCCCCAGAAATGAAAGTGGAACTGCAACTGGTAATGAAACGCACTAGCACTCTCTCATTTGGCCCGATAGTGGAACATTTTCATATGAAAGCACCTCGTAAGTACACTGGTTTCGGACAGCCTTTGAAGGCATCATAATGTAATGTCTAATGATCTAATACTATTTCAAGTGAGATTTAGACATAACCAAGCAAATATATAGACACTACAAAGCTTATTTCTTGCTACAAATGAAGTCATAAGTTGAAAAAAATAACAAAACAGAGAAAAAAATGACATTTATAAAGTAATTACTCTCTCCGTCAGAAGATAAATGGAGAAAACTATCCAAAACTAGTCAACACCAATAGCTTGTTATGTTAGTTCTTCTACCATCCCAAGAGGCTCACAGAATCAACAGGGGAATATAGCAGAAGGTAGGAGATGAGTGAGGGTGAAATTGAGCAGAATTTATTGAATAATTTTAGTTGCGTCTGTCTCAATGCTCAGTCTGACTTCAACTGACCAGCTCAAACTCAAAAACTTTTACCAAGACAAGACATTATCCTGTGATGTTGAATACCTTGACAATACATTACACAACATAAGATTAAACTGTAAAAAAAATATCAAATTAAAAGTAATGAGTAAAAATGAATATATGTGATGAGCAAGTATATAAGGAAGCAATATGAAAGAATTAAAGACACAAATAATGTACAACACACTCAGGTTGTCTTTAAAACTTATATTAGATTGTTAGATCCATCACATTTGATAGGATATGACACAAATACTGGAAATAGCCTTGATGCCTTCCTATGTCTGTATACAGCCTCCAAAGGAAGAAGTTTTCAGTTTTCAGACACAGCCTTTGTTGGGAGGTATACACATACTCTGGTATAAATTCAGTACATGTACACATGTACAACTGGACAGACACAAACAAACAAGGACATTTAAATTCAATACCATCTATGTTCAGACTTGTAATAAATGCTTTACTCCTTGGCCAAATGTAACTTAAAATGTAATGACAAACCTTCTCCATTCCTCTTACAAGTTTCTACATGACCAGGATCTGAAAGCTTTTACATAACTCACCACACATTTACACATGAACTCTTTGCCTTTGCTGTGAACTGAGATTGCTGTGAGTAAACATTTGCAACAAATTCATAATGCACAGCTTTGCACCTACAGAACCACAGTAAGAAACTGCCCCTCATGTGGTTGTAAGAGACCTGACAATGTTGACATCAAAAGATTAAAAGACTCACTAGACTGAAATCTTAAAAAAAAAAAAAAAAAATGCATGAAAATCTATCAGTATTTGATAAGAAACCAAGATATTAAAATAAACCTAGATATTAACAGAGCCATTCGATTTTAATAACTTAACAGCCATGAACCAGGATTTGTTACTTTCTAGGCATTGGAGGTGGTATTAGGGGATCTTTAAAGAGATAGTCTGGGTTACAATAAGCTCAATCGACAGCATTTGTGGCATAATGTTGATTACTACAAAAATGTATTTCAATTTGTCCCTCTTTGCTTTAAAAATAAATAAATAAATAAATTAAGTATTTATTTAAGAAAGTGAATGAGGCCAATCCGTTAACTGTAAGGGTTCTTTAACACTGGCAGGTTAGTTCGAAAACAGAGCATGGTTTGCATGAAAAATTGGTCATGTGAAAGTTGTCATGTGTACCGGGGTGCGCACCGCGGTACCGAACCCGAGACTACCTGTAGGAGGTGGTCTGAGTTCAATGCAATGAAACTGTTGCATGATTCATGTGAATGTGAAAGCAACTCAGACACAGGTGCACATTCGTTCAGGAGGTAAAGTAACATGCGTTTTAACCAATGACGACATCATTAGTTTCGACAACACACAAGCATCCACACATTCCTGAAAGTCCCAAAAAAGTAATGACACTACAATGACATACAAGTACAATCAACACTATACATACTGTCTGTCTATCTATCTCTACACCTTATAAATACTATATATAAATACTATTATAGATTATAAATTTAGGGTATAATAAGAGATGACAGTGGTGATAACTTCACCTGAGCATGAGTAAGCGTGCACACCGTGCAGTGTAAACAAAAATGCAAATGAATTCCTCCTCAAAAAATGCCGTTTGCAAGCAGTAGCAATCTGCCTTCTCCTGGACATCTGATGAGATACATCATGACATCATTGTTGTTCACTCTGCTGTGCATAATGGCACCAAAAAAAGTTAAAGTTGTGTTCACCATGCGGTTGTGATGACGTAAGATGAACGCAAATGGACTGGGGTTCGATCGAATCAAGTGAGTGTGAAACCAGACCAACGCTGCGGGGGGCACCGGGAACAATCACGCTCAGAATCAGACCGCAGCAAAGTGCCCAGTGTGAAAGCCCCTAAAATACTTAACAGCCACAAGATGTAAAGAATATTGCATGTTAACATGATTTAAGTGTGATAGAAAAAAAAAATATATATATATAAATATATAGACAAGTTATTTTTTTTATCATATTTAACGTTATGCCACAAATGCTGTCAATTGAGCTTAACTTGTATTGAACCTGGAATATTCCTTTAAGAATACTTTGTGTCTATGTATGTGTGCTCTGCCTCCTTAGATCTACACTGCACCAGAAATGAAACATTATTTTGGCTGGCCCTGTCTCCACACTGATGATTAATTCAGCCACTCTGTTGCATAACCATGGGCTGAGAGAGCAAGAAAGGAGTGTAGGATGAGAGGAAGGAAGGATAAACAGAGAACAAGGGAAAACACTCGCTCTTTACAGATATTTCAAACCAAACAGGAGAAAATGAATACATAACTTAAGGAGTTTTGCAAAAACCATCAGCAGCAGCACAAGTAAAGAAAGATTTTGGGATTTAATGTCTGTCAAGTGCAATTCTGTCTAATATGTGTCTGCCCACTACACTCCAACTGCAAAGTCAAACATTTTAAAGCTTCACAAATTTGATTGTGCTATGTGACTAATTCAATAATTTTGTTCAACAGGTTACTGATGTAACCTCTGTTCCCTGATGGAGGGAACGAGATGTTGTGTCAATGAGTTGACACTAGGGGTCACCCTTGGGTGCCCAGACATCTCTGATCTTTTGAGAAAAAGCCAATGGGAATTGACGTGTGCGATTTGCATGCCACTCCCCCGGACATACGGGTATAAAAGGAGTGTCCCAGCAAACACACATTCAGGTTTCGCACTGAGGAGCTGAGCCAAAGACCTATCCATTTCAGCGGTTGGTTCAGTGTTGAGGCAAGAGGGACACAACGTCTTGTGTTACATCAGTAACCGAGACATCAGTCACTCGATGTTGTGTCGATGAGTTGGCACTAGGGGTTCCAATGGAAAAAGCCATAAGAGCTGAACCGGGTTATGTAGACTGGCGGTATGAGTTGGGAAAATCTCTATGTGCCTCGTAGCCAGTGCAGCAAGCCGTCATGTAACTACTCCCAACACACTGGCAGGCATGAAGCGGTACCCTACACCCCGGGAGTGGCTAACTGCTCAGAAGTTTAAGGACTGGCTGGCCCAGCCGTAGCCTTCTCTCTATTATTCTCCCCAAGAAAAAGGAACAAATTGTTCAGCTGGGGGCCATATAAGGTCCATATTGGGGGTGTCCCTCCAAAGAGGAGGACACCGCGGAGACCACACTCTGCTGCGAGAGGGGGGGGACTTCTAAGTGGAATACAACACACGGTATGCTGTATGGCCTCCATCTGCTTTCTTACCGTTGAGAACTGCTGAGCAAGTCTCTAACGGTGTCGCCAAAGAGTCCAACCTGGGAGATGGGGGTGTAAAGGAAACTAACCTTGTCAGCCTCTCGCGACTTGACCAGGTTGAGCCAAAGGTGGCATTCCTGGACCACCAGGGTGGACATCGTCTGCCCGAGAGCACACGCCATGACCTCCGTCGCTCGGAGGGCGGTCCCGGGTCAGGACAAACACTTGTGTAGTTTTCTTAGTGCCATGGCTTAGTGCACCTGTAGGAGCGCCATAGCATGCAAGGCGGAAGCAGCGTGCCCAGCAGTGCTGTAGGCTTTAGCCGTCAGTGACAACGTCAGCCTACAGGCTCTGGATGGGAGCCTGGGGCGACTCCGTCAAGTGGTGGTGATTTGCGGGCACAGTTGCACCGCAACACAAATCATTGAGCCCAGGCAAGCATGACCATCAGCCTGCGACTGAGCTACCGCACCCAAGGGTGGGAGTCCAGCTGAGTCCTCCAATGCCGCAATTGATAACTCATCTTCATCACGAGCCCCGAACAAGATTGCGTGTCCGGCGTAGGATGGACCGGCAACCTCGCTCCAGAGCTTGGTCGGAGCATACGAGCGTGACGGGGAATGAGAGGTCTGATGGGGAATACCCGGCGAAGAGGGTCCCATTGATGTTCCCATGTCGACCCCAGTGCTAACCGACCCCACCCATACCCATAGGTAGAACGACCAAGTCGGGGAGCAGCTGGGGTGGTTTGCCCTCTTATGAAGGCGAGCCATGACCGCAACGTAGCCATGGTCATGTCTTCGCAATGAGGGTACAAACCATCAACGAACACTGACTCCACATGGGTAGCATCCAGGCATGTAAGGCAGAGATCGTGGCCGTCAGAAGTGGAGAGAAATTGACCGCAACCAGGAATTACACACAAACGAAAGGGCATCTGGGAAAAGACGCTTTTGTTGTGTCACTCTTTTAGAGAAATATAAACTCTTTTATTGATTTTTATATTCACTGTAAAAAGTTTGCTGTAATTTTTACAGTAACTTACTGGCAGCTGGATGCCAGTAAGTTACTGTAAAATTATTTACTGTAATATTACTGTATTTTCATTTACAGTATATGTACTGTATTTTCATTTACAGTAATATTACTGTATTTTCATTTACAGCATATGTACTGTATTTTCATTTACAGTAATATTACTGTATTTTCATTTACAGCATATGTACTGTATTTTCATTTATAATTAATTTAATTTAAATGTTATTTAGTTAAGATTTCATTTGTATTTTTTTTATTAATATTTTCCACCTGTAAGAAAATCTAATTGTAGCAACACCCCCCCAACCCCAAAAAAAATCACAATTACTCATGCACATTTTACATTTATTGTCTTTGTTGAACATTTATTAGTAAAACAAGTTCCAATGTATCTGTAATGTAACAGCTAAAACGTACACATTTTCAAAGTGATACAAGCCAAAATCAGTTTGTTGTTACTTTTTAGTAATTTTGCCAATAAAAGTCAACAATCTCTCTGATGAGAGATGCCACAGGGAGATTCAGACTGATGCTTTTTCTTTGCATCCTCTATCCAGATTTTTGGCTGATGTGTGACTTTGATTGCTATTTGGTGCCATCAGGGTTGATTCTCAGAATGAACCTGCAAGCACAAGAAAAAATAATTTATTTCTCATACCAGTAATGTATGCATTTTGGGGTCGATAAAAGCAATATGTACTGAATACCTACAGGTAAAGTGCATAATTAGTTGATGATCCATGACATTCAAATCACTGAATCATTCAAATCACCATTACAACAAAATATATATATTTATGCCGCAACCCTCATTTGGAGAAAAAAAAATCAATTAAAAAAATATATAAAAAGATTTATAGACTCACGAATTAAACTAACCTATATGTGGGAAAAAGTATAGCAATGGGAGAAAACTCAAAGAAAGGCCCTAGCTGGCCAGCACATGCATACCCAGGATGTTCTTACTTCAAGGCAACAATTCTTACAACTGAGCTGCCCTTTTTCAGCCTAGACAGGTTGGCATTACAACAAAATCACTGTCCATTTCCACACCAATACACTTCACATCCCTCATCTACTACATTGATGGTTAATATCAAAATGAGAATCAGAATCAACTTTAATGGCAAAGTATTTGTACACATTCAAGGACTTTGACCAGTTTTTCATTGCTCTCAATGTGCTTACACAGGATTTCTATTATATTTGATCAATAAAATATATATCAAAGTGGATTGACCCCAACCCAAATTAGGAATATAAATTCTGCGCAATTTGTTGTCACACTGTCATTTAACAATTGGTGTTATGCTGCTTTTGAAGTATTTAATGATGTACGAACCTCTGAATAAACTCCAGTGTACTGGCCACCTCTTCCTGGTACTGCACATTGAATACATAGTAGCAGCCAAACGGGACAGCTAATGCTGATGACAAATCTGTTAGCTCCTGTGGCTGGATGATGACTCTGCCCTCCATAGTTAGCATCCATGTTTTTGCTTGGAGAACAGAATCTCCTGTAACAAACACCATCACTGCAGCTTTTTAGTATTTCAGTATGTTCAGCCTATGCGTAAGAGCTTAAAGCTGGTGTTGTACAGACCCACCATCTGATCATAATCTCAGCCATAGTATCAATTAATTAAATTATTTTCATAGCCTTACCAAGTGCAATCACCTTGGGATTCTGGGAACAGTGAAGCTTCTCTCTACATCTGCTGGAGTTGCAGTGACCTAAGTGCAGCAATTAACAAAAAGTAGGAAGAAATTCATTAAATATATAGAGAACATACTTGTGTCTTTCTTTACAAAACTTTGTAATAGGCTCCTCTATAGAGATTATGCTTATATGTCACTATGTGTTATATCTTGTGATACAACCCCTTGACCAGCTCACGTATGTCTGCCTATCTTGCAATTCACAGTTAAATTCTAACAGGCTTATTACCTGTAAAGTTTGATTTTTGAATGATGCAAATAAAACGGACCCTCAAATGCATGACACATGTATACAAAACAGGAATAATCTTTGAAATGTCAAACTATGATCCTAATTACAATCAATATTCTCTAGAAACAGCTGTTCAAATATGCATTAATACTTACATCAGCCAAAAGAAAGAGTGAATCCTCTCTCTCTCTGAAGTACGTCATTGTGGTAATCATAAATGAAAACTGTAAGGTCAAGTTGACAAATCTAGAATTATTCAGGTTGATATGGTGGTAAAACCAGGAAAGCGTTCACAGATAAGTTACATTGTTTGCACACAAATCGCGCGGTCATTTTTACTGTAACCACTAACTAGTTGCTTGATAAATATCAACCACGAAACATAACGTTATGAGAGGCTGCTGATTTAATGGCAACGTTTTAATATTAAAGTCAAATACATTGGTTTAAGCGCCAGTTTCTTTCCTTTGTTTGTCTGCTTAACTTACCGTTACGACGGAAACACCAGAAAAGACAAAAGACACCTCCAATCTGGGACTCGAACACGATCCAGACTACAACCTTGAAAAAAAAAAGATGCACTTGAAAACACTGTCTCATAAAATAATAACAATAAACTCCATTTGAACATCGGTGTTGCCTAACACTCTTTAGTATTTCACATTAGCTATTTGCGTTGAGTTAAACACTCCTCCTCCTGGTTAGCTAACGTTAAAGCGGCAGAGGAACACACAAAAGTTGCGTTTCTCTGTGTTTAACTAAGAGTTTCTTCAGCTAATTTAATTGATATTAACATATTCACCAGTTGATAATATCAACGTTATGACGGCAATCACCGACAACTCCTAGCCAACAGCCAAAAAAACGAGCGCCAAAAGACAAAACGTTACTGTTAATAAAATTTTCTTTAATCAGATGACGCGCGTTAGTATGCTGTTAACATTACAAATCAATACATTTGAAAATGTCTCTGTTTTATATAATTAAATATAATAATACAAACAATATACTAACCTTTTCGATTAATCACCGTTGTAAAATGTCATTCCCAGTTGTCCTTTATCTCACTTTCACCAAACAGCATGGAAATAAATATTTGAAAAGAAATCTCTCTTGCCATTGGTCAGTTTTTTGTGGGCAGGTTCACTACTGTAAATGGATTTACAGTACAGAATTACTGTAGAATTACAGTAATGACCATATATTTTCCCATAATCCTTTGCTATTTACAGTAATGTACTGTATACACATTTTACAGTATCTTGCTGTACGTATTACAGTAAAATACTGTTCAAATTACAAAAATCAGTTACAGTGTATATATATACACGTGTATATAGGAAATATATATATATATATATATATATATATATATAAGGAAGGGCTCTGCTGCACTGCTGAAGCGATCAGAGGTTTTGTTCGTCACAACCGTAGTGTGTTAGGGGGAGAACCGCAGCAATGCACCGTAGAACCAGCAGCTTTCGGAAAAGGAGAGATGAATGGAAAGGCAGGAAGATTTCAGCTCAGAAAATGTGTCTGCTCGGCTCCGAAGAAGAAATCTTAATGTGTGTTTGCTGCAAAACTCCTTTTATACCCGTATGTCTGGGGGCATGCAAATCCCACACGCCAATTCCCATTGGCCTTTTCTCAAAAGATCAGAGATGTCTGGGCTCCCAAGTGTGACCCCTAGTGTCAACTCATCGACGCAACTTTGAGTGAGTGACAGATAGGGAACTTTAGATTTGTATGTATTATTATGTAATCCATGGTATATTTAACAAGAGAAACAAGGCTTGTAAGGTAAACAATAATAACGTAAACATCCTTGCACAAGGACATAGATATAGAAAGAGCATCCTCTATTCCATTTGTCTTTCTTGAGGTCAAATCTGTAATAGATGGCAGTAGACTCAAGGGCTAGAATGGCCCCATTAAAAGCCTGCCCCTGGGAAGTCTGAGGTATCAGTTCCCTCTTAACTGTTACTGCTGTCATGTGGGACAAATGTGATTCCATCTGATGAGTGGTTATGTCAAGATTCCCGAGGTTCATGTTAACACTGTCTATTGTTTTATGTTCAATCACCATCTGGCTGACCAAATGTTTGGACTCATTTACTACATATTTTTACTATTTTGTAAATTTTAGAATACTAGTAAAGTTATCAAAGCTATATAATAACACCATAATTCTTCAGAATTATAAAAGATTTAGTGTAGAAATCAAAGCAAAATTAGCATGCTTTAGTTCCAGTGAACAAAAACTTGAGAAGCAGGACAAAAAAGGGAGGGATAAAATGAAAGAGTGGGAAAGGAGGAGGAGGGTTTGTGCACTTGTGGGTATCTTACAAAACACCCACATCATGGCTGTCTGTAGAGACTCAACCCACAATACAGAAGACAGAGAGATAGAGAGAGGAGAGACTAAAGATTTAATGCACATACCTCTGGTTCTGTATTTCTATGGGAGAAGACTCTGGGCACTTAATACATACACTGCAAAAACACACAGAGAAACCATGAAACATGGTAAGTCACCATTAATTTTACATTTCTTGTGGGTTTAGAAGATTTTAATTGTTGATGGTGTTGTGTTATTAAACTGACATAACACATGAAAACTATCAGTGACTTGTGTTGATTTTGCTGATCAATGAGAATGAGAGCTATGTGGAACTAACATGCATCTGACAATATGATAATACAGTATGAGTGTTTTTAGCATGCACAGGAAATGTTCTTTGCAGGGAACATGCACCATAGCATCTAACTAGCTGAGCTCATCAGTAAAACCTCAACAGATTCAAACTAATGAAATGATATTGCATGCCATTGCTTGAAACAAATTTAATCACAGTGACCACAAGAACAGTAGTGAATGATATTGGGATTCAAGTAGCTGACATGAAATACTTTTCTTGACATGTCCTGTGGTGTGACATGCTATACGCCATCTAAAACTATTTTAAATAGCATTTTATAATTAATATGCATGCTGCTTTTTATTACGTTATTAATTGAGAGACTAAATGGAATATTTGTAATTGTAGTGAAGTCAACAATGGTGTTTAAAAATGGCAAAAGACGAAACACTTCTGAATCTACTTAATTATTCAATAATATATGAAAAATGCAAATCAAAACAAGTTCTTCAATATATCTCTGTTATGATGAACATGCTTTTAAATTTCTGAGTTCAAAGTCATTTTTATATTTTTTTATGGGGCTTAAAGTAAAATAAATGACAAGTGAAAAAAATATATGCAATGAAACTTTTGTTTTTGCTTTGGCATGCTGGTAGCCATTTGATTGTCAAAAACTCCAAATCAAAACAGAAAGGTCACCTTTAGACCCCTAGAAGAAGATATTTTGACATTTTGAATTAATTGGAGTAACCCTAAGAATAATTATGACATGCAAAATTACAGGATATATAAAAAAAACATGTTTTATCTTAAAAAGTTAAAAACTTTATACTCACATGTTTTCAGGATGCAAGAAAAGTATTTCAGTTATACTTGATGGTTCACCACAACATTTTTCAAGTTATTTTTTTTAAGAAAGTGCTACCATTTTTGTATTTAATTTTTTAATTATGAAACCAACATGGATACAAAGATTACATTTCTGTGAATATGATACTCGTGTTTTAAACTATATATTTGAAATATTTCTATATTTTTATTATCTCGAAATCCTTATAAAAAATAAATTAAAAAAAGGTGAAAATGGCAAATGAACTTTCTCATATACATTCATGTAAATTGTATCTAAAAAGAATAATAGATATGTTTTGCATCATCCACCCATATACTTAGCATAATTGAGCTAATTATGGTCTCATCTAACCACACAATGCATGCCCCTTTTTGATCTCCTTACCCCAGTTTATTGTTCTTTAATGTACAAACTTGACATTCACAAAGATGGCATTAAACAATTGGCAACATCTTTTAACTGTATCACAATAATAATAAAAATGGTAGAAGTTGTGCACTCAGCCTGTGATGTTGATATTTTTACACAAAAAGTTAAATAAGCATGTCTCATCCTGTCTCCCAGATTTCATAGAAACAAGAGACTAGGGCGAAGATAATATTGATGTCTAAACGTAATAACTATGAGAACACGAGATCCTGTTGTGGCATGCAAGGCAAGTTCAGATAGCAAGATGTGTGGGAGCACATGACTTTAAAGCAGTTCATTTAAATCCTTAAGCTCAGAAAAGGCAGGGAAACATAGATTTACTGTCAGAGGTAAGAGTTTCGCAGAATATCTGCACAGACATGTTTTCAGAGTGTGTGGGTGTGTGCATGGTGCAAATACATGACTAATGTGGAAATGGCTAATATGATACATCCATAAACACGCACACATAAGCACTGGAGCTTAGGGCAAATTGTATCCTATCTGTTAAAACTAAACTTCCTGTTTCCTTGTTTTATATACTCTCTCTCACACACACATGGTCTCTGCATGTGGGAGGAACAGTTGCCGTTTGCATGGCTTCACCCTGCATGGATAAGTTTATCATACCAACAGAGAGTCAGTTATTTTACTGTTTGTTAATAACTGGGATTTCTGGTTTAAGTCCAAGAAGTTTCACTCTCAGCAGAATGCAACTGCCAGAGCAGGATGTCTTGTAAACACCCGTTTCCTTCTCAATGCAAAAATATATTTATAAAAAAAAAGATAAGCCACATTCCAAGCCATTGTAGAATGACTATTTAGAACTTCCTTTAATGTGCATTGTATATTAAAGGAATAGTTCACCCAAACATGAAAATTCTGTCATTATTTACAAAAGGAGATATTTTAAAGAATATCTTTATTGCTGATTTCCATAAAATAGCAGTGGAGAGTCATTTCTAAAAGCTTAAAAATTCACTCAAAAGTGTCCTAAAAGAAGTCCATGTGACTTTTGTGTCATATTCCAAGTCTTCTGAAGGGAAAATGTCAGTTTGTATGATTAACAGACCGAAGTCGTTATTCACTCAAAATCATTGATCAAACTGATCATTGAACAGAGCCCAAATCAAAAGGGAAAAATCTTGTGTCAGGAAGTCATGACGATTGGCCACGAGACACACAAGAACCAATGAGGTTTGATGCTGTTGAAATGTCTCCATATTTCATTTGTGCTCTACATGATTTGATTTGATTTGATTTAAGAGTCAATAAAACTACGTTTGGGCTCTCCAGCAACATCTGTGGTTGAAAACTAAAATTGCAAGTAACTATCGGAGAAACATTTTTGCATGAGTTGTGTTTCGTCCCTGCTCATTGCGCGGCTGAATCTCATGTTTTGAGGTTACCTGGACATTGCATGTGATCCCTCTGGGACGTTCATCTGCAGAGCCAGTGTTATGATGTGCAATTTTTACTTTGATATTATGTTAATAGTTTCAACATTTATAAATGAGATATTACTTGCTTTGAGGAAGATAAACAACACTTTTATTCACATATTTTTAATATGTTTATCAAGTGTTTTATTCAACACACTTGAATGTTTGTATTGTAATACATATACCATATACTGCATATAAATGATATTCGTGGTATGGCTGATACAATTTCTACAGCCTCAGTGGACAATGCAAGTAAGCTCTAATACTACAACAGTAGGTCTATAAAGTGAACAAAATAAAACTGTCAACTGAAAACACAAAATGAGGATTCAGTAATGATAGGGTTGAAATAAACTAAAAAAATGATATGTGAAAATAATGTGCAAAAATATGCAATGAAACAATTACAATAATAATCAATTTCCTTAATCATTTATATGACAGTAGAAGTAATAATCGAGAGCTGGTTACACACTAAACAAATTAATAAGTGTATTACTGTGCTATGAAATCTGTACATTATAACTAACTTTATATTATTACACCAATCATGGAAAATAGCCTTCTACTAGAAGGATTCTATACCCTTTTAGCATACCTTTAATGGCATTTACACAGACTATCTGCAAAAAAAGAGCAATGGAAAGTGACAACAGCTTGTGCATTTCTACGACCGGGGTAAAGGAAAGGAGAAAACAGCGGCACGCATACACTGGGCCTCATTCATGAATATTTCCTAAATAGACAAAAGAATTGGGAGTAATTTCTGCGTAAAATGGAGCTTCCCGAAAATGTACAATCGGGTCAAGAATGCTTCATTCTCACCAGGGGCCGGATTCACGAACATTTTCATAACTTTTTACTTAAGTTACAAATTAAGAAGGAAATGGTAGTTAATAAGAAATTTCTTCTTAAGAACATTTCGTGAATCTGGCCACAGATTTGATAGCGTGTGTATTTTTGTGAATTTCTAACATTCGTAAAAAGATCACAAGTGGACATTCATTCACAATTATCATAATCCACACCCATGAAACGCCATATTAGGAAGGCTTCAGACTCACTAGTAAATGTGAAAAGGAAGATTTTAACATATGTGCGAACAGTAATAAACGTTTTTTTTTTTTTTAATAGAGAGCATTCACATCGTAAAATACTGATTTAGCAAACACTCGCATCTAAAAAGAAAGTGAGGAACTTCCAGTCATCTTTACTTTCAACAGAGGTTCTTTTGTGAATTAAATAGGCCAATAGGTCAATAAAAAATGTTTGACATGAAGTTTTATTGTAAAAATGTTCAGTTCATGCCGACAGGAGGACTTCTGGTTCAGCACATCGCCAGCATCATCGGAGGAACTTCTCGAGGAAATAGAAGACTGAACCGTGATGTGCTGTCCTTGCAATAGGAAACATTTTCAAAGAAATTGATAGAATGCATGAAGAAGGTTATAAGTAAAACGCTGTAAGATATTACAGATTTAAAAGCTATACGACAGTGTGCTGGCTTTTTCTTTCTTTATTTGTATTTTTTTCCTGTTTATGCACCTGCCTATTATGTGTTCATTTATGGTTCACCGTCTGTCACTCACTCAACGTTGTGTCGATGTAGTGACACTAGGGGTTGCTCTTGGGAGCCCCAAATACCTCTGATCTTTGAGAAAAGGCCAATGGGAATTGGTGAGTTGAATTTGCATGCCACTCCCCCAGACATACGGTTATAAATGGAGCTGGCTTGCAACCACTCATTCAGATTTTTTCTTCGGAGCCGAGCGGTGTTCATTCATTGGATTCCACTTTCATTCCATTCAACTTGACTGTGTATGCTGTTGGATATATGCTGCATTTCAACGGTTTCCCCCCTTGTGCACGGATAAATTGCAGAGAACGCCTCTGGGCACTATGACAGCTAAAAGAGATTATATTCTGAAAGATTATTTTCTTCTAAAAGAGTGGGCACTGACAGAGAGTGTCTTTTTAAAGATGCCTTTCCATCTGTATATAGTTCCTGGTTGCGGTCTTTACCTCTCCGCCTCTGACGGCCACGAATGCTGTCTCACCTGTTTGGGCTACAGCCACGCTGAGACTGAGACCTGCCCTGAGCCATCGTAGTTGATGATTGGTTCCTTGGCTCAGAGCGCCACTCACAGCCGCACCCCGCCCCGGTTCCATTCTTCCCGGAGGTGCACGAGGAGCTCACGAAGTCGTTGCACCTTTTACTGCCCGGACCCGACCTCTGAGCTTCTTCGCTCTCACTACACTCGATTGTGGTATGGCCAGGGGGTACACAGCGATTCCCCAGGTGGACAAGGTGGTTACGGTGCACCTGTGCCCGCAAAACGCTGCCATGTACCCCCTTTGCCCAGCAGTTCTTGGCGGCCAAGTAGCAGAAGGAAGCTATCCACACATCCTGCCCCGGCATAGCTCAATTTCCTGCACCCCTTCTGCTAGTCGCCAAGGGCGTCACCAATGGCCCGGCCATAATGTAGAGACCCCTGCTGGAAGCCCATCGTCCCACAATCCGGTGCCAAAAACCCTAGGAAGGCTTAGAAGCGCCCCTGAGATGGGCGACCCAGGGACGTGGAGACCCGCTGTAAGTTTGGAGGTGGTGGACAGACCACTCCATCCCCCGGTGGAGGGCTGGGAGGAGAATCTTTTGTTCACTTTGAATTTGATTTTGCCGCATGCCCGAGGGGCTGCGGCATCCACATTTTCAAAGAAAGAGCGGTTTCCTAATTCCCTGGGTCACATACCCGGTGTTTACGGCCATTTAGGGTTTAAGGTTTTACAGCCCCTAATTCATAGTGCCAAAGAAAGGCGGTGTGTTGTGGCCAATCTTGGACCTGCGAGTGCTGAACCGGCATCAATATTGGTTCACAGCGATAGACCCAAAGGACGCATACTTCCACGTCTCGGTTAAAAAAAAATAATTTTCAAAATCAAATGCAAACCCATGGCAAGAACTTCTGCTGGAAATATGCAGAGTTGGGAAAAACCCTTACTTTGAAAAAATAAATGCAAGCAGCAAAGAAACGTTTCTAAATAAAAGCTTTTTTCTTTTTCTTTTTTAATTTCACTCATTTAATTATTACTAATTTTTTGCATTACTTATTTTAGTATCAAAATGTTGTCATGGCAGTTTGTTTGAAAGAACACAACATGTTCAGATGTCTTACGCACGATTTACACATGGTCGGAGCAGGTGTAAATTTTGTTCGTACTGACTAACGTTTTGAAAATACTTTCATGAATCTGAAAATTTAAGTCAGACCGGCTTTACAAATTATTTACACAAACATTCGCTCTATTTAAACATTGCTTCAATAGTTAATATAAATTCCCATGATGGCAGCAGCAGTAATTTGTAAAAGAAGAAATAAAAAGTTAAAATATTTTCTTCAAAACTGGGCAGGGATGAGGACATTTGGCCCCAGAGACAAAGCCAAAATAATGGGGTTTGGGGGATCTTTTATGAAAATATTAAAATATTTCAATGAGTTCATCAATCGTGTGTGCTTTGATATGAATATTTAAAGAAAAAATCAACTGTTTGTTTTAAAGCTGAATGACAGTGGTCCAGTATTTGTGTTTGAATATTCTTAGATACTCAAGGGGCATGAGGCCTTGTGACTAAGGAAAGTTACCCCACCCCCCATAAGGCAAACTGTTAAATAATGGAACGTTCTCATGCAACTCCACAATGGTACATGGAATGTCACATTTTTTGTTGTTTTTATTGCTATATTGATGACATATTTAATACATTTTCACAAAAATACGTTTATACATGTCACGTTCCTGTGTTGTCTGGCCTATGTTCTCCGTTTCACCTATCACATTCCATGTCACATTCCATGTCACATTCCTTGTGGTCCGGTCCGTGTTTTCTGTTTCACTCAGCACGTCAAATTCCATGTCACGTTTTCCTTGTTGTCCGCCCCGTGTTTCACTGTCTGTGTATAAAACTACAATTCCCACAATTCCTGGCCTCTCTCACTGCCTGCACTCTTCATTGGTCTCACCTGTGTCTCGTTTAGTCGTCATTGTGTTTGTGTATTTAATCCGGTTTGTTTCACCATTCCCCTGTTGGTCTTTGATGTTTGTGGATGCCTGTCTCCGTGCTCCCCCTGATGTTTATCCTGCCTGTTCTACCTTTCATGTTTTCCGTGTTTCCAGGTTTTAGTGTGGTTTTACCCATCGTGGTCATTTCCTTTGTTCCTGTTTGTTTTGTCTCACTTTGATTTACAATAAAGTACACTGCATTTGGATCCAACCCATTGTCTGCCTCCTCCTGCATCGTGACAGAAAGACCGACCCAATAATGGATCCAGCAGCGGTTTTCACCGAACTGGCCCAGGCTGATCTGACCGTTTGCGAGTACTCACGTCTCTTCTCCATGGTCGCCATCTACTCCGGGTTCGACGACGCTTCCCTGAAGACCATCTACTGGATCGGGTTACCATCAGCCCAGTGGTGGGAAGCGCCAGAACCCGGAGACCACACGTGGAGGGAGTACGTGAGTCTCGTCCTAAAGAAACTCGCGCCCGACGAACCACCCCTCAAGATCCCGGTTTTCGAGCCTGAGCCCACGCCTGCCACGGCCAGCGAGCCAGAGCCCACGCCTGCCACGGCCAGCGAGCCAGAGCCCACGCCTGCCACGGCCAGCGAGCCAGAGCCCACGCCTGCCACGGCCAGCGAGCCAGAGCCCTCGCCTGCCCCAGTCTGCGAGCCAGAGCCCTCGTCAGCCACGGCCAGCGAGCCAGAGCCCACGCCTGCCCCGGCCAGCGAGCCAGAGCCCACGCCTGCCCCGGCCAGCGAGCCAGAGCCCACGCCTGCCCCGGCCAGCGAGCCAGAGCCCACGCCTGCCCCGGCCAGCGAGCCAGAGCCCACGCCTGCCCCGGCCAGCGAGCCAGAGCCCACGCCTGCCCCGGCCAGCGAGCCAGAGCCCACGCCTGCCCCGGCCAGCGAGCCAGAGCCTGTAGCCTCCGACGTCAGCGAGCCAGCGCCTGTAGCCTCCGACGTCAGCGAGCCAGCGCCTGTAGCCTCCGACGTCAGCGAGCCAGCGCCTGTAGCCTCGACCGTCCCTGAGCCAGCGCCTGTAGCCTCGACCGTCCCTGAGCCAGCGCCTGTAGCCTCGACCGTCCCTGAGCCAGCGCCTGTAGCCTCGACCGTCCCTGAGCCAGCGCCTGTAGCCTCGACCGTTCCTGAGCCAGCGCCTGTAGCCTCGACCGTTCCTGAGCCAGCGCCTGTAGCCTCGACCGTTCCTGAGCCAGCGCCTGTAGCCTCGACCGTTCCTGAGCCAGCGCCTGTAGCCTCGACCGTTCCTGAGCCAGCGCCTGTGGTCTTGTCCGTCCCTGAGCCAGCGCCAGTAGCCGTGACCGTCCAAGAGCCAGCGCCAGTAGCCGTGACCGTCCAAGAGCCAGCGCCAGTAGCCGTGACCGTCCAAGAGCCAGCGCCAGTAGCCGTGACCGTCCAAGAGCCAGCGGCAGTAGCCGTGTCTGTCCAAGAGCCAGTGCCAGTACCCGAGCTTTCCAGAGCTCCGCCTTCCGAGCTTTCCAGAGCTCCGCCTTCCGAGCTTTCCAGAGCTCCGCCTTCCGAGCCGTCCGAGCTTTCCAGAGCTCCGCCTTCCGAGCCTCCCGAGCTTTCCAGAGCTCCGCCTTCCGAGCTTCCCGAGCTTTCCAAAGCTCCGCCTCCCGAGCTTCCTAGAGCTCCGCCTCCCAGGCTTCCTAGAGCTCCGCCTCCCGAGCTTTCCAGAGCTCCGCCTTCCAAGCTTTCCAGAGCTCCGCCTTCCGAGCTTCCCGAGCTTTCCAGAGCTCCGCCTTCCGAGCTTTCCAGAGCTCCGCCTTCCGAGCTTTCCAGAGCTCCGCCTTCCGAGCCTTCCGAGCTTTCCAGAGCTCCGCCTTCCGAGCTTTCCAGAGCTCCGCCCTCCGGGCTTTCCAGAGCTCCGCCCTCCGGGCTTTCCAGAGCTCCGCCCTCCGAGCTTTCCAGAGCTCCGCCCTCCGAGCTTTCCAGAGCTCCGCCTCCCGAGCTTTCCAGAGCTCAGTCTCTCGAGTCTTCCAGGGCTCCTTCCCCCGAGCCTCCCAGGGCTCCACCTCCCAAGTCTCTCGAGCCTCCCAGGGCTCCGCCTCTCGAGCTTCCCGAGCCTCCCAGGGCTCCGCCTCTCCAGTCTCTCGAATCTTCCAGGGCTCCTCCTCCCGAACCTCCCAGGGCTCCGCCTCTCAAGTCTCTCGAGCCTCCCAAGGCTCCGCCCCTCAAGCCTCTCGAGCCTTCCAGGGCTCCGCCTCTCAAGCCTCTCGAGCCTTCTAGGGCTCCGCCCCTCAAGTCTCTCGAGCCTCCCCGGGCTCCACCCCTCAAGTCTCTCAAGTCTTCCAGGGCTCCGCCCCTCGAGCCTCCTACGGCTCTGCTTCCAGAGCCTCCTGAGCCTTCCACGGCTCCGCCTCCCGAGCCTCCTAGGGCTCTTCTCCCCGAGCCTCCTACGGCTCCACCTCCAGAGCCTCCTATGGCTCTGCTCCCAGAGACTCCAGAACCTTCTAGAGCTCCGCCTCCCGAGCCTCCTACAGCTCTGCCCCAAGAGACTCCAGAGCCTCCCTCGGCTCCGCCTCCTAGGCCTTCCTCGGCTCCGCCTCCTATGGCTCTACTCCCGAGCCTCCTATGGCTCCGTCTCCAGAGCCTTCTATGGCTCTGCTCCCAGAGACTCCAGAACCTTCTAGAGGTCCGCCTCCCAAGCCTCCTACGGCTCCGCCTCCCGAGCCTCCTACAGCTCTGCACCCCGAGACTCCGGTCCGGTCCGTGTTTTCTGTTTCACTCAGCACGTCAAATTCCATGTCACGTTTTCCTTGTTGTCCGCCCCGTGTTTCACTGTCTGTGTATAAAACTACAGTTCCCACAATTCCTGGCCTCTCTCACTGCCTGCACTCTTCATTGGTCTCACCTGTGTCTCGTTTAGTCGTCATTGTGTTTGTGTATTTAACCCGGTTTGTTTCACCATTCCCCTGTCGGTCTTTGATGTTTGTGGATGCCTGTCTCCGTGCTCCCCCTGATGTTTATCCTGCCTGTTCTACCTTTCATGTTTTCCGTGTTTCCAGGTTTTAGTGTCGTTTTACCCATCGTGGTCATTTCCTTTGTTCCTGTTTGTTTTGTCTCACTTTGATTTACAATAAAGTACACTGCATTTGGATCCAACCCATTGTCTGCCTCCTCCTGCATCGTGACAATACATTTATGAAAGGCTTGAAACATGCTTATTAATAAAGCTAATTTTAGACGGGAAACGTTAATTTAAAGGTGCTCTGGAAGCACGTTGTCCTGTCACAAACATGGTTTAACTGAGCGGTTGGATTCATTTCAGACACATTAAGTTGAATTCACTTCGCATTATTCTCATTTTCTGCAGTGTGTTTTTTATGAAAGACGCCAGTACTATGCATTTATATTGCTGCTCACTGTAGTTCTCTGCTACAGTCTACTGTCATTAAAATAACCGCATCTGCAACCCTGGCCCCACATGGCTAGCAATGTGCGCAGAGCGTGAAAGGGTGTAAACAAAGTGTGTTCTGTAATATAGAAAAATATTGGAGGATACAGTGTTGGAAGATCAGATCTATCTACACCCTACATTTGAAACGGTGAGATGGGGCAACAGATGTCATGATGGAACCAAGCCTGGTTCCGGACCCGGACCATGGTTCACTAATTGGTGACCGCTGGTTTAGTTACTCTACTTTGCATTGTGCCTAATAATGCGCCCTATCCATAGTAAAATCACTGTAATGCATGACCTCTTGTGGCTTGTTGCTTTAATAACTTAAGATGTACACAGTTCTTGCCAGTAAAGTTGTAGTCAAAAACATTGTGTTCATCTGCTAGACAGACAGTTAGAACATATCCCATAAATGATGTTTTTCCAGTTTGACAATAAAGACAACACAAACATTACTGCTGGGGTTTGATCTGTGTTCAGTTATCCTTTGAAGAAAGACACGTTCATTCCTGCCTCCAGAAATTACTCATGTGTGCGGTTACAAAATCTTGTGTGGGTGAGAGATCAGTCGGGGTGTGGAGTACTCAGGCATTCTCAAACAAGGCGTTATTCAGTGGAGTTCTTTCAAGAAGAGAATAAAAAGGTGTTTTATTATCTAAATTATCATGTCAATTAACTGTTACAACATTGACACTTGTTTTGGTACCAGCACCTTATCACAAAAAAGCACCTAGCATATTATCTTTGAAAAACAAATTCCATCTCCTATGAGTTGTTGACGTGCAGACAATTACTGCCTGTTTTTAACAGTTTCAGTGCTGTAATGCCAAAATCACTGCTTATCTGGTTAACACCACTTGCCTTACACAAACTCCATTTTCAGCTGACTAAACAGCTCAAAACTGTTGCCAACAGCAGCACTGAGAAAGACAGATCTGTCCATGCAATAATTAAACATAAAACTTATTGTGGAAAGACTTTTTTTTTTGAGCATCCTGACAAGCCCGACACAACAACAGTGGCTCAACCAATGCCTCAATTTTGGGGCGGGACTATTTGTTTGCGAAACCTCTTTGAAAACATAATTATTTTCGCAATCATGTTTGGTGCCGCTAGTGTTGCAGAAATTACACACTACAACTTTTATACAAACACTTTGTTTGATGTTACAATCAACTGAAATCTGACTAATTTTCTTGCTAACTACAATATAATCTTGTAATACCATTATATTACTACAGCTTTTTCCTCCTACTCCAACCAATATATATAATAAAAAGTATGAAGAAAATAAGAAGTCTTTATTTGATTTGAAGAATGGATTCTTGTCAAAGTAGTAATACAAAGACTGCCATAAACCATTTCTTTCCATTATCATGTTTCTGCTTTGCTAGGCAGGAAAGATTGGAAAAATTATTGGATGTCATCAAGCATCTAGACTCTTGTCTCTGATTGATCTATGTTGTCTCAGTTCAAGGTTCCCTGAAGGCTTAGAAGCCTCTGGAATCTGTTCAAAAGCAACAACCCTTGTTTAAAATCCCTTGTATCTGGGAAATATAGTCTTCATGTCATTTTCATGAAATATTCACAAATACCGTCTCCTCTCTGAGGAAACTCTGACAGATAGAGAGAGCACAATATAATTTTTCCATTTCTAAAAGATGTTAGTCACCCTCATGAAAAATTGGCAAGTAATTTCAGCCCCTATCAATGATTGAGAACACATCGAAGTACAGAGACCACTACAACACTGACCATGTTGGAAGATCTGGGTATAATTAAAAAGACCAGTTTATAATTTAGAAATACTGTATTAACCTATTGTGCTGTTGTACTGAATATCTGTGAGTAATCACAGCCACTCTGAATATTTATATTTGTCTGTCTGAATGAAATCACAAACACAAAAAAGGGGAGTTATACAAATAATGAAGTGCCCAAGTGTTGTTATACTAAATATCACCACTCTTTGAATTGCATTTATGTATGTCCCTTGGAGGACAGGAAGGGAATTTCTTTCCATAAATAGTTTTGCATTACATTCCAATAGATTTGGGTTCTCACACAAAAAGTATTGCACTCCCTTGAAAAACATAAAAGAATAATAATAAAATAACCATGATTTTACTATAGAAATACTGCAGTAACCATAACAGTAGTAGCCATTTTTTTGGTAGCAACCATGTTTTTAAAAACACGTTTATTTACATGTACCACGAATTTACCATGATGTTGCTATAGTAAAACTATAGTACCATGTTTTCTGGCAGAATGATTATAATTAACATTAACACAGTGTTTAACCATGGTGTACAACAAATATCATGGATAAAATATGGTTACTGTATTAAAACTATGGCAAACCATAACATTTGTGGTTATTGTGGTTTTACTACAAATAGCCTACCATGGTTGAATAATTACTTTAGTAAAACCAAAGGGACAATTGTGGTTACTATTGTTTTACTACAAATACCTCAGTTGAACTGTTGTTAATGTAGTAAGATCATAGTTAATTTTTGTAAAAAGCTATTGTGAGGGGAACCAAAATAATTGCAAGGGAACGCAAAGATTATTAACAGGGAATGCAAAACCTACTGAGAGGGAACACAAAACTATTTTTGTAAATAAATTATCTCCCTGTCCTCTAAGTGGTTGCGTACTTATGCAATCAGATTAAAGGGTCAAAGCAAACTGCTCATACTGGATTTTTGGTGTCTCTCATTACCCTTCATGATGTTTCCTAGACAAGCAAAAGTAAAACTAAAAGCTTCAGTAAATGAAGATGCATGATACAGTAAAGGAAATAACAATTTTAATTAATAGTAAAGGAAAGGGGTTTAATATTGCATTTAGCATCAATTGAGAAGTTTGTGAAAGTGAAAGAAATATAATAGAAAGGAATTTCCACAAAAGGTTTTTTTTCAGTCTATTTTCTTTTCATATTATTATTATTGGTAGAAGTCGTGGGAGGAAAAGTAGTAAATTCTAGTAATACAGTGTTATTGTGGTTGTCTCCATTTTCTAACAAAAATTTTGTTATTAGTTCATTGGATTTTTAAAAGATATGGTTGATATGCCGAATCTTAACAGGGACAGATCTGTCTCTTTTTCACTGCTGCTGTTGGCAACAGTTTTGAGCTGAAATCTGAGCTCACACTCTGTCCAGCCAACACACCCATCATTTATCTCAAAACCCCTCCATCCTTCTCTCCTCTTTCTTTATTTCTGCATTTTACTCAGTCTCCTACACATCTTTTCTCCAAAACAGCTAAGGTCAAAGGGCACTGGGGGAGGTGGCAGTAATCAACGTCACTCTCTGAATTAAGCCACTTGCATTCGTTTCCATTCTTTTCCATCAAATTGTGTCCAGATTTAGCTGGCACCTGTTTTTTACTTATTGTTTTGAAGCATTATTATTGTGGTGGTGCTTAGATTGCATTATTAAAAGAAAGTGGGCAATTAAAAACACATGAATGACAACAAATAAGTCTCTACACCACAGAAATATGAGTTATTGGAATATAATATTAGTTACATTAAAGGGATAGCTCACACAAACTAGGGTGATTCATCATTTACTCACTCTCATATTGTTCCAAACCCATATGACTGACTTTCTTCTGTGGAACCCAAAAGGATATGTAATATTATCCAATTATCTCTATCTAATATTCACCTTCAAAATTGAACTGGGAAATTGCAGCCAAACATGTAATAAGGCAACTAATTTCTTTTTGCAAAACTTTTGACACATTGTAATTTTTTGATGTTCAGACTACAACCAACTAAACAAATTTGAGTCCAATATGCCAAAAATATGCTCCCTTTCTGAACAATATTTATTTCATATAAAGTCAAGATATCTGAATTAGGAGAAAGAATGAGAGACATTTCAGGGTGAAAGCAGGTGACTCACCACAGGCTTTGATTTATTTCTCCTCTAGACAATTATAGCTGAAGTCTAACTTTCAAAGGAGGGCATATCACTTAAGCACTCTAAGTGGTCCGTATGGATAAGAGAGTGGGTCAGAAAGTGGTGAGAGGGTGTTGGAGAGGGGTCTGAGTGATGATGGATGAGGAGATGTCCTTCCCTTTGAATTATTCACTCCATTACTGTAATGGCTCTCCCTTCATGTCAAGAGTTTTTATTTCAGGAGTGCATTTACTCCCTACTGCTCCAAATGTGAGCTCACTTTGACTGAGAGCTTGAGTTTGAAAAATGTGACCAAAGCGAGATGTGTGCCACTCTCAGTTTGTGCACAAGCCCAATCTAAGTAATAATATAAATATCCTGCTTCAAAACGTTTCGCTCTGTAACCTACTTTATGTGCAATTCAAATACTTACAAAGATCTGTCCTCTACCCATCTAGTGTAGAGGACAGGGTGGGGTGTAAATTAAAGAAGGTAATGCCTAGAATTCAAAATCATCAACAACTGACCAGAAACAGCAGTCATTTATTGTTGTCATTGATGTAGAAATTGTACATCTGACTTGAATCCTTCACTGGTATCCCAGATACCTTGCAACTCTGCCTCTAACAGAGAGGCTGACTGCGCCCTGTCTCAGATACACTTACTTATTCTAAAGATTTTGTATATCCTTCCTAAGCACTAGTACATTCTCCTACCAATCCCAGGGTCTCGTGCATCGACCGACATATTCACCTATGGATTCCAGGGTATCATGCACTAAGCTCAATGCTGCAGCACTAGCTTCAGACAGTCTCCAGTTTTCCCTTTGTCAGTTGTTATTCGTGGTCCCAATCAGATGCAGCTACTGGAGACTTTCAACTCAACAAAGTTAACCATAAGCTTTTATGTGTTACATTGCATGATCACAACCTACAAAACTTAATTCTGATTGGTTTAAAGCTTTCTGACAAAGCAAAAAATAATCCTGCTTTATGCAGATAAGGTAAAGGACACAAAATGATGTAGTTGCTTCAGTAAATGTGCTTTTCGTGTCGAATTTGCTTTTCAAAACTCTATTGGTTATGTTTAGTGATTGGTTTGGAGTAAGGATGTCTGTTTTTTTTCACCTATCATTTATATTTTGAACACTATCGGTTTGGTTTAGGTTAAAGTGTTATGTTAGGGATGTATGTTTTACTCATTAAAACATCCATCTAATATTCACCTTAAAAGCCTCATCTGATTACGACACCATTTCACTTGCTCTTGGCCCCCTGCTGGACATTTCACTTGGAAACGGCAACCAAGCGTATAATGAAGCATGTAATTTTGGTTTGCAAATATGTTGCCATTGTCACCTAAATTTCAAAAGATCCGGCAGGCATTTTAGGTTAAAAGTGTCTGTACTTTCAGAACTCTGTATTGGGTTGATTCATTTGCAAAGATTATTGGATTGGTGAGAAAAAAATTTGATCATGCCAAAAGATATCTGCATCGATGCACATACAAAGTCTTTTAGCATTATCAAAAATTGTCAAATTGGTAAAAAATTGTTTGATTTTGCACATTTATATTTTGCATTTTAAAACACTTACAGAGCAGCAACATTTCGAATTTGGAGACAATCCAATTGGTGGACACATTGGAAACATGGAGAATGAACTAAAAACAACTCTCGTTGCCTTTTAAACCAGTAACTGATTACACACAAACCACTAGCTAATGAGAGAAAATTAACAGGGGTGCAAAATTCAATGTGTCCCATCCAACAAGCTTGGGATATTGTGAGAGGCTTAGTTCCAGATGGTCATTGTGTTTTTTTCTTGATTAGGAATGATAAGATCACATCTGCTGGTTGATGGGGAAAGAGAGAAATGGCTAACAAGACTTTCCCCCACAGACACTTAGCAGCTGCACACAATATACCATCAATTAAGACTCCCTGACTAGATGATAGATGCACTTATAAGACAGCAGTATGCATCCACTGTCTTTATTCCAGCCTGATGAAATTAATTTATTGTCAGATTTCAAGTCAGATTTCCTATTTAAAGAGAGCCAGGAGTTAAAGGCAAAAGCAATAAAAAATCCTAGAAATGGACAAAGATAATGTATTTTTTCGAAGCTGAATATGGAACCAATAATAATGTATAGTTTCAAAGACCACAAATACTGCAAATAAAAAATACACTATGTAATGGGTGTTATGGTGGACGTCTAGCACTTATTGACACCTAGAGGTGTGGATGTAGCATCATATAAAAGTAAAACTTTTCATTTAATTGATGGCATTGTAGAAATGCACTATTCACAGTCTGTCATTTCATGAGCAAAAATGGATGATAATATCAGGGTTATTGAGATAAAAAATGAGCAGTATTCGTCTGGTCATGTGATCCCAACATGTCATCCCCCAGTAGGCAGCCCACTCCATGTAAAATAAAACAGATTTTATTAGCCACTGGTATGACTAGTCTTCATCTCATGTAAGTATGAATGATTTTTAACATTTAAAAAAGTACTGTACATTTCATAACAGTTGCTAAATGCTAATTTCAAATGATTGAGTGCACCTTCAATTGAGATTAATTCTGCATGTAACAGATTAAAATCAAAACTGTGCTAATAAACCAGAATGCTTTCATGTGAAATTCGGTATCATTTCAGCTAATTAGCACATGAGCTCATACATTAATGCTGCGGAAGTGATATAATGATCGTATGACACATAGCCTATTGTGCGATTGAGAAACATTATTCCCACGGGGTGCTCAGAGACATACAGCAGTATATTCAAGTCCTTAAAAGCGTAATAACGTTTTACTATTTTCTGGAAATCACCTAACACTGTCACCATTGATATTGGCAGTTATTGTTATATTGACAGAGCACTTTATTGAGTATGTTAATGACCATGTCCTGGGACAATACATCTATTGTCCTGAAAATAGTACTACAGATTCTTGAAAGTACCACACAAAATGCAGACATTACAGCCTAGAATATATAAAGAGGGTCATACACTGCATGATAGAGACTTATTTTAATGCCGAAAAAATATATATTCTTAATAGTGCAGTTACACGTCTGTGAGTACCATCTGGCACTCCCAGGTGTGGTAAAGTGCAGCAGTGTATGCTTTGTTTAGACTGCAGTAAATCTTTTACAGTTCAACGGCCCAAACTGGGTCTCTATGCATGCATAGAGTAATAGATTAGCCACGCATTGGATAACGTCTGCTGGCCACACTTTTCTTAAGACATCTTTGTCCAGAATAGATTGACAAACAATGGAAATATGTGATGAAAAGAACCGCACACATACACACACACACACACACACACACACACTAAAATGAAGCCCAATTGTCTATGATAAAGGTTTTTCATGGCTAATTAAGGGAGCTCGACTTTCCACCTCAGTAATATCTAAGCACCGATTAGCTGTGAGCCCCTCCCGCACACGAGCGGCCGCTCTGTCAAGGCTCCCACTGAGCTCAGCTCATTGACTGTATGATAAGGTCATATCATTCTCATCTGTCTCTGGAAACAATGAAACAACAGCCAAAAGCATAAAAAGCCAAAGGCATGTCCCTAAAATCTGAATCAACTACTCATGTGTCCTACTGCTGGGCAATTACAACAGTGTCTACCTCTGAAGTGGAACCAGTGTTACAAAGGCCAAAATCCCAAAATTACGCTTAAAAGATATGTCAGTTGTGTCAGGGCACAATGTCAGTGATTATATTGGCATTAAAAGTAATTCATAAGCTACAAGCATCCAGCAAGTTGATGTATTATTTTATCGGTAAGACCTAAGCAAACAGATGGACAGATAGATACTGTAGGTTTTCTATTGGCTGCAAGACAGTTTGAGGATTTTTTTTAAATAATTTTTTTTTACTTTTAATTGACCTGATTTTACATATAAAAAAAAAAATTATGTTTTCTATTTGTATATTGTAGTTATTTTTAGTAGGGTTGGTAACCATTTTTAAAAATGACCAAAACCAGAAGGAATTTATTAATTCCTTACATTTACTGTATATAGCATTTTTCTAGGCACTCAAAGCACTTTACATATAGCGGGGGAAACTACTCAACCACCACCAGTGTGCAGCATCAACCTGGATGAAACAACAACATTATCTAACCAGCCAATCATGTAGCAGCAGTGCAGTGCATAAAATCATGCAGATGCGTGTCTGGATTTTCAGTTAATGTTCACATCAACCATCAGAATGGGGCAAAATGTGATCTTGGTGATTTCAACTGTGGCATGATTGTTGGTGCCAGAGTATATTTGAGTATTTCTGTAACTTCTGATCTCCTGGGATTTTCACACACAACAGTCTCTAGAATTTACTGAGAATGGTGCCAAAAAAAAAAACATCCGGTGAGCGGCAATACTGCCGATGGAAATGCCTTGTTGATGAGAGAGGTCAATGGAGAATGGCCAGACTGGTTTGAGCTGACAAAACGTCTACAGTAACTCAGATTACCACTCTGTACAAATATGCTGAGCAGAATATCCTCTCAGAATGCACAACACATCGAACATTGAGCTAAAACAGCACAAGACCATGGATAGAGGCCAATGTGAAAATTTGGCGAAAACACCAGGGTTACACCCCTCTTTTGAGAAATTCTCTGGGATTTTTTATAACAACAGAGAGTCAGGACCTCGGTTTAACATCTCATCCAAAAGACACTGCCTTTTTCAATATAGCATCCCCGTCAATATACTGGGGCATTAGGACCCACATCAGCATGGCCTCACTAACACCTGTTCCAGCAGCAACTCCCCAGGATGTCTCCCATCCAAGTACTAGCCAGGCTCAACTCTTCTTAGCTTAACTGGGTAAACAGGCGAGAGCTGCAGTGTCTAATGCTGACTTGCAGTTCCATTTATGGTTCTCGAATGTGCATTCTTCCACCGATGTGGCCGCAACACCTTCTATAGAGCAAAACATTAGACATGACCAGTGCAGTTTAATTACTGAAAGAATGGCTCTTATGAGCCAGTTCTTTTGAATCTATAGAGCAAAACATTAGGCATGACCTGTGTAGTCTGATTTCAAAATGAATGACTTTAATAAACTGGTTCTTTTGAATCTTAATTGCAAAAGATAGATAGATTCCACCCAAAGAATTACTCTTATCAGCTGGTAATTGCAAGTTGTTAATTTCGTCATGTCTGACCTTAAGCATTATATGTGTACTTAAGGTTTGTGAGACTTACTGTAAATCAGTAATTAACTTTGTGGATGTTTGTTGATATGACAATGTGTAGCTAAAGATACAAATTTTGAAATGTGTTGTAATTAGTAGTATTTTAAAAAATGTATGAAAACAATATCTTAAAGGGATAATTCACCCAAAAATGAAAATGATCTCATCACAGATGTGTATGACTTTCTTTCTTCTGCTGAACACAAACAAACTATTTTAGAACAATATTTCAGCTCTGTAGGTCCATATAATGCAAGTGAATGGTGACAAGACCTTTCAAGCTCCAAAAATAACATAAAGGCAGCATAAAAGTAATCCATATGACTCTAGTGGTTAAATTCATGTGTTCAGAAGAGATATGATAAGTGTGTGTGGAAAACTGTTCAATATTTAAATCTCCTCTTTTACATTCTGAAAATCCCAAAGTAATTGCATCGCTTCAAAAGACATACATTAAACCACTTGAGTTGTATGGATTACTTTTATGTGGCCTTTTTGTGATTTTAGGAGCTTGAAAGTTCTGGTCACCATTCATTGCATTGTATAGACCTACAGAGCTGAGATATTCTTCTTAAAAATCTTTGTTTGTATTCAGCAGAAAGAAAGTCATACACATCTGGAATGGTGTGAAAGTGAGTAAATGATGATCCTTTAATTAAAAAGTCTATGTAAACGCACAATTTGCAAGAACATGATCAAATCTGACATTATCTCATCATTTGGTAGCAGGCTACAGAGGGTATTAAATTCAATAAGAATTGCATTTGTTATTTTCAAATATTTCTTCCTCAAAATGACTAAAGAATCATTAATGGAATCGTTAAAGAACCAGAATTGTTAAAATGAATAGGATTGGGAACTGGAATTATTAATTTCCTTACAATTCCATAGCTAATTTTCAGTTCCTCGAGATGTCACCAATTTGTAAATGCTTTTTTGTCTAAACAACTGTGCACTATCTGCACATAACTCAGCGGTGAGTTTAACAACACTCAGCGGTACGTGCAACAGCATCAGCGGAGTGAGCGTGTTTAAGCTTGTCTGAGCTTAGTTCAGTTACACTGCTCTTTAAAACATGAACCAGCAACTTTTTTTTTCTCCCCAATTTCACATGCCCAGTTCAGAATGTACTCTAGGTCCTCGTGGTGGCATCCACTCACAACACAACAAGAGCGAGAACCACATTATAGCGACCACGAGGAGTTTTCCCGTGACTCTATCCACCCTAGCAAGTGGGCCAATTGGTGTGAGGTCAATTTTATTCTTTAGCCAGATCTTAAAAAGGAATTTATGGCCTTAAAAAATATTAATTAAATACCCTGACTATTTTAATGTATACAAACATAAAAATAGTAGGACTTTTAATTGAGTAATATTTTCACTCAGGATCCATACTTTCACTTAAGTATAATTTTTGGAGTACTTTTTACTCTCCTGTATGTTGTTGACGTCAAAGGCCATGCTTCCAATCAAACTCAACAATATTTTGGAGCAAATTCGTCTGACACATAAAAGCATTGGAACTTGAACAAGATGCATCGTGATCTCGATTTTTAAATCCCAAAGTCGATCTTTTACTTTATAGGCAATTCTCTACTACAAGAGAAAATCACTTGCAAACAAATTTCACACTATGCAACTAAAATGTTCATTGGCAATAGTTGTGGAGTATTCAACAGTGAGATCCTTTCACTGCATGTTGAGAGTAAAAGTTTTTCCATGTAATGTGTGTGAGTCCAAAGACGAGATTCACATATCCCATTTGTCTTTGAATAATTTCTCTTTTAATATCCTTTCTGTTCTCTACAGTCAGTTGTTGATCAAAAACAACAAAAATGCAACATTTAATTCTAATCACGTGACAGATGAGATAAATCAGTTTTATCTTAAAAAAAATTAAAAAGATAAAAGATAAATCTGAGTCTCTCTCATTAACATGCACTCATTTACAAACGCTGTTTACAGAAATGCCATCTTTCTTAAAGAGACAGTTCCGTTTTTTAAACACGTTCAATAAATCAATTTAAATACATGTAAAAAATATTTTATTAAACAATAAACATGTAAAAAAAATATATATATATATATGCAAAGTATATCATATTTATTGATGGAATACATGGATTTGTTCATTTCTTATCATTAATACATTAATACAAATACCCTACTCACTAACTGGCCAAAGGGGGTCTATGATATTATGCACTATTACATCTCATTATTACACTGCTGTCATATTATTTTCATAGCAAGTTACCATATTATAAAAACAGCTCATCTGGGATCACAAAGACCACTTAAATCAACATTCAATATTAAAGGAAACGTATTCAACATGCTGTCTGTGCCCTCTCTCCCAAGGGGCCACAGCCGTAGACTGTGCAACCTTTGATCCTTCACACACTTGCAAATGTGCCAGTCCATTGTCCACAGCGACTGCCTGTTTTTACATATTGATTACATTGATCCCTCCACTAAGCACTTACAATGCGCATCTAAAGAATCAATACCATGCCTTCTGCTTTTGTCTTGCTAAATCAAAGTTCAGAGGTGCAATGAAATTAATACTTGGGAGAGACATGTGGAGACAAAACCATGGTAACTGCAATATAGCCTTTTCTTTCATGATTAGCATTTAAGGTCTTCCAAATTTTACAAATATTGCTGTTTCATGGAACACAAAAGCAGATATTTGCTAGCCTCAGTCACCATTCACTTTCATTGCATCCTTTTTACATACAATGAAGGTGAAAGGTGACTGATGCTTAAATTCGAAAAAAATCTCCTTTTCTACATTCTGTTTTATAGAAGAAAGAAAATTATCTGGAGTTGAAACAACACAAAGTAAAGGAGTAAATTACAGAATTTTTCATTTTTGAGTGAACGCTCCCTTTAAATCTTAGAACCTTACTTGCTCCAAAAACCACAGCTCCTCCAACCTTGGTGTTTTGGACCAAGGTGCACATCCGCCAGAGTTGGGATAGAGTTTCATGGCCAGATTGATTATCTGAAAGTCTGCTCTCTTTGTTCTGGTCCCTGTGGTGCTGAATTTGCACTTTCAGATGAATGTATACAGATGCAAAATCCTGGGTGAAGAACATGAGCTGTGTAATGGTTTTTATGACATTGAGTTTATTTTTATGTTAAGATATTTTTATCATTTTCAGAGGCAGTAACCCAAAAGAAAAAAAAGTCTATGACTTTGAATTAAGTACAATAGTTGAGGTACAATTTATGCTAGCTTTTTATCCTTGTGTGTGTGCGTGCGTGCGTGCGTGCGTGCGTGTGTGTGTGAGTGTGTATTTATCACTTTGTGGGGACCAAATGTCCCCATAAGGATAGTAAAACCCGAAATTTTTGACCTTGTGGGGACATTTTGTCGGTCCCCATGAGGAAAACAGCTTATAAATCATACTAAATTATGTTTTTTGAAAAGGTAAAAATGCAGAATGTTTTCTGTGAGGGTTAGGTTTAGGGGTAGGGTTAGGTTTAGGGGATAGAATATAAAGTTTGTACAGTATAAAAACCATTATGTCTATGGAAAGTCCCCATAAAACATGGAAACACAACATGTGTGTGTGTGTGTGTGTGTGTGTGTGTGTGTGTGTGTGTGTGTGTGTGTGTGTGTGTGTGTGTGTGTGTGTGTGTGTGTGTGTGCACACTGGTGGCCAAGATTTGGAATAATGTACAGATTTTGTGTGGCATTCAACTGATGACAAAATACAGTCAGGACAATACTGATGTAAAAAACAGCACCATCACTTTTGAAAAAAAATGTTTTTATCAAATCTATACAGGCCCAATTTACAGCAGTCAGCAGCCATCACCTCAACACCTTATCCTTGAGTAATCATGATATATTGCTCATTTGTTTCTAGAAAATCACTTGCCATTATATCAAACACTAATGAAAGCTATTTAGATTGTTAAATGAAGCTTAACATTGTTTTTGTATTTGTTTTTGATTTGCCACAGTATGCAATAGACTGGCATGTCTCAAGTTCAATATTAGGTAAAAATGACAAAAAAGAAACAGCTTTCTCTAGAAACTCATCAGTCAGTCATTGTTTTGAGGAATGAAGGCTATAAAATGCTTGAAATTGACAAAAAAACTGAAGATTTCATACAAAGGTCTACACTACAGTCTTCAAAGACAAAGGACAACTGACTCTATCATGGACAGAAAGAGATGTGAAAGGCCAGATGTACAACTAAAAATGAGGATAAGTACATCAGAGACTCTAGTTGAACACCTCACATGTCCTCAGCTGGCAGCTTCATTGAATTCTACCCGCTCAACACCAGTTTCATGTACAACAGTAAAGAGAAGACTCAAAAATCAATTTTTGAAACAGAAAACACTAAAAGGAAATGTTAGAGTGGGCAAAGAAACACAGACATTGGACAACAGATAAAGAAAATAGTGTTATGGATCTTAACCCCATTGAACATTTGTGGGATCAGCCAGACCAGGGGTGCCCAATACGTCGATCGCGATCTAGCAGTCGATCGCAAAGGCAATGCTGGTAGATCACACAAAAATGAAATGTACTTTCGTTAAATTTGAATAAAAAGAAATATAATGTCTTTCCATCTTTTTGTTTCTGTCTGACTTGCACTTGACGAGTAAATATTTGTTTATTCAGTTGCCATGACAACTAGGTTTGCGCATACGCGCCTTCCAAGGACTTCTGAGAACAGAGCGTGAAACTTTTGCCTAATCCGTGCAGTAGCATCGCAATTTCGGCCTCTGTTCTCAGAAGTCCTTGGAAGGTGCGTATGCGCAAACCTAGTTGTCATGGCAACTGAATAAACAAAACCTCGCCTGGTCAATATTTACTCGTCATCAGAATAAGGGAAAGGCCCTGGCTATTGTAATCTATTGTGCTGTAGGTGTTTTGGGTTTAGTTTTAAAACTGAATGATATCAACATTGAACATTATTATATATTTTTTTATTAATTAGAAGATGAATTCCATGTAGGGATACATGCAGTAGTCCCAACAAGCATTTTCTTATTTTAAATGAAACTGTGTTTTTTTAGTTGGTAGATCTTATTGAGTTGGTCATTTAAAAGTAGATCATCACACAAAAAAGTGTGGGCACCACTGAGCTTGACTGTAAGGTGTGTGAAAAGTGCCTGAAAAGACAGCCACATCTGTGTCACATTGCAAGTGTTACAGGAAGTGTGGGGTGCAAAGTCACCTGAGTATCTGAACAAACTGACAGCTAGAATGTCAAGGATCTGCAAAGCTGTCATTGCTGCACATTGAGGATTTTTTTTATGAGAACACTTTGAAGTATTTTAAAAACTTCTGAAAAAAAATTCAACTTGTAATAGAATTTTTCACATTATTAATGTCCTGTCTATATATAGTGATCTGTTGAATTACACTTTTATGAATAAAAGTACCAATTTCTTTCCATAAGAGCAAAATCTATACATTATTCCAAACCTTGGCCACCAGTGTATAAATATATATATATATATATATATATATATATATATATATATATATATATATATATATATATATATATATATATGTGTGTGTGAAGTGAATATAAGTGAATATTCTTAGAATTGACTTGCTTTTCTTACAGTAGTCAGCCAGACTGACTGCTTACAAGCTAAATAGCCACTTGTGTCTGTCTAGTCAAAAAGACAGTATCAAGAGTTATTGTGAATAATTGCTTTCTGGAAGGTTATTAAAATATTAAATTGCTTCTGAACTTTAATTTTGATTTTATAAACTTCAACACTTGGACAAAGAGACATGTTCTGCACATTAGGTCAACATGCACTTCTTTTGAGAGCTAGTTAGCAAGTCGTTTATTTATGGTGTAATTGTAGCACTCATGGTACATTAATAAATGCACAAGCTAACAAACTCACACAAAGCAGGCACACTTCAGTGGACAAAGAAACGGACAGAAGGAGGGAACATCAAGCTCCTCTTTCTTTTTCTAAAGGGGTGTTTGCTCAGAGCGGGTGCAGGGCACTTTGAAAATGAGAGGAGGGCGGCAAGGGGAGTCAACTGGGACAAGTGTGTTTGTCTGTGTGTTTGTACAAAAGACTGTGGAAAAACAATTTACAATAAGATTCACAAACGAGAGTTACAAAAGTCTCACATTTTCCATATATTGTATGCTACTTTGTTAGGTTAGGTTAGGTGTATGTGTGCACTGCAAAAAAAAAAAAAAAAAAAAATAACATTTTGTTGTCTTGTATTCTAGTAAAAAATATTTAAAAATCCTTAAATGAATAGGGCTGGGTAACATTTTTGATTTCACAATCTTCATTTGAAGGATCCCAATACTGATTCTTAAAATCCAATATCAACCTTTTACATTTACTTCAAAATTTACTTCGCTTTTGGTTTTGTTGTTTATTATATCTGTTAACTAAATAGCAATTGCATAGTTTTGGCACTGTTGTTAATTTTGAAAACTACTATTTTGTAATGTACGAAGTTAAATGTTTCCCTTTATAATTTACAGCATTAGCTGACAGAGAATTTCTTTCATACGCTAACAAAATGGACAATATAACTGAAATATTTCCAAATGAATCAGAATTGTATAACTGATAAAGAAAATAATTTTTGCAGCATATGACAGCGAAGGAGAGACAGAGAGTGGGAGTGAAAGTGAGTGAGGGTGACAGAGGGGTGCATGCAGCCTATTGTGAGCAGCAGTGAGTTAATCTCTTTAGCGGCACACGTCATATGTAAAGAGGAGTAATGGTCTCTGCCCCCTCTTGGCCCCAGGGGAATGCAAGGTCCCGTCTCCCAGCAACATTTACATGTCAGTTATTCCAAAAAAAAAAAAAAAAAAAACTCTGGGGAGCTGAGTGGTGATAAGATCCGCCCCCTTTGCATGATAGTCTCTTGTCTACACACAGTCTAGTGTATTCACTGGCTGGTTCACTCAAGGACAAACACATACTGAATCACACACTTTTCTTGCCAAGGAGAGTATGCAAAGAAGGTTTGATTGAGGATTTGAAACAAACTAATCATCAGTGGATTTATTTGCTCAGAGTAAGTGTTATTCTACCACCCATTTTATTCTTGTAAGCCTTTGAACTTGAGTGTAATAGTTGAGTTAAGAGAAGTGATTGTGGATTATTAAAGCCAGACAGCCATCGAGATTGTTTACCTGCAGCACATGGTAGGTAGTGAAGTCCGTGCATGTGTCAATGGCCAAGTACACTTACTTTTACTGCATAATTTGCACTTTTCAATGATTAACTGTGCATGCATGCATGTATTAATACAGAAACAATACAGAGCAAACCTACTGCTAAATGTATTGCTTTTCATAATGTTGTTGTGTATAAAGTATTTATGAAAAAACAAGTTAAACAATTCTCTGTGGGAAGGGAAAGACAGTTGTCTTGTTGCAGGGATTTATGGAAGGTGTTTTTCATTGCATATTTAATTAATGACAACTCCGTATTGTGTTTTGACATCATTTGTGAATTTATAATAATTAAAGGCTAGTACTGTCATTAATTCAAAGCCTTGTCTGAAAATAAGTGCATTAGCATTATTGTTGGTATGCCACAAGAAAAAACAATGACTGTGATTAGATCTCTTTTCACTTTAAGAATGGGGGAGGGGGGGCATATTAATCCCTTATGGTGAAACAGATGTGTTTATTTATAAATATGTAGAAGTAGTATGGAATAAACAAATTTAATGGATGGTTTCTGCATTTGCAGAATAAAGCCATGTGAATGATAATTCATTTGTTTGGGGGAAAATATCATTCTGGCAACGATATCATGTTTCCCAGTAAAATATATACATTTTCATTCTTAAATCAAAGTAAGGTTCATGCTTAAAACAAGAATTAATCTCCCACCTTGGCAAGGAGCCAACAAGGTCTAGTTCCTGTATTTTGTTAGACATGTTTGCTGACCGTTAAGTAAAGTAAACACTGAGTCAAATTCTATATAGATTCTATGAGGCTCTTGTTCTGTATTCCTCTAATGACAATAGAAGACATCTCACTATATATCTCAAAATCCATGTTTCACCAGGTTTCCCAAATGGGAATAAGAAGGATCTCCACACAAGGCTATGAGTTCATCAGACCTTTCTCCATCATTAAAATTCTGTAATTACACACCTGCTGCCACTACGACCACCAGCTGCCTTCTCCAGATGTCCCAGGAAAGATGGGTAGTGTCAGCAGTTTGATATCAGGCCATAGCCTCCACAGCAAACACTGCAAAGCCTCTGAGCACAAACTCAAAAAGGGGCTTCATTCTAAAAAAACAGACCGTAGCTTGGATGGCCTTCTGAAGTATGGCTTCTCTCAGGACCAATGCAGCACCAACAACAACTCAAAAGTCAGCTATAATTCAGAAAAAAATGATGACTTCTTTTACATCAAAGTCAACAACAAGCCCCGAGCCGGTCACCAGAACATTAATACATCTGAAGACAGTCAAGGAAGAACTGCTGAGATGGACAATGAGATGTACAGGAGAGGAGGCCCACCAGAATTAGTTCTGCTTTCTGGAAAACTGGAAAAGGTAACAAAATTATAGTTAGCCAGAAAATAAAAAAAAGAGTGGCTTGGGCTACAAACTTCATTTCTGTATACATCTATATTTAAATATATACAAAAAACAAAATGTTCACTCTAAAACAGCCAAACCCAAAATATGCCCCATCTCCCATCCATTGTTATCACACAAAATCAAACAGCATTCAAGTATAGTTTATCTTAAGTAATCCCCACCAGCCCCTGGCACTTTCACTAAGAGCTTAGCATTGTCTGCTCCATTTAATTAAACCTCCAGATTGACGAGGTAAGAATGCCTTGATCTCTCCAGAGATTTGGTCCAGTGGCGGCGTGGCACGTGCAAACAGGCAAGCTCCTCTGCCATGATGGTTCTTGCAAGATAAGGCAACCCAATTTTCCTTGGTTAGGAAGTAAATGCTAAATCCCTGGGGTAAAACTTTTATCCAAGGGAAGAAAGGAAATAACTGGGAAAAACAGAAAATAAATATGAGCTACCAGGTCTAAAAAATTTGACTATACATTTATACAAAAATATTTTTACGAGGCTCGTTGTGCATATCTCAGCATTTTCCTAGATAAATGAACAATAGTGGTGCGACAACAATTATATTTATACCCATTCACATAGGTCACAAATGTAAGAGCAAATTATCAGTTAAAAGATTATCAGTTACTTTTCCTCACACACTTTACCTTGTAACTCACACAATTCTACTTTTGACCCCAGAAAACTTTTAATATAATGCATAACTTATAAAATGATACATTTTAACGTTTGCATTACGTAATATATAGGTACCGTTTGTAATATTTGTATAACTGCGAGGGTTCACAAATGGTTATTCATCGAGACTCTGGAATAAAAAAACTTTTATTGCAATGGATATGCATCAAACACTACTAAAAAATAGCAGGGAATAAAGTGTACAGTGAGCTATGAGCATAAACAGCACAATACATAGATCTTCAAATGATACAATCACTCACATTAAAGTCAAACAAAAATAATCAAACTGTCACTGCATGCAGTATTCTTAACAAATGGAAAATACAGAATTTAGGAATCAAACCAGGGGCCAGATGTATACAATTTCTCAGAAATTCTCTTAAGAATAAATCGGAAGCTTTGATTTTAGTGTCAAACATTTCTTATCAAAAAGTAGGACTTGTGTAAGATTAGGAGCTTTTTATAAAGAAGCGAAAAGTAACTTTCAGCAAAGTCTAAGCCTTATTCTTTAGTGCTGACTGAGGTGACACTTTAGTGTTGGCAAGTAAGGACTACAGTGATGTCTACCAAAACTGGCCGCCCTCAACTACTGAATCAGTTAATAGTGAGCCGGCAAGGGTAATACTTTAAAAACTGACCCAAAACCATTCATGCTTGGGTTGGGTTTATGACCTCTATTGTACATGTAGAATAAGGAGATTTTGGTATTCAAATACAGGCACATCGAACGGTTAACCGCATAACGACCATCCATGCACATCTTTTATAAACAACCCCATTTATAAGCTTGTTCAGCAAAATTGTGCAGTACCTCAACTGATGGTACATGTGAAGAGTTGCACTTGTGATGCAAAGGACCGAGGTACAAGTACTCAAGAACATGTGAGTCAACACATGAGCTGAAAGAGTCAGAGAAGCACAACAAACTGACATGGTTGCTTCAGCAATTTAATTTTTTTATCTCACATTTGCTTTTTCTAGTTAGGTGTAGGGGTCACACTTTATATTAGGTAGCCTTAACTACTATGTACTAACATTAAATACATACAAGACTTTTGTATTTACTGTGTAACTACATGTTGTTCTGCAAAATTCCCACATTTGCTGCTACTGAGGTTGAGGTACGGGTAGGTTTATGAGTAAGGTTAGGGTTAGGATTAGAGGTTAGAGTTAGGAATTTGGATAAGGGTTTGGTTAGGGGTAACGTTAGCAGTGTAATTACAATTGTAATTAAATGCAAGTATTTTAAATGTAATTAAAATGCAACAACATGTACAGTATGTAACAAATGACTACGAACATAGTAGTTAAGGCCACCTAATATAATGTGGGTCCAGTATAGGTTGGTTTTGTTTATATAAAACTCGACAGAGCATTAATCTTAAAAACCTTGTTTGTCTTGGAGAAATTAAACTCAATTTTAGCCCCTCTCAGAGGACATTTTATCTCAGAAGGGCTGCAATATGTGAAAGGAGCCACATAATATCACCACAGGCTAAATAAGAGATGTGCAAATTACTCATAATTTACTAATATATTCACAAAAATTTCATGATGAGGCCCAATGAGAGCATTTCTCTCCTGTAAATATGAGCTTTATACCGCTGTGATCAAATGGTGTTCAAATCCCCTAAACACTCACCTTTCTTTCTTTTTCCTGTCCCTAGAGTGTAGAGATGGCTGTAATCCGACCCACCGCCTTCAAACCTGTTCTTCCCCGCATCAGCAGTTCCTCTGTGGAGACTCATAATAATCTGAGCACCATCCTGGACAAGAGTATGAGTCCTATAGACAGACTCAAAGATCTTCAAGATCCCAAGCTGGAAACAAATTCTGGAACCTTCTCTGACTCGGGAAGGAACTCTATGTCCAGTTTGCCCACGCACAGCATCAGTGGCAGCAGCCAGATGGACAGCCTAAGCACTTCAACTAGCCACATGGTGCGCCATGGAGGCCTGGCCCTAAATGTAGACACATCTCAGAACCCACAAGGGGGTGTAGCGGGGATGAATGGAAATTCTGGATCCGGTTGGATGTGTAGTGAGCCTAATGTGGTCAGTGAAAACAGCTGGGCCAATGGAATTAGTGAAACAAACAGGAGTAGTGAGTCCACTAACACAAACACAAGATCCATTGGTGTACTAAGTGAAAGTTTGGCAGCTGCAATAAGTCTGAACAGAGAAATAACTGCTGCAGCACTAACTGTCTCATCCAATGAGCCAAAGAGTGACTTCTCTGGAAACCAAGAGCTGCTTTTGGAACATAGATATACAGAGCAAAGCTCAGCAAAACCATCAACTTCGAGCGTCTGTGTCCGATCACCAATTTCAACGGATGAATCACTAATACAGCAGCTGGAGTGGAAACTTCTGGAACATGAAACTGAGCTGGCGGAGTTACAGACGAGTCTTGAGGAGAAAGAGTCAGACACATGTCAGGTGTTTGAGGAAAAGCAACGTTATTGTGCTGAGGAGATGGAGGGGTTGAAACAACGCTGTTCTATGAAACTCCGTCAAGTAAGATACTTACAATGTGAATGTAAATATATAATGTCTGGTGTACTGTAAGTGCACTGAAAAATGTAAAGATACTCAAGGTACTTTTGGGGTTTTTCTCATGCCACACCTGTGGAACTCTCTGGGAAACATCTAAATAATGTTTAAAGGAGCCTCAAAAATCAATTTCATGTACTCAAGGTACTTGAAAATAAATTTCAAGAGCCTTTAAAGCCTTTCTCTTATGATGGGGTTACAGAAGGAACCATTGACAGTCCTTAAGAGTTCTTTAGAGTCCTTACAGGATCTAAGATTAAGTTTATCAGTTAATTGAAAGGGTAACTGGAGGATCTCCAGATGGTTCCAACTGTGTGGCCTTTGAGGAACCCCAAATGGTGCTTTGAGCATGCTTACATTTTTACAGTGTGGAAAAAACCAACTAGAAATCTCAAATGTGTACTCATAAACTCAATTTTTTATAAATTTGTATATACAATAACTTACCTTGATAGTCAGACAAGCAGTCCATACACAATAGGGTCCTATGTTTTTTGCAATACAGAAAGCATAGACGTAATCGTGGACGCCAGTAATAAAAACGGAATTAACTACAAAATATGGAATATCACAGACTTCAAATGAATGTATGAATGCAAAAAAAATATATATATATATATATATATATATATATATATATATATATATATATATATATATATATTTAAATCATGATATGTTCTAGTGTGATGCTTAAACCTCAAAAGAACTGCGAATCTACCATCAAAAATAAACAAAAACTGAATATAAATAAAAGTTTCTGCCAAATTAAAAGCTCTATTTAACTAGACGCATTAAATTGAAGAAATTGTGACATAATTACACCACTACTGTATAGTAAAATATAATATTCAATGTAATAGTAGTAATAGTAATAATAATATATCAATAATAATTACATTATAGCAATATCTCACAAGCAAGTGTGCTTTTGTACTGAATAAAAGCTTTTATCAATGCTTTTGTTAATACTGTGACGCTCTTCTGTGCAGCACTGTATTTAACAAAAATAAATAAATAACTACAATGTATTGCAGTTGATTGTGTTGTGAGGATCTGTTAGAAGCATAAACATATAATGCAATGGTATATTATAAAAAAATATATATATATTTTCAATAAAAATTCATTTGGAATTTGGAAAAAAATTAAATGGACCTACTGTCCAGGCAGAGTCTAATGATAGCTTGTGTAACCTGCAGGTCTCACAGAGGGCTTTGAAAGCCCAACAGTTATTGCAAGTCCAGGTGATACAGCTGCAGCAGGATAAGGAACGTCTGCAGAAAGAGGTGGATAAGCTTAATCGTGACAGGGACAGTGCAGAAAGCCAGCTCCGGACCTATAAGAGCCAGAAAAACAATCTAGTACCCACACTAGAGGAGACGCAGTGGGAGGTGAGTGTAATATTCTGCATTGTGTTATAGTGACAAATGTGGATGCATCGATGCAAGACTCCCTTGGTCAATCAACCTCCCTAGAAAGATCATGCTGGTTGACCAGCAGTTTTTTACTGCTGAACACCATGGCTTGCTGGTCTAGTGTTTAGCCCAGCAACAAACTGGGATTACCATCCCTGCTGGTCTAAACTGGCCTTTTTTAGCAGTGATACTCTGTGTGTTTATAAAGAGCTCATTTAAAGGTTGCACAGTTATATTAGGTATTAATAATTGGGGCGATCAGGGTAAAGAGTGAAATATGAAACAATAACAGAAGAAACTTTACACTTTCATGAAATTCTATATTCCCTATGTTATTTTTTAGGTGTGCCAGAAATCAGGTGAGATTTCACTGCTAAAGCAGCAGCTTAGGGACTCCCAGGCCGATGCTGGGAACAAACTGAGTGAGATTGTCAGTCTCAAAGTCTCGCTCAAAGAGTCCAGAAACAAGATGGAAGAGCTGGTGCAGAAGAACAAAGAGCACGAGGAAGCTCTTCGCCAGCGAAGTACTGAGGTTGAGGTATGTGTTTGTTATACTGTATAATAGGACTTTCTTAGCATAGCGGATATGTTAAGCTCTAAGTAATAATGCATGCTGTAAAAGTACATTTGACCAAATTTGATTTTATATAAATTTTTTAAAAAGGTTTGCAAGAATGAGTTTCAAAGAAAGAAGAATGAGGCTGAACTCCTCAGGGAGAAGGTTAGTGTGCTGGAAATGGACATCAAGGCAATGAAGCAGGACCTAGCAATGGCCAAAAAGGGGCAACAGCAGCTAATGACCATGAGAGCCAAGGCTGAGGAGCAACAAGCCAGGATGGAGGCCCTTAGGGTTGGTGAAGCAAAAATTAAAGGCCAGGAGGGAACTGGGGCCAGTAAAACACTCAATGGATGGACTGCAGACACAGATAGCCTACAGAAGGAGGTACAAAGGCTGAGAGGGGAGCTGAAGGAAGAGAAACAAAAGAAACATAAGATGATGAACAGCTTCCAGCAGGAGAGACAAACATGGAATAAAGAGAAGGATAAAGTAATTAGATACCAAAAGCAGTTGCAATACAATTATCTGCAGATGTACAGAAAGAACAAGGACTTGGAGAAGATTTTGAGGGAGCTAACAGCTGAGATGGACAGCAGGACAGAGATGGACATGGACAGTCAGAGCTCTGACTTGAACATTGATAAAATTGTAGCCACAGAGATATAAAGGAATATTTTCACCAATGTGACAAAGGGGAAATTACTTCACTGAAATACAATATCAGACCTTTGATTTCTTTGGCAAGGAACTCATTAAACAAAGGGCACAATCAACAAAGCAAAAATGAAAGGGATGTCACAGGATACTCTAAACTTAAGAACATAACATTTGTACAGATCAACTAAAGTTTTTCCTCTTTTCAGTACGATCACTTTATTGAAACTCTTAGGATGTCAGCCATGTGTATTTCTTGGCAAGTTCTTATAATTAATCTTACATATCCAACCAAAGGCTTTTCCTCCAACTTATCTAAACAATCCTCCACTTCTTTCCTCAAACTTAAGCAATTGTATAGTCTCACTAGAGCAACACAGAGTAGTGAATGTTTCATTTACTCTATTTGATATTTTTGCACTCTCTCTCTCCTTACAAAGTACCCTTATCCCCAATGTCTTGGCAGCCAGGCTTATAGAAAGAATCAGTAAACAGGGATATAGAGTTGCTTATACAGTGACATGTTGTCACATGGTGGTTGCAAAGCAGAAGCACTGATCATAAATGTTTAGATGCATCCCACACAGCATTAGTCTAGCCATTATATATTTCAATATTTATGATGAATTTAAAGTATTTCGTACTCACTCAGCAGCTGTTCAACTGAGCACTTGTGCATCCGGTACTATACTTTCAAAAATTTTAAGGTGTGGTCCAAACAGTAAAACAGCAGTTCAGTCTGTTGTAGTCATGATTAGCAAATTTATGTGGATATGTCCATTTCATGACAAAATTTCATGAAAGATTATAAGACTTGCAGTTCACAGATAAACATATCCTCTGTTGTAGCTTTCAAATTGTGGTTGTTTTATTTTTTGTTTTTTCCAAACTTGCCACACCATGATCGTTCATATGACACACAAGAACCAATGGCGTTTTGCATCAATGATGTCAAGCCTGGCATGAAGCATTTAAAGACTCAATTTTTAAACACAAGAATGAATTAAATTTTAGAGGTCCAGTGTAGGGGAACAATGTAAATGAAAAATGGCTTAAATTAGGTGTTCCTCACACAAAGCTAACAGCTAAAAAAAAACCTGGACTATGGCGCACAAGCCTATGGACCAGTGGTGTAGTTGGAGCCATACCACGTATACGCTGTATACTAACTGTACCGTTTTACCAGGATTGTTTGCATATAATGACTTCTAAGCATCAGTATTTGTGTATACCCTCAGTATACCAAGTTGTTTTGCTGCTTCAGAGGTTCATAATCTACAGTAGTGTTAGCTTCCCTTCTGTTTTGTGAAACTGACTATTTTTTGTTGTAACTGGTGCATTATCACTTAAATTCTACCATTCCCTGCTCCTGACAACTGCTGTCACCACCGTCATCGACTGAGGGAATTCATTGCAGTGAGTGGAAAGAGAGAGACACTCATGCTGAAGAAGTATCAGGTAAAATTCATAAAAGGATCCAGTAAATGCCAGTAAATTTCATAATATGGCATTACATTTAGTTGCATATGTCAGTACTTGTTCTGGAAAAGAGAGAGATTCAGCTAAATGATGGTGAGAAAACTGCAGCACTTTTAATCCAAAAGAACAGGTTTAGTTCAAGTGCTTAACATGATTTTTTTACATTTCCCTTGTGATAAACACTATTTACTGTAAAAACAACCACACTTATCCAACAAGAAATACAATGTATTCATGTTAAGCCTTTTATCTCTCTTTCTCTTTTCTTCCTGTTTGTTATATTAAAGCCTTTTTGTATGTGTTGTCGGGGCCATTGACACCGAACATGTTTTTGCATCCATACACACAACATTGTTTTTCAATGTAAACAAGCTATAGACGGTCCTCTTTAACAGTTGTGCATTGTCTTGCACAGAAGCGCCTGTACATAGTGTATGTACAGAGATTCAGTTCCTCCACTCCATATACGCAGTCTGCATAGGGCACCAACCCCCTCGGTCATAATGCGTTTTTAAAGTGCAAATAGTGGTAAAGGAAAACTCCCCCCATCAGACAAATGCTTCCCACAATGTCTCATGAATTCCAAACCTTGATGTTTTGTTGCTCTGATAAGCTTAACAATGCAGAGGAATATAGCTTGAAATGGCAAACAGTAGAGTCAAAAATTAGATGGTCAGTACTGAGGCTGTTACACAAATGAAAGGCTCAGTGCTTCATCATGCAATATTTTCCAAACCTGCCTTTTATATTTTATCCTTAGAGCTTCCAGGAATTTTTATTTGGTTAGAACAAAAACTGTAAAAAAAACAGTAACACAGAAACTGATAATCATGTTTAAATGGTGAAGGGTGGTTTAGGGGCATATGGCAGTCTTCAGATGCATTTGAATGCATGTATGTGCTGTATATTTTATTTATTTTGAATACATTTTTCTGAATATTTTATTTTCATTTGTGTTTAAACACTATTTCATGTGTTTGGAAGAGGATAAGCACAGCATTTATCCCTAGTGCTGTAACCTGTGAAATAGTTAATAATGGTGTATTCCAGACAACTCAGTCAGATCTCAGAATTCCCCATCTCCCAATTAAAAATAACCACTGGAACAGCACTTTAAAGGCCCTGATGTACTTCCTGAGAAGTTCATCTTTGTTCAGGGGTAAAAGGAAATTCTAAACAGCCGAGCAACAGTATACTGTTTGCAAACATTCAGACACCTGTCTCACTGCTTTGGGAGGCATTTAGAAGAGCATTTAAATATAGGACTGTGGCGTGGGGACATGGTCATGTGTCGGTCTGTGGGAGAGAGAGAGAACGGTAAGGCTTGTCACCTGGTTTATAATTAACCCTAACACCTGTATCTTGTTATAGTGATGCAGAGGGAGACATAAATGGATGCCGAGTGCGAGAGAGAGGGAGAGAGAGAGAGAGCAACCTGAGAGCTGATGTTCCTTATATTTGTATGATTTTGAGTTATCGACAGTTACCGTCATGCAGCACCACCTCTACGCTTGTGGGGAAAGCTTATCAGGGAGCATGTCAGGCTGGTTCTGCCCTGCACACTATGGCAGTGTTGCAGGCATACCAGGCTGACCTGTTGAAGGACCTGAGTGAGGGCAGTACAGTCAACGAGGAGGCGTATTTAGAGCATCGACGAGCCACGGATCTGTCTCTCCGGGCGACCAAACAGACGGCTCGTGCCATTGGCCGGTCTATGGCTGCTTTGGTCAGCAAGTGAGGCACTTACGGCTGAACCTGTCGGGCATCAGAAACTAGGACAAAGTCTTCCTTCTTGATGCCCCGGTTTCACCTTCTGGCTTTTTTGGTGACTCTGTGAACACGGTCATCACCAGGTTCCAGGAGGCAAAAAGTCATGAGGAAGCCTTCAGGCAATTCCTTCATCGCTGCACTCAGGGGGAGGGGCCGCCGGCCACCCAGCCCGCCCCGGTCCTTCTAGAAGGGAGGCTCAAAAACAGAGCGCGGCGAATCACACTTCCCCTCGTAGAAACTAGGGACAGGCTCGCCGCCTTCAGCAGCCCCCAAAGCAAGACCTCAGGACCGTTACCTCCAGGAAGAGAATTTCCTGACAGTCTTGCACCCAGACTTGTGGGGGTAGCCCCCCTTGGGTGAGACATTCACCTGTACCTTACCGATACCCCCAGGAAACCTCTCCATTCCCACCGCCTCTGGTGTTTCGGGAGCTAGCAGTTTCCAGAAAAATGTTGGGTGTTCCGTTGCTTCCTGCAGTAGTCCAGGACGTGGAACACTCGACATCCCCTCAACAGGAAGTGTCAAAATTGATACCCATCTCAGAGAAACTGCCAGCGTGGAAGCTACTGCCTGGTGTTTTCTATGTTGGTCCTGAGAACAGTAGGAAAAGGCTACAGAACACGATCCTCCGTGTTTCAATGGCGTGGTTCCCACTACCATGACACCGGAACAAGTATGTCTACTATGGAAAGAACTGCAAAATCTCTTGGTCAAAGGGGCCATAGAACATGATCCCCTTCCAGAGAGAGAGCCAGGTTACTACAGCAGATAATTCCTGGTTACTAAGAAGGATGAGGAGTTGCGTCCGATTTTAGACCTTCAAGGCTTGAATCGCTCAGTCAGGCGTTCAAGTTCTAGATGCTAACCGTCAAGATGGTCGTGTCTCAAATCCAACATCACGATTGGTTGGTCACGATCGATCTCATGGACGCATATTTTCGTAAAGAAATTCTGCCACAACATAGGAAGTTCCTGAGGTTTGCATTCGGGGGCGAAGCTTTCCAATATCGGGTTCTTCCATTCACAAAGTGCATGGATGCAGCACTGGCTCCTTTGCGACTCCGGGGCATCTGCATTCTGAATTATATAGATGACTGGCTGATACTAGCACAGTCAAAAGAACTGGCATTACAGCACAGGGATATCGTCTTCTTTCCCAGTCAGAAATCTACCTATCTGGGGATCGTATGGAATTCGATCATAATGCAGGCACAATTGTCTCCCACTCGAATTGAGTACAGTCAGAACACCCTGAGCAATGTCAGACTAGGCCAAGGTTGCACTGTTCGTCAGTATCAATGAATACAAGGTCTCATGGCATCTGCGTCCTCGGTGATCCCTTTGGGACTTTTGCACTTGAGACCATTTCAGTTGTGGCTCAAAGCCAGGGGATTTCATCCAAGGTCCCCTAAGGTCATCAACTATCTTGAGTTGATGACTGTATTTCTGGCCCTGAAGTACTTCCTCCAGTATCTAAGAGGCTGCCATGTCTTGGTGTGGGTGCACAACACAGCAGTAGTCTCTTACACAAACCATCAAGGAAGTCTATGGTCACGCTAGCTGAACAGACTGGCACGGTAGATTCTCCTTTTGGCCCAGGGAAAGCTCCTGTCAATCAGAGCAGTTTATATCCCTGGATGCCGGAATGTGGGAGCAGATTTACTGTCCAGACAGAAAATACCGGCGGGGGAGTGGAAACTCCACCCCGAGGTAGTGGAACAAATCTGGTTGAGATTTTAAATAGCAGAAGGTGACCTCTTCGCCTCCCAACAAACAATGTCCCCTCTACTTCTCTCTGAGTCACCCAGCCCCCTGTGTCTGGATGTGATGGCACATACATGGCCCAGAATGCGCCTGTATAAATTTTCTCCGGTTTCTCTGTTCCCGGGAGGCTTGGCCAGAGTTCGCCAGCCAGGGTCCTGCCTCTTACTATTGCGCCACGTTGGCCGAACAGGGTATGGTTCTCGGAGATAATGTCTCTCCTCAATGGCTCGCCTTGGGCGATTCCGGACAGGAGGGACCTTCTGTCTCAGGCACAGGGGACAATATTTCATCCTCAGCCCGAGTTGTAGAACCTTCATGTTTGGCCCCTGAAGGGTACCAACTGAGGGGAACTGGGCTTTCACCTGAAGTTATCAAGACCATTCTAAGTGCTAGGGCTCCCTCTACTAGAAGAAGTTATGCCAATAAATGGGGTGTCTTTGAAAGATGGTGCAGTGCACATAATGCAGATACAGTTAACTGCCAGATTGCTTTTGCAGTTCTGGATTTTCTGCAGGAAAAATTATCAGAAGGCACATTCCCTGCCACTCTCAGGGTTTATGTGGCTGCTCTGTTGGCTTGCCATGCCTTGATTGACGGTATGCCATTGGGGAAACATCCTCTGCTCGCTCGATTCGTTCACGGAGCCATGCGATTAAGACCTCCTGCTAGGACCAGGATCCCTTCATAGGACTTAACAATAGTCCTTGAGGGTCTGGTTGATACCCCCTTTGAACCTCTAGAGTTAGCGTCTGATAAACTTCTGACTCTAAAGATGGTTTTTCTTATAGTGGTTACTTCTCTAAAAAGAATTGTGGATTTGCAGGCTCTGTCTGTCTTGCCATAATGCTTAGATTTTGCCCCAGGAAGCTGAAAGCAATATTGCACCCTCATCTTGACTACCTGCCTAAGGTTTCTTTCTCGGCTGTACATCCGGACACTCTTGAAGCCTTCTGTTCCCTGCCGTTTACAACGCCGGATCAGGAAAGACTTCACGGACTGTGTCCAGTCTGTGCCCTTCAGGCTTACGTCCACCACACTAGCCAGTGGTGTAAGTCAGGGCAACTATTAGTTTGTCATGGGGCTGTAACAAGGGGGCGGCTGCCACCAAGCAGACAATGTCACATTGGGTTAGGGATGCTATTGCCCTGGCCTATGATGCAGTTTTCCTAAAATTTTGCCCAGGTTAGCTATTACGAACCACTGACATGAAAGCAAAAACACCTTTTTGGCCAGATTTTGTTCTAAATAACATAACACCCATTCGTTCTTTGATTTCCTTTGAAGTATATCTGGGCCTTAAATTTTATCAAGCCCAACATCAGTGGGAAGCATCATTTGACGTCATTTTTTAATTGCCGGTGAATAACACCCCCAAGACATGACCATTTACAAACTATACCTATAGCCCCCCTTTCACTGGCAGTGATCAACTTTGATGACTACTTGTTTGATGACAACTTGAGCAAAGTGGAGAGTGAGGAACCTTTCTTTGTTAACCCAGCTAGGACAGAAAGATTCCTTGCAGTAGTGTATCACCACTGCAAAGCATTTAGTCCTTTGTACCACAAAGTATACAGATTCTGATGCAGTTTCAGGCCAAGGTACAACCCACCTTTACTGTTGTCAGCCTATGAATTCCACTTGGCTAGCATAATTCATCATAATTATTTGCAGATCAGTTCTGTAAGGGAAATGGAAACATTCAACAATAATGCTTAAAGGGTTAGTTCACCAAAAATTTAAATAATCCCATAATTTAATCACCCTCAAACACCTCCTTGGTGTATATGACTTTCTTCTTTCAGCCAAACACAACCAGAGTTATACTAAAAAATTATCCTGGCTCTTCCAAGCTTTATAATGGGAGTGAGTGGTACCTTAGATTTTTAAGCCCAAAAAAGTGCTTCCATACATCAAAAAAGTAATCCATATGGCTCCAGGTGGTTACCTAAATCCTTCTGAAGCGAAGTGATGCATTTTTGTAAGAAAAATATCCATATTTATAACTTTATAAACTATAATCACTGGCTTCCCGTAACGGCCATCAGCATGTTCACAAGAGCGTCCAGTTCTGGTGTATGACGTAGGTGTAGCGTAAAGAAGTGATGAATGTGGAAGCGCAGAGGATAGAGGAAGCCAGTGATTATAGTTTATAAAGTTATAAATGTGGATATTTTTCTTACAAAAATTTATCGTTTTGCTTCAGAAGTCCTTGAGGGTGAGTAAATGAATTTTTTATCATTTTCATTTTTGGGTGAACTAACCCTTTAAGTATATGGTAGTAATTTAGCAAATATGTTAATAAAAATCAACATCACTGAATCCTCTAGTGACCTCCAGTGGTCTCAAGGAAAGGTTGCAGATTTCAGATTCAATGTCTAGGATGGGGGGGAAATTAGGAATTTAAAACATGAGATGACAATGCATAACACTTTTAAAAATATAAATAACATGTTGTAATACTAGCATCAGTATGATTACCCGAATTGATTCTGGCAGGATGAATTTTCTGGTTTTCATCAATCCATTTGGAAAATTTTACCTAAAAGGCATACCATCAGTAGGCTCAACTTTCCTCAACTGTCTTTGAAAAATATTAGAATTACTTTTATTTATTATATTTGAAAGCCTAAAATCTGAATTAATAGAAAGTTTCAAAGGCAGCCATTTACCCTTAACCAGCTTTCTTTCTGGGGCTCTAAAAGTTAATCTCTTAAAGCTCTTATTTGATGCCATGATCTTGCAAAATCAATGAAAATCTGAAAAAAAATGGGTGTACATTGTTAAAATTGTATGGTTGTGACAGTGTATGAATTATGATTTATTTTCTTATTCTAAACAACAAACTCACAACCCTTCAATGAAGCTAAGGTGAAGTCAACAAAGAACTGTTCAGACAATGTTATTGTCCTAAACTGACATTTTCTAATGGTTGCTATATAAGATGAAAAGTTAACCCCTAACCAAAACCAAAGAACTTGAACATAAAGCCTAAATAGTATTTGTGTTATTAAAGTATATGTGGCATGCTGTCTACACACACAAAAAATAATACCAGATCGTCCCTCAATTTATGAAAACAATGGAAAAGTGTGTGTATGGAAGTCTGAATATGGTGATGGGGGACTTTGGCGGGGCTGGTAGGGATGCAGTAATTCGTGCAAAAGGAGCCCCAACCAAGTATTGAGTGCATAAAATAACATACTTTTCAGAAGGTCGACATTTCTGTATGATAAATTCTTTATTTTAATATTTTGAGATACTGGATTTTGTATTTTTTTGAGCTGTAAGCTGTAATCATCAAGATTACAACAAAAAAAGTATTGAAATATTTCACTTTATGTATATGATTCTAGAATATATGAAAGTGATGCACCTGTATATAATATATTATTATTATACTTGTTGTTTCCATAACCTCATATTAACTAAGACAATAGTTTATTTGCACAAAAGGTGATTAAGATCATTAAAAACTTTGAAGAAATGCTGATATGTCACAGCACCTAAAATACACACTTTAATTATCTTGTACTTTCATGTACATTTTAACCTAATATTTGTATGTTGGTAAAAAAGTTTTCAGACATGTTATTTTGAGCCATAAAGTGCTTCTTTTAGAGCTGTCTTTAAAAAAAATCCACTCATCACATTTACAGTGGTTTTATATGATTTAAAGTTATGACAATTTTTGCACTTTTTTTTAACACAAAATGTTTAAATTGAGCCATAAAATGAAATTAATGAGCCGGTGTGTTATGGTGTGGTGTTGTGGGCCGGATTTGGTGGGCTGCTCTGGGCCAAAAGTGCATTTGCCCAATATAAGCGACCACTCAAACATAATTTCTTCAGAATTTTCTGACTGAGGGACAAGAACGTGTTGGTCGTTCCTCGAACTGCTGAAGTAGTAGTTTTGCAATATCTCGTTCCCTTCATCTCAGGGAACCGAGTTTACATAAGTAACCGGAAACGTTCCCAATCGATTCAGTTCACTTGACATTGCAATGAACACTATGGGAGTCCCATCACGCCACACTACGTAGCGTCATACCCTAAGATGTACAGTGCCAGGGTAGAAACACTTAAAACAATATGTATATGAGGTCACGGGGCGGCGACTTATTTGTCTTCAAGTGTGTATGAAAATGAATCACATGGTGAAAACCAGATGGAAATTTGGTTAGGATCTACAGTATATGAGTCATATAATACACACAGAATAATTAACCCCTTCAAAACCAGAGGTAGGGAGGGAGGTTTTATTCTATTGGAAGTGCTTGTGACTTGTAGTGGAAGTAAGCTGGATAGCAGCCTACACAGGTGGCTGTATTATAATTATAACAGGCAGCCCACCTGTAATAAGGAGCTTGGGCTCACCCACTGGGTGATGGAATAGTAAGCTCTCTAGACAGACTCACAAAGTGAGGGACGCCATGTTTAGGTTATAAAACCTTGCAAACATGTTCTGCGAAGACCATCTTGCTGCAAAGTATATATTATGTTGGGATATATATATTGTCGGACAATTGTGGGCCAAAGCATCCACTCCCAGTGGGGCTTGGGACATGGAGTACCAAAGAGGGCAGTGGGTTGTGTCCGCAAAGGCAAATAGGTTGACTTCCGCTTTGCCGAACATTTCCCTAATCCTCAGAACCATCTGAGGATGAAGTCTACATTCCCCTGCCGTCAGTCCCTGGTGCGAAAGTATGTCCGCTCCACAGTTCAGATGGTGCGGAACATATGTTGCATATGTGCCGCCCTGGAGATTTATGTACGCTACCACTGACATATTGTCTGCACAGCGCGCCCCATCCCATGTTGGATGCATCCACGGTTTCCATGGTTTCCAAACCATCCATGGTTTTCATCTGAAAACCTAACCTAGCATCACACCCTGCTGATAAAGGTTTAGAGCTGTCCATGGTGCTAGAGCAGCCAGGCATCGGCAAGTCATGATAACGAGCATGCACCCCTGATGGCAGGCGTGACTCGGTACATGGTGTTTGAGCCAGCACTGGAGAGGTCTCATGTGTAAAAGACCAAATGGTATGATGGCGGATGCTGCCGCTATAAAACCAAGCATTTTCTGAAAAGATTTCACTGGATATGCTTTCCCGAGTTTGAACTGAGACAGAGTTCGAACTGTCCCAATACCCTCAATTGTGGCCTACTTAACCACTTGTCTTGCGTATTTCTGGTGTTTGGCCACTAGTGTGCAAGTAGACATGAAGACTGCAAGGTGTGTGGATGTGTTCTATTGCACACTGAGACTTTTTATTGCATGTTGGGACACTCGTAGACTTAAAGATGTTGGTGCTGGTTGCAACAGCTGTTTTTGTCTTTTAACTCAGCTGACGACTGACTGTTATAGTAGTCTGTGACAGTTATATCATATTTAAAATAATAAATAACTGAAAAATATCCATCTTTTCATTTATTAATACACAACTGGTTGTTGGAAGTGTATAGTGCTGTAGAAAATATGAAAGGATACATTTTTATAATGTTTTTATTGTGTGAAAATAATTGTAAAAGTAAAAAAAAATGTCCCTCATTTTGATTTTCAATACTTTTCACATAAACATTTTTTTATGTTGTACTTAGATGTGAGACAAAGGCAGGCCTACATACAGTCTTTTTTCACGTCAGTTTGGGTGACTTGTGTGAATCGTGCTGATTCGAAGAGTTTTTTTTGGGGGTGTCTGTCTGATTATAATTTCACCAACAGTAATTCTGGATTGCATCCACCAAACAAGTAAATAGGAAATAAGCAAATCAAAACACGGCGCGCCAAAACATATCATGCGTAAACTAACGTTAGTGCTTGTTAGCAGATCAAATTATGGATGGCTGTAGCTACATAGAAAAAGTTGTTCGCCTATAATCATGTTCGTTTGCACGTTATGCATTTTAATATTAAATTCCTGACTTGTACAGTAATATTAAACCCTACGTTACCGATTTTCCAATGTTGTTGTTAATGCTAGATTAGGGCTAATGCTAGATAAATGCTGCATGCATGCCCATGGATTTACTATGGTTAATGTGTAAGGAATAATTGATGACAGGCCGTTGAATTATTATAAAAAATAATGCACACCCGAGGTGGTAATGCGGTCACGTTTTTTTAGAGTTAGGAATGGAGGTTTGAGCCACTGATAGCAGACTAATGATGGGGACACACTTACGACTTGCTGAAACATTTAAAGACTGACTGTTTCCATCGACTGTAGCAGGTCTTAAACACCGACTCTGAACACCGACTGAACGCGCTGAACACGCGTTTGGGCATGATCAGTCATAAGTATAAAATTACATTCATAACTGGCTTTAGAGTAAGTGTGTGCCCGGCTTTTATGCAGTTATTAATGCAGTTATTAGAGAGAGAGAGAGAGATGTTGCAATAATGAGACAGAAAAGCATGTGCGTCAATATTATTATTTATGTATTAATTCAATTCGTTTTAATTAATTCGTTCATTCTTGTTTTCTATTATTGACAGTAGATAACCTAATAAATGAAACGCACAAAGCCCTTTTAACAAGTAGGCCTATCAATAATTATTTATTTGTTATATTATCTGGAATAATTACGAAAACCCGTGCAGCAGGACTATTAATTTATTTATATATTCAGTTTAATTTTCTATTTATCATAGATAGGACTATATGCTTTATTTATTAAAATTAAACTACATGTGTCCATTGATTGTGAAGTTAGACATAGAAAATTGCAGATCAAGGGCATGGGGCTGCATGTTTTTTCTTGTTATAAATTGTATCCTATTTTCCGTTATTACAGTTAACAACGCGCAGTGATATGGAACTGTAATGCGGTCAAACCTACTTGAAACTATAGTCGTGCGTTTCCCTGAAAATAATTGCACACCTTAGAACGTTCTCAACCAATCAGAATCAAGCATTCAACAGCCCCGTAGTATAACTAGACATATTGCCCTTGACTTTGCTTACTGTTGGTTAGCTAGCAGCATTGCGTCAAGCATTACTTCTCATAACTTTTTTCTCCATATCCGTGTCCTTGATTTTCTCATAGTAACGTTTTGTTTACGCGATCCTACTAAAAAATTGTTTTGCTATTTTTAAGGAGGTCCCTTTTTAAATGTAAATTGACGCAAATAGACTGCTGACGATGATTTTTAAGTAGCGCAGGGCACTGATGGACCCAAACATTCTACATTTTATGGCAACCCCAGAATGAACGAGAAATATTGCAGCATTTAAACAAGACATTGTGGAAAGGGGCAGAGTGAACTATTTGCACTCCGTTATGATACAGTTTTACAAAAATATTCAACTATTCATTGGCAGAATGAGGGAAATTGAGGAAAGTGAGGCACTTCTTGTGCAACAGATGGATCGAGGCTGTAAAAGCAGTTGGAATTGGTCTTGGCTGAAACTTGAATCTACAATCAAGGTGCATGCAGTCAAACACACATTCATACTGTCTGACTTTTTTAAGAAAATTGAAAAAAAGGGTTGTGCTAAATGCACTCTCTGCATGAAGGAAATTAACTACAGTAACAGAGGAGTGCATGCCCTGTTTGCACACTGTCAGACATCCATACACACAAACAGAGTGACCTCAATCTTATCAACTCAAAGTGTGGCACAACTCCTCCGTAAGGAAGATCCTTTACCAGCTACTCAGAACCAGGTCTCAGCAGCAGAGAAGATCAGGGAAAGTGTTAAGCTTCCAGTGCCTATGTGTAGTCGCATTGCTAATGGAGAGGTGAGTTTGTGTGTGTGTGTGTGTGCGTGTGTGCTTGTGTGCGTGTGTGTGTGTGTGTGTGTGTGTTGAAGACTAGTTAAACAAAAATAATTTTTGTGGAAATGAGTACATAATGAGGACAAAGCAAATGGTGATTAGTTTAAAATTAGTTTAAACTGAATCACTAAATGA